>NW_024082133.1:0-321121 GCF_003009895.1 Hyaena hyaena | reverse complement strand
TAGAAACTAATTTGACAATAAACTATTTGTAAAAAAAAAAAATAAAATAAAATAAAATAAAATGTGCAGATTTAAAAAAAAAAAAAAAAAAAAAACACACCACCCTAAAACTGGGAACTAGAAATGGCACCCAAGCTATTGTCAGAATCCGGGAGAAATTTCCTTTCTGGTAACTGCTAGGAAAATGAGGTTAGAATGAAAATCTGCTTGTCCAGTTTATAATGCCCAAACCAGAGAAAAATGTAATCCAAATGTTTCTTGCCCTCACATGAAGTCATATTATAATTATTCAACAGGGCTGGTTCTTTTCTCTACATATTCAGAGCTATTCCAATCCTTTCCAAAATACTTCCCAAATACAAACTGAGTAGTCTGAAAGTATCATGAATCTCCTCAGTTTTAAATCCATCCAGACTGCTGTCTATACTGACTGCCATGCCATGTGCCAGACAGCACCCCTACTCTCTGTGGCTCCATATTCAGATCATTTCCCCATTGCTTAGGACCCTAGTTTGAGCAGTTGTTTCAGCGATTCTTTACATCCCCATCAGAGACTCTTTCCCATGCTACCCCATCTAGTTGTCACAGCTCTTGGGAATAGTTGTGGTGGGGGTGGGGCTTATGATGTTGGTCAGCAAGCCATTTGAAGCAGAAATGACCCTTACAATGTCAAAGCTGTACGTGGTAGTCTATGGTGAAAAAAAGACTGTTATGTTTGTTTCTTGCATTTATTACTTTTTATCATGTATTCAACTAGGTTTTTATTTTTGCTTTTTAAATTTTAGTTTAATCCCAGGGTCATTAACACATAGTATTATATTAATTTTAGGTATACAAAGCAGTGTTTCCACAGTTCTATGCATTACTCAGTGCTCATTATAAGTGTACTGATCCCCATCACCTCTTTCATCCCCGCCCTCACCCACTGCCCTCTGGTAACCAGTTTTTTCTCTATAGAGAACAAAATGTTCTCTGTTTTTAGTTTTGTCTCTTTGTTGCTGTTCATTTGTTTTGTTTTTTACATTCCACAAATGGGTGAAATCGTATGGTATTTTTCTTTCTCTGACTGAATTTTTTCACTTAGCATTATATTCTCTGGATTCATTCATGTTGCTTCAAATGGCAAGATTTTATTTTTTTTATGACTAATAGTCCATAATATTTATATATAAATCCATATATATTTATATATAAAATCCAGAATATTTATATATAAATATATAATGTATTTACATATATCTTTATCCATTCATTTATTGATGGACACTGGTTGCTTCCATGATTTGCCTATTGTAAATAATGTTTCAATGCACATATGGGTGTGTATACTTTTCAGAATTAATTTTTTCATATTATTTGGGTAAATACCCGCTAGTGGAATTACTGGATAATATGGTAATTCTAATGTTCATTTTTTAAGGAAGTTCCATACTGTTTTCCACAGAGGTTGCCCCTGTTTTCATTCCCACAATAGTGCAAGAGGGTTCCCTTTTCTTGACATCCTCTCTAACAAATATTGCTTCTTATGCTTTTGATTTTAGCCATTCTGACTGGTGTGAGATGACATCTCACTGCGGTTTTGATTTGCATTTCCCTGGTGATGAGTGATGTTGAGTATTGTTTCATGTATCCATTGGCCACCTGTATGTTCTCTTTGAAGAAATGTCTGTTCATGTCTTCGGCCCATTTTTAAGTTGGATTATTTGGGTTTTGCGTGTTGAGTTGTATCAATTCTTTATACATTTTGGACATTAACCCTTTATCAGATATATTATTTGCAAATATCTTCTCCCATTCACTAGATTGTCATTTAGTGTTCTTGGTAGTTTTCTGTGCTGTGCAGAAGCTTTTCATTTTGATATAGTCTCAATAGTTTATTTAATTTTTGTTTCGCTTTAGGAGACATATCTAGAAAAGTATGGCTGTGGCCCATGTCAGAGAAAGTACTGCCTGTACTCTCTTCTAGGATATTTATGGTTTCAGGTCTCACATTTATGTCTTTAATACACTTTCAGTTTTATTTTTGTGTATGATGTAAGGAAGTGGTCCAGTTTCATTCTTTGCATGTAGCTATCCAGTTTTCCTTAACCATCTGTTGAAGAGACTTTTCTCATTGTATATTCTTGCTTCCTTTCCTCCTTTGTGGAATATTAATCAATCATACAATCGTGAATTTATTTCTGGGCTCTCTATTCTGTTCCATTGCACTATGTGTATAGCTTTGTAGTATATCGAGAAATCTGGGATTGTGATAGTTCCAGTTTTCTTCTTTTTCAGGATTCTGTTGGCTGTTCAGAGTCTTTTGTGGTTCCGTATAAATTTTAAGATTATTTTCTTCTAGCTCTGTGAAAACTGTTATTGGTATTTTGATAGGAATTGTATTTAATTTGTAGATTATTTTGGGTAGTATAAATATTTTAACAATATTTGTTCTTCTAGTCCATGAGTAGAATGTTTTCCCATTTGTTTGTGCTATCTTCAACCTCTTTTACCAATGTGGGATAGTTTTCAGAGAATAGGTTCTTTCACCTTCTTGGTTAAGTCTACTCCTAGGTATTATTTTTGATGCAATTGTAAATAGGAGTTTTCTTAATTTCTCTTTCTGCTATTCTGTTATTGGTATATAGAAATGCAATGGATTTCTATATGTTGATTTTGTATCCTGTATTCTTACCAAATTCATTTTTCAGTTCTAGTAGATTTCTGTTGGAGTCTTTAGAGTTTTATGTGTATGGTATCATGTCATCTGCAAATAGTGAAAGTTGTGCTTCTTCCCTACCAGTTATGATGCCTTTTATTTCTTTCTTGCCTGATTGCTGTAGCTAAGATATCAGTACTATATTGAATAAAAGTGATGAGAGTAGACATCTTTGTTTTGTTTCTATCATTAGGAGAAAAGTCTCAGTTTTTCACCATTAAGTTAGATGTTGGATATGGATTTTTCATATAAGGCCTTTCTTATTTTGAAGTATGTTTCCTCTAGACCTAGTTTGTTGAAGGTCTTTATCATGAATGTTATACTTGGTCAAATGTTTGTTTTCCCCTATTGAAATGATTATATGGTTTTTATCCTTTCTTTTGACATAATGTATCATGATCATTGATTTGCATATATTGAGCCACCCTTGTTTCCCAGGAATAAATCTCACTTGATCCTGGTGAATGATTTTCTTAAATGTATTGTTGGATTCAGTTTGCTAATATTTTGCTGAGTATTTTTGCATTTATGTTCATCAGAGATATTAGACTGTAGTTCTCTTTCTTGGTAGTGTCTTTACCTGGTTTGGTATCAGATAATGCTTGCTTCATAGAATGAATTTGGAAATTTTATTTCCTCTTCTACTTTTTGGAATAGTTTTAGAATAGATAATAAATCTTCTTTAAATATTTGGTAGAATTCACTTTTGAATTGTCTCTTCCTACACTTCCATTTGTTGGGAGGTTTTTATATTATTATTATTACTGATTCAATTTCATTGCTGGCATTCAGTATGTTCAAATATTCTATTTCTTCTTGATTCAGTTTGGGTAATTTATATGTTTCTAGGAATTTATCCAATTCGTCTAGGTTTTCTCTTATGTTGGCATATAATTTTTCATATTTTCTTAAATTTTTTATTTATCTGTGGTGTTGGTTATTATTTCTCCCCTTTCACATCTGATTTTATTTATTTGACTTATTTGAGATCTCTCTTTCTCTCTCTCTTTTCAATCTGTCTGGTTTATCATTTTGTTGACCTTTTCAAAGAACCAGCTCCTGGTTTAATTAGTCTGCTTGTTTGTTTGTTTATTTTGATTTCTATATTATTTATTTATGCTCTAATCTTTATTGTTTCCTCCTTTCTACTGGTTTTAGGTTTTGTTTGTTCTTTTTTATCTCCTTTAGGTGTAAGGTTACGTTGTTTATTTGAGATTTTTCTTGCTTCTTGAAGGCCTGTATTACTATAAACATCCCTCTTACAACAGCTTTGGCTGTGTCACAAAGATTTTCTACCATTATGTTTTCAATTTCATTGGTCTCCAAGTATTTTTTTGATACCCTCTTTGATACTAGTAGCATATTATTTAACCTCCATTTTTGGATTATTTCCAGATTTTTTCTTATGTTTGATTTCTAGGTTCATAGCATTGTGAACAGAAGAGATTCATGGTAGGACTTGGATTTTTAAAATTTGTTGAAACTTGTTTTGTGGCCTAATATGTAATCTATTCTGCCAAAAGTTCCATGTGCACTTGAAGGTAATGTAGACTCTGCTATTTTAAGATGGAATGTTTCTAAATATATGTTAGATCCATCTGGTTCAGTGTGTCTGTCATTCAAAGCCACTATCTCCTTGTTTTTTTGTTTGGATTGGTTTTCTGTTTGGATTGATGTAAGTTGGTTTTAAAGTCCCCGAATATTAATTTATTATTATTTATTACTTCTTTCACGCTTGTTGTTAGCCACTTTCTATATTAGAGTGTTTCATGTTGGGGGCATAAATATTTATAATTATTATACCTTCTTGTTGGATTGTTCCATTTATGATTATATAGTCTCCTTTTTTTGTCTCTTATTAAAGTCTTTGTTTTAAAGTCTATTTTATCCAATGTCAGTATTGCTACTTCAAAAATTTTTTTCACTTCCATTTGATTAGTAAGTGCTTTTCCATCCGTTCACTTTTAATCCACGTTTTTAGGTCTGAAATGAATCTCTTGTAGGCAGCATATAGATAGGTCTTACTTTTTTATCCATTCTGTCATGCTATGGTTTTTTATTGCAGCATTTCATTCATTTAAATCCAAAGACGTTATTGATAGGTATGTACTTATTACAATTTTCTTACTTGTTTTACGGTTATTTTTTTAGATCTTCTCTGTTCCTTTTTCCTCTTGCTGTCTTTCTTGAGTAATATATATGGATTTCTTTCTTTTTATTTTATGCATATCTGGTTTTTATGCATATTTATGGTTACCATTAGGTTTTTATATGCATCATATGCATATAGAAGTCTATATTAAGTTGATGTTCACTTGGGTTTGAATACATTCTTTACTCCTCTCCCTCCACTTTTTGCTTATATGATGTCACACTTTACTATCTTTTTACTTGTGAATCTCTTGACTGAGTTTTACAGATATACTTAATTTTACTGCTTTTGTGCTTCGTAATTTTCTTACTCCTGTTTATGGTCTTTCTTTCTCACTCAAAGAGTCTCCTTTAACATTTCTTGTAAGGTTGGTTAATGGTGTTCTTTTAGCCGTAGTATGTCTGAGAAACTTTTTATCTCTCCTGTTTTGAATGATAGCCTTGATGGGTAAAGTATTTTTGGCTGTAGGTGTTTTTCTTTCAGCACTTTAAAAATATCATGCCACTCCCTTCTGGCCTACAAACCTGCTGAAAAATCCCCTCATAGCCTTATGGGGTTTCCCTTTTTTGTAAATATTTTCTTTCCTCTTGCTCCTTTAAAAAGTCTTTCTTTAACTAGTTTTTTGCCATTTCAAATACCATGTGTCAGGCTGTGGATCTTCTTGGGTTGATTTTGTTGGGGGCTTTTTGTGTCACCTAGATCTGAGTTTGTTTCCTACAGGAAGTTTCTAGCTATTATTCCTTCAAATAAATTTTCTGTCCCCTCTTCTCTCTCTCTTCTCCTTATGGGATCCCTATAATGCAAATATTTTTATGCCTGATGGTGTCACTGAGTTCCTTAAATCTATTTTCACTTGTTATCATTATTTTCTCTTACCAGCTCAGCTTTATTGCTTTCCATTACTCCATGTCACTGATTCATTCTTCTGCTACCTCTGGTCTACTGTTTATTTCATCTAGTGTTTTATTATTATTATTATTATTATTTTATAGAGAGAGAGAGAGAGAAAGCAAGAACAAGTGGAGGAGAGGGGCAGACAATCCCACAACCCTGGGATCATGACCTGAGCCAAAATCAAGAGTCAGATTTTCAACCAATTGAGCCATCCAAGCACCTCATCCATCTAGCATATTTTTAATTTTTGTTATTGAGTTCTTCATCTCTGGTTGGTTCTTTATTGTGTTTTCTATCTCTTTGTTACAGGTCTCACTGATGTCCTCCACTGTTCTCGAGTCCAGTGAGTATCTTTATGACTATTACTGTAAGCCTTCCATCAGGTATATTATTCATCTCCATTTCATTTAGCTCTCATGCTGTGATTCTGTCTTGTTCTTCATTTGAATTGTAATCCTCTGTCTTTTCATTTTGTCTAAGTTTGTGTCTATTTCTATACATTATAAAAGTCAGTTATGTCTCTTGCTCTTGAAAACACTGGCCTTATTTAAAAAAAATTGGTCCTGTAGTGCCCTACAATGTTCTCTATTCACTGGAAATGAGAGCTTCAGGTGTGTCTTCTCTGTGTGTTATGTGTGCCTTACTGTTGTGGCTGAGCCACTTTTGCCTTCAGCTCATTTATTTGCAATACTTCCTTTGTCTATTGTGGGCAGGATTTGGTCCCTGTGTTTTTAATGGCCTTATCTGAGGCCACTTTGGGCTTGAGTTGAGTCATACCAGGCATATGCCAGAGATATGGTAGCATGTAATTGCTGGGCACTATCCCTGTGTTGTTGCCTGATAAGTTTTCATTGGAGAGTGGGGCCTGCAGACCAGATATCTGCCTCCAGCACACTGTTGGTGCTGCAGTCTAACTAGTGTGTAATTATCTTCCCCTGTCCTCAGGGCAGTAGTCACTTTGGACTGGTTTTGACCTCTCTCTGGGCTGTTGCACCCTGCCAGGCTTGTGACACCACTTTGGATGGGCTCTGAACAAGGGTGGTCCACAGGAGAATGTTGGGGCAGAGTACAGGTGATAGCAAGGTTTGAGCAGGTCTGCTGTGGAAAGAGACTGCAGCTGAGGCATGGTTGGAAGGGGAACGTCCCGAGGAGAATGCAGTGGGAAGGGAGATTACTGCTCTTACTGCTAGCAATTTAGGTAAATAGTGTTAAAACCACACTGGTTCTTACAGGAGTCTGTGTGTCTAGGCTGGGGGATGGGGGAGGGACATGGTGCCAGCTATCTCTTTTGTTCCTGGACAAGTCTCCCAGCAATTCCTACCTTTTCAGCATATGTTCTGAGATTAGTAAACATATCTCTCCCTCCCATACACCATTTTTCAAACTGCTGCTTCTATGCTGTATCTCCAAGGAGCTATTTGTTGTGCTATCTCTTTAAGGGTTGGGACTCAGTTTCCTCTAGCCCTCTGGCTCTCCCAGAGTTGAGGCCACTGATTTGTAAAGTCCCAGGTGTTAAGCACCACTGATTGTAATAATTTGCAAAATTACGCCTTTCTGATTTTCTTGTGGTTCCCTGTTCCTGGGGTGCTAGGTGTGAGGAAGTACTCCTCTCTCCTCTCTATGCCTGTGGTGTCTCTCCCTCCCAAGGACAGTCCTGTGAGTCCATTTAGATCCCAACCACATCTCTGCCCTTCCTACCCTTTTTGATATAGCCTATTTTCTACATTTGGCTGTGGAGAGTGTGTTGTGCCAGTCTTCAGGGTTGCTTTTTGGATTGTTTACACTCATGTGGGTATTATCTAGTTGTATCCCTGGGAGGAGGTGAGTTTAGAGTCTTCCCTCTACTCTACTATCTTCCCTGAAGGTCTCTTCAACTAGTTTTGATTAAACCCTTGAAGTGAATAATTAAGGCAATCTTGAAGTAAACATCTGAGTCCCAATTCATGCTTCCATGAAACTTACGTGTTTAAGAAGAGAGAAAAAAGGACGGGGGAAGTTTATAACAGGGTAAATAATCTAAACTGTGTGAGTGGAGAAGCCTTTCTTGGGGACTAACGTTTAAACAGAGACCCATGGCATAGTTAAAAAAGAACAAAACACCAACCCTAGGAGAATGTTGCTCTCAACAGATGGACCCACCTGCACAAAAGCTCTGAGACAAAAGAATAAACATAGTGTCTGTGTATTCGAGGAACTAAATGAAGACCAGTGAACCTAGAGCATAGAAAATGGAGAGAGTAATGAATCTGAAAAGGCAAACAAGATTCATATTTCAAAGAGTCTTATAAATCATGTAAAAGATTCAGATCTTTATTCTAATTAAGTTGTATGCAATCAAAGAGTTGGAATGAAAATGTGTGGGACAGAGTCTTTTGGACACAGTGTGGAGAATAAATTAGCAGGGAGCCAGGATTGGACAGAGGAGAAGATAGAGAGTTGCAAAAAATCCAAATGAGATTATAGGGGCCAAGGGTGCACCACCCCAAGATGATTCATTTTGGCATAAAAATTATTTTGAGTTGAAAGCAGTCGTGACCCTTGTGCTCAAGAGAAACTTTTGCCCCTCCTTTTGTATAAGGACATTAGTTACTTCCAGTTTGACCTCAAATTTTCTGGTTGGGTTCTTCCAGATCTTCTTTGGCTCAAGTGGAAGACCCTGCAGGCAAAACATTCCCTGATAGGAATCACAACTACCCCCTCCAGCTATAAGGACTGCTGTGAGCCAGCAAGATCCCATGTGATTTGACTCCAAGACAGTGATTGATATGACCTTCACTGCCTACCTGCACATACCCACTGACTTTTGCCCCACATTCTCATAATATAAATTTGGAAGTATTTTTGGCATTCTGGCGACAGTGTTTAAGAAGCTAATCCACTGTCTTCCCAGTGTTGGCCTCACTGAAATAAATTCCTTTCCTGTTTCACCACCTGTCATTTCTTTGTCTTTGGATTTTGTCAGTGGAGAATGGCAGAAAGTGGTCTGTTTGGGACCCCTGAAATCAAGTGAGCTTGCACCTCTGCCTGTTGGCTACACCTTTAGAAAAAAAATTTTTTATGTTTTTTATTTATTTTTGAAAGACAGAGAGAGATAGCACCAGCAGGGGAGGGTCAGAGAGAGAGGGAGACACAGAATCCAAAGACAGGCTCCAGGCTCTGAGCTAGCTGTCAGCACAGTGGGGGCTGCACAGCTGTCAGCACAGATGCAGGACTTGAACCCACAAACTGTGAGATCATGACCTAGGCTGAAGGTCCTATTTTGCTTGACAGTCTTTGGAATTTCCATGTCTGTGTGGATTCCTAGTAACTAAATTTTGTTTTTCCTGTTAATCTGTCTCATGTTAATCTGATTCTTAGTCCAGCTAGAAGGAACTTCATGGGGACAGGAATTTTTACTCCCAAACAAGATATTGTGACATTGCAATTTTATACTAAGAAATATATTTGGTCTTTTCCCTCTTTCTGGAACCATGCTTTTGAAACCTTTGGGGTTTCCTAAGTGAAAAGAACAATAAAGGAGTCTTTTGTTATGTTAATGAGTTGGCATTTGGAAAGCCCTGGGGTAACCTAAGGATGGGGGCTAGTTGCCTGCGTTAACTACTTTTTTGATTAAACGGTTAGAATTTTCAGTCCCAGGGAAGAAGAGGGGCTAGAGATTGAGTTCAATCACCAATGGCCAACGCTTCAATATAAAGTTACAACGTAATGAAACCTCCATAATAACCTGAAAGAACAGGGTTTGGAGAGAATCTGGATTGGTGAACAAGTAAAGGTAGAGGGAGAGTAGCACCTGGGGAGAGCATGGAAGCTCCATGCCTTTTCCTCACACTATGCCTTCGGCATCTCTTCCATCTGTTGTTCCTGAGTTACATTTTTTTCTAATAGACTTGTAATCTAGTAAGTAAAGCTATTTTCTGAGTTCTGTGTACCATTCCAACAAATTAATTAAATCCAGTGATGAGGTTGTGGGAATCTCTGATCTATAGACAGTAGATCAGAAGTACAGTGACAACTTGCACTTAAGTAACTGGCCACTGAAGTTCAAGAGCAGGGGGTCATTGGAATCTTCAATCTGTAGCCAGTTGGTCAGAATTACAGGCAATAATCTGGGCTTGTTACTGGCATCTGAAGTGATGGATGGGGAAGACTTGTAGAACTTGTAGGATTAAGTTCCTAACCAGGAGCATTTGACGCTACCTCTAGGTAGATAGTGTCAAAGTTGAGTTAAATTGTAAAACACCCAGCTGGTGTCTGAGAATTGCTTAGTGTTGTGTGGGAAGCCTCCCTACACACACACACACACGCACACACACACACACACACACACACATTGGAATTGGGTCCAGGAACCCAAAATAAATATTATAGTAACTTTCATTAGGAGAAGAAAATAGAGATAGAAGAAAAACAGAAACTCATAAAAAAAAAATAGGAAGATTTGACATAGTTGCTGAATATACGGTAGAAGTGAGAAGAATCAAGGCTAACTCCCACATTTTGGCTGAGATTTAGTAGAGGGATCAAAATAGAAAAAAAGCAACAAGAGCTAGTGGCATCAACAGGTTTCTCAGAGTCTCAGAAATTATTCTTTCAATTCTTATTTATAGCCATTACCTTCTTAAATTATGAAGACAATGGACCCAAAGTTCAAGTGAATTGATTCAAACAACAGGTATCATGCTATACTTGGAATACTCCCTCCTCTCCTTCCTTTCCCCCTGCTCCTTCTTCCCTTAAGAAGTCTTTTCATGGGAATTTTCTAAGAATATCTGCTAGGGAATTCTATTTGGTTACACCACAAGTGCCTGAGTTATTCTCAGGAGTAGAAACAGCTTAAATTATTTCCAATATCCGTTTTAGCTCTCATACCAATAGACTTTCATGGTTTTCAATAATGTATTTAAAAATCACAGACTTACAAAAAACTTGGAAATACAGTACAAAAAGCTTTTTTTCCTGCAAACTATTTGAGAATAGGTTGCTGATAAGATGTCCCATCACTCAAAATTTCTTAAAGTTTTATTTCTTGTAATCATTTGTCCTACACAGCCAAAATAAATCCATCAAAATAGGAAAGTTTCTTACATTTCTGGCACAGTAAAATGGTCTGGGTTTACTTTCCACTTTGCTGTCCAAGACCTGAAATTAGCCATCTCCAAGCATACTTGATTCTTTTCAGTGAGAAGTGGTATTTTGAAGCCAATATCCGGGCAATGCATATGCTTCTAAGCCCTCTTGGGGAAATAAAGGAGTGTGTACACACACATCCATACACATAATTGTGTATAAACAGATACAATTACATCTATTCTATCTACCCATCCACTCACTCATAGAAACCATAGAAACAAAAACTCCAGTACTTCCATTTCCAATCTAACATAGCAGTATTCATTTTTGTTTTCTCCCTCTAGATACTTGTTCACTTATCTTTGATAGTAAAAAATCTACTTTCCATTTATTTGTATTTGTTTGGTCAATCTCCTGTGCTGGCCTCTGCCTTCTTTTCTATGTGGATGGACTTCTTTAAAAAAAAAAAAAAAATTTATTGATTTTTCAGAGACAGACAGAGACAGAGCATGAACATGGAAGAAGCAGAGAGAGAGGGAGCCACAGAACCTGAAGCAGGCTGCAGGCTCTGACCTGCCATCACAGAGCCCAACGTAGGACTCGAACTCACAAACCGCAAGATCATGACCTGAGCCAAAGTAGACACTTAACCTACTGAGACACCCAGGTGCCCCAAGTGTGGATGCACTTCTAACAACTGCTTTGGATTTTATACTCTTCTGTCGGTTACTGTGGATCTTCCTCTCCATCTCCCATTCTATCTTGCTCCACCCCACTTAATGGCTTTAGGACTATATTGTTTAGAGAGTTAAGAGAATAGAAGAAGAAAAGAAGAAAAGGCATAAAGGGGGAACAAATATACTTCTGTAAGTGTTAATCATCAGTTTGTCTACTAGACATACATGGCAATGGTTAAAATCAGTTGGTGAGTACTATCAAGCAATGGTTCAAGGTAAAATCTCCAGTCTCTAAATTTTCCATATAAAAGTAATTATAAAAGCATTTAGTTTATCAGTATATACTTTTGAGTCAGACAGAACTATAACTATCAAAAATTATGGTTTTCTTTTCATATGTGAGGGCTGAAATATTAAAGAATATTAAGAAATTCATATTGATAATTCTCTCCTCCATCTCATCCTTAAATTAGATGTTTTCAACATGATGCTTCCTTTCTAGAAACAAATGGGGAGATAGTAAAGGGCATGCTGGTAGAGAGGTGGTAGTGGTGTGGGGGGGGGTGTGGGAGAGAGGGGGAAAGTGAGAGAGATTGAATTGATCTTTTGGGCTCATTGCATTCTTGGAAGTAGTGTTCTATATATAATATTCTAAGGGTAAATGTATTAGCATCTGTTTACTTGAAAACATTACACCTTTTGGTAAAAGCACCCAGTTTTCCTTGAGACTAAAAATAATTTATTCTCAGTCCATGAATTTTGATGCAGTTTAAGCATATATATGTCCAACCAATTGAAACATTGCATGTCTTTGTCACAATGATTGTTTTAGAGATGGATACAAAATCTAAGCCAAAATAATCAGAGCCTGAGACTTAATTCTGGGACTTTTGATGGAGTTAACAGGGATATAGTGTTCTTATTTTACTGAACCTTCTGATAAGTAGGATATAAGGCTAGAGTTGATGGCAACCATTTTGTCCTCATGAGAGTCTGCTGAGAATAGAGCCTCCACATAAGAAAACAGAATAAAAAAATAGTGCTAGTGAGTAGGCTTAGTAATGTAATTTAAACCTTTGGATCTCTCTTAATATACTATAGACACAAATTTCTTTAGTTTTTTTTAATGTGTTCCCTAAAGTGTTTACTTTTATTTTATAAGCAAAAAATATATACATTACTGAAAATATACAAAGCAGTATTCACGCAGCACAATCATATGTCAGTGGTGAAACAAAGCCTCATTTCAACTTGACAATGATTAGAAGCTTGTTTTATGGAAATATAAAAAGGAAAATGATCCACAGATATTACTTTGCACCATGGTTCTACGAATCTAAAGAGTCTCAAGAAACCAATATTTTCCACATGTAGCAATCAATTGATTTTGCTTTTAGGAACACTGAAAGTAAAACTTCTAATACCATTTTTCTCGACACATTGCTATCATTAAAGAACTATTGCAATATAGTAGTTGTTGTGTGATCAGAAATAGAAAAAATTATGAGTCATGAGGAATTAGCTTAAACTGCCCAAGACTTACACGTACTAATCCTATTGACTCGTCTCTTCACGTAGCTCACTCTCTCCTTTCCTTCAGGTCTCCACTCAAATGTTGGCTTTAAGGAGGTCTTTCCTCACATACTTCTCCTCCATCCCTTTACTTCTGCTTCGTCTTATGTCTTAGCATATTCCATTATTTAGAATAGTAAGTAACTTTTTAAATTGTCTGGTTCTTCCCAATAAAAAACACATTTCAGAAATTCAAGAAGCTGTTGTTCTTATTTAATTTTCTCTATTTCCAGTGCCTAAAAGAATGGCAGGCACATGATAGATGAACAATAATTATTTTTTGAATGAATGAATAAACAAATATTGAAGTGGGTTGGGAGAGAAAAATAAAAACTTCCTAGGACTCTTCAGCTGTTCTAAGACAGTCTGCTGTAAACTTATCTGCAGCTCCTGAGAAATCTCCCTCCAAATTTCACCTTAAATTTTTTAGTCATCCTGTTGACATCATAGGTGATAAGTATATAAATGACTATATTGTTCCACAAGGGCTGTGTCTCCTGGACACATCAGCAAAAAAAAAAAAAAAAAAAAAAAAATCAACCATTTGGATATCTACGTGGACATGAGTTAAGATTTTAGTTAAGATTTCTAGTTCTCTCTCTCTCTCTCTCTCTCTCTCTCTTTCTCTCTTTTAATTTTAGAGAGAAAGCAGTGGGGAATATGGGCAGAAGGGGACAGAGAGGGAATCCCAAGTAGGCTCCATGCTGCCATAGGGCTCAATCTCACAATCATGAGATCATGACCTGAGCTGAAATCAAGAATAGGCTGCTTAACTGACTGAGCCACCCAGGCATCCCTCTAGTTATCTATCTAGTTAAGTTCATTTACCTATTTTGAGAAAGAGCACGCCTGTGTGCATGAGCAGGGGGTGGGGAGATAGGGAGAGAAAGAGGAAGAGGGAGGACCCCAAGTAGGCTTTGTGCTGTCAGTGCAGAGCCCACTGAGGGGCTTGATCACATGAACCATGAGACCATGACCTGAGACAATATCAATAGTCAGACACTTAACCAACTGAGCCATGCAGGTGTCCTCTAGTTATCTCTTATACCACATCTGCCTTGGCTATACCTCTGTGCCCACTGACCTCCTCAGTGCCCCAGCAATGAATTGCCCAAGGAATGAAGTTCTTATAACATAGTTTAGGCCATATAAAAGTTTTTCTCTGTGGAGCACCTGGGTGGTTCATTTGGTTAAGCATCCCACTCGTGATTTCGGCTTGGATCATGTTCTCATGGTTTGTGAGTTCAAGCCCCTCATTAGACTCTGTGCTGACAGTGTGGAGCTTGTTTGGGCTTCTCTCTCTCTCACTCACTCTCTCTCTCTCTCTCTCTTTCAATCTCTCTCTCTCTGCCCCTCACCTGTTTGCACTGTATCTCTGTCTTTTTCTCACAAAATAAGTAAATAAACTTTAAAAAAAAGTTCTTCTTCTTCTTCTAGGGAAGTGACTTTTAGTTGTCTTTAGATACATGCTAATAAAATGCAATCTCCAGGACCCTTATGTCACAGTTTTTTGAGTCTCACATATGGCTTCTAGGTCAGAAGTTCTCCATATCACCTGCTCTGCCCTTGGTTTGTAATGTCTTCTAGTGAATGAAAAAGTAATTATGAGAGGCTAGGCTCATGCCCATTCCAATTACCGTCCTCATCAAAGATTCACCATCATAGCAATCATGAGTGGTTGCCTTATTTAGAGAAAGAAACTTTTTTTTTTTTAGTGAGTAGAGGAAAGGACCACCTTTTCCACATTACATTGATTCTTAAGCACTATAAAAAGTCAAGGAAGAGACTGGGAAGATATTTCAGCAAATACTATATTTATTATTTAATAAATACATATTGCATGATAACTATAGACCACAGAGTAATCAAAAGTCAAATGATTTCATAAATAATAGTTCTTATGAGTTTACAGTCTAAAGAGTGCCCCACAAATATATACTATCCAGATGACATGTTACAAAACAAACAAAAACAAAACAAAACAAAACAAAAAACAAGGAAACATGGTAAGAGGACAGAGAGTGACAGCATTGAGATAGTAGGCTATATTAGACAATGTGGTCCAGGACAGTCTCTCTGATCATCTGAGATTTGGTAGAGATATGAAAGTAATGAGGATGGTAACCAAAGAAATGTAGAGGATGATTATTTGGGGCAAAGGTAACAGAAAGCATGGAGAGTGATGAGCATAGAGAATGTCAATGTGGCTGGAAAAGAGTGAATGGGGCAGAGTGGGAAAACGTAAGATCAGAGGGTGAGAAATGGGATAGAAAATGTAGGCCTTTGTGACTGTTGCTAAATTTATAGAATTTTCTTGATTAGTTGGGAAACCATTGGAAGGTTTCAAGCAAAAAGGAGTTATATAATGTGACTCACATTATGTGACTATTATTTTCAAGAATAACATAGGATACTGTACTGAAAACAGACTAAAAGGAATTGAATAAAAAAAGCATTCAAACTAGCTAAAAACTACTTTAATTGTCTGGCTTGATCCAGAATGGTAGTAGTGGGCTTAGCAATAAAGATAAGATATAATTCAAAGGTAGAGCTGACAGAATTTAATGATAAATTAAGTAATGTATGTGAGAGAGAAAAAAAAGAGTTCAGGATGTTTACAAGTGTTATGGCCTGAATTACTGGAAAGATGGAAGTTTTAGTTACTGAGATATGGAAGAATGTAGGAGAAAAAAAGTCTATTTGGAGGTAGTAATCAAGAGTTCAGGTTTGGACAGTTCTTTTTTTTTTTTTTTTTTAAGTTTATTTATTTTCAGAGAAAGACAGCTTGAGTGGAGAAGGGGCAGAGAAAGGGAGAGAGAGAGAGAGGAAGTCCCAAAAAGCGCTTGCTAATACAGGACCCGATGTGGAGCTTGAACCCACAAAACCCCAAGATCATGACCTGAGTTGAAACCAAGAGTCAGATCCTTAACTGACTGATCCACCCAGGTGCCCCAGGTTTGGACAGTTCTAATTTGAGATATCTTTCCAATATAGATGTATGAGCAAGGCCTCTGAGATTCTTTTACTCTCTGTCTGTGTGACTTGGGTTAAGCATTTTAATTTCACAGTGCTTTCAACTTCTCATCTATGATACACTGATGATAATAATGGTACATACTTCATACATTCACTATGAGAATTAAATGAGGCAATTTATGCAATGGGCACTTAGACAAACACCCGGCTCACAGTAAGAGCTCAATAAATATCAGCTCTTATTATTGGAGAGGTGGTAGCAGATTATCAAAAATGATTGATAAGATTGTCTAACAGATTGGATAGAGTGTAAGAAAAGAGGATGAGCCAAAGATTAAGAATTTTTCTTTGAATGTCAGAAAAATGGAGTCACTATTTAAAGAGATTGTTAGGACTAGGAGAGAAATGGTCTGGAATAAGTAAGGAAATAAAAATTTCATCTATAGACATATTAAGTTGGAGATGACCATTAGACATCCATGTGGAGATGTCAAGTAAGCAGTTGCATATTAAAACCTAGAGGTTTGATCAAACATCCAAGGTGAAGATATTAAATTCAGCAATCTTCTTAATACAGAGGGAATTTCAAATCATGGGAATGTATGAGACCTCCAAAAAAAAGTGAGTATTGATTAGAAAGGGGATAGATCCTAGATCTGAGGAATTCAAATGTTTAGAAGTCTGATAGATACAAGATAACTAACTAGAAAGACAGAAAAGGAGAAGTCAGTAAGATAAGGAAAAAAAAAAGTTAATAATACAGAGAAGCTGAAACAGAAAGTATTTCAAACAAGTGGGATTAATTAACTGTGCTGAAAGTTGAAAGTTGATTTTAATTTATAAAATAAAAGGATTGAAATTTAACTATTGGGTTCAGCATTGTGGATTTCACTGACCTTAATAAGAACATTTTCAGTGACACTACAGGGACAGAATTTGGGTTGGAGTAGGTTCAAGAAAGAATGAAAAATAAAGAGAGAGAGAAATTGGAAACTGACCTTTATTATTAACAATTCTCTTAAGAATTTGCTACAAAAGGGAGCAATAGCTGAAATGGCGTGTGAGGTCAAGGAGCTTTTTTGTTGTTGTTGTTTAAGATGGAAAAGAATATATATGTGTGTATGTGTGTGTTTGTGTGTACTTTTACATATATATGCATACTACTTATAAAGACACTTACATACAATATATACACATATATAATTATGTAAGTATATATGTGCATACTTGAAATATCTGTATCTACACATGTACTACTCATAAAGATTTATCAGAAAGGGGAAATTGATGATTCAGGGGAGAGAGAATGGGGCCACATATAAAAGTAAAATCCTTAAATATGTGAAAGGGACTTTAGCACCCAAGGGAAAATGTGGCTTTATGTATAAACATAGACCGTTCACCTGGATGAAAGACAGACATTTAGGTGTATGCATTCAGATGGAGACTGGTGTCACATTTGGTAACTGGAGCCAGTAAAATTTCTCTCCTGGTTGTTTTTAAGCAATCAGAAAATTAGGATGCAATGTCCTCAACTGAGAGAGAAGAATTGGAATGGTGTTGGAGATTTAAGGAGAAAGAATGAAAAAATATTCAGCAAGAATTGTGAAAGATTATCCATCTGCGAAAGAATTGTGCTGGGATGGTCCAGGAGCACCATGGGTCCATTTGAGGTTCACGGTGCTGGATTTAAAATTAGAGTGGTTGGCATGGGTGCTTTTATTAAGTCAGATTTAGATCTTCAGGTATTTTCCATTTGACATCGCTAGCCTAGGCCACTGGCTCCTCACTAGCATGGACACCGGTCACACTGCACCCCACCTCCACACTGACAAAGAAATACCTATTCATAGAGGATAACAAACACTGAGGAAAGAAAAATAAAAGTAGTTTAAAGAACTCTAATAAAAATATCCTGACAACACCAAATGTTGGCAAGGGAATATAACCACAGGAGCTCTCATTCACTGCTGGTAGAAATGTAAAATGGGACAACCACTTTGGAAGACAGTTTGGCAGTTTCTTATAAAACTAAACTTAGTCTGACCATATGATCAGCAAACACACTCTATGGTATTTACCCAAATGAATTGAAAACTTATGTTCATATAAAAACCTGCACAGGAATACCTTAGAACAGCTTTATTTGTAATTGCCCAAACTGGAAGCAATCAAGGTCTCCTTCAGCAGGTGAATGGATAAATAAATTGTGGTATATCTAGACAATGGAATTCAGTACTAAAAAGAAATGAGTTATCAAGCCACAAGAAGACATGGAAGAACCTTAAATACATATTATTAAGTAAAATAATCCAATCTGAAGAGGACTGTAGGATTTTAACTATGTGATATTCAGAGGGAACAAAAGGCAAAACTATGGATAGAGTAAAAAGATCAGTGGTTGCCAGCATTTAAGGGAGAGAAGAGGATGAATAGGCACAGCACAGAAGAGTTTTAGGGCAATGAAATTATTCTCTGTAATAGCATAATGGTAGATACATGCCATTATACATTGGCCCAAACCAACAGAATGTACACCATCCAGCGTGAACCGTAATGTAAATTAAGGACTTTGGGTAGGAAGCACATGTCAGTGTAGGTTTATTGACTGTAAGAAATGTACTACTCTAGTGCAAGATGCTGATGGCCGGAGGACACTGTGCGTGCGAGGGCATGTGTATACAGGAATTCTTTGCATTTTCCTTTAAATTTGCTATGAATCTAAAATGTGTCTAAAAATTAAATTGTATTGGGGCACCTGGGTGACTCAGTCGGTTAAGCGTCCGACTTCGGCTCAGGTCATGATCTCACGGTCGGTGGGTTCCAGCGCCCCATTGGGCTCTGTGCTGACAGCTCAGAACCTGGAGCCTGCTTCCGATTCTGTGTCTCCTTCTCTCTCTGCCCCTCCTCTGCTCATGCTCTCTCTCTCTCTCTATGTCTCTCAAAAATGAATAAATGTTAAAAAAATTATAAAAATAAATAAAAATTAAATTGTATTAGAAATATACACAAATTCCTTCCATGAAAATATCTTCCTACTTGGCCTTCCATAGTTGAATATCATATATTAAAGTTTAAGCATAGCACTTTCAGAGGCTCCGAGATGAAAGTCAATTACCACAGAGGGATTAAGACAAACGAACAAACAAAAACAGCAGAACCTTTTATGTAGATAAAGTTCCAAAGGAAATGTTTCAAACCCCTTCATGTTTTAAGTCTATTTAAGTTGCTTGGATTCTTTCAATTCCTCACACCCTGCCTATGTTTTGTTCATTGTGGCTAGAATAGACACATTGTGGCTAGATAGGAGCCCTTTATCTACAGGTTCTCCCAGATTCACTTTCCGTTTTTTGACCCCTTCTATTCCTTCCTCTTTTAGAAGGACGTAGAAGGCATTTTGAGTGGGAACCCAAACTTCACACTGTACTACTTACACTCAGCTCAAAAAAAATTTCCCCCATAACTCTATTTTTTATTCACAATAAAATTATAGTTCCCCTGACCTCTGTATGAGTATTTCCTGTTGATTGTTTAACTCTCAAGAACAGTGTGGGGTGCAAAATGAGAAAACCTTATCTTGCTGACTTAAAAGACAATGCATACTAAAGGTAGACTATTCCCGCAAGGAAAACTAAATAGACCTACATTTTATTACCCAAGAAACAAAGAAAAAGAACTTTCTCCTTGGAAAATGTCGTATTTTTATTCTTTTTAAAGACTTCCTCTATTTAAAGAACAGATTAAAAAAAAAGCAACTGAATAAAAGAAAGAAGACAATCGTATGGAGAATAAGTGTGAGTTTAAAAATATGATGCTCGAAGAAAAAATAATTAGTAAGGGCATCCAGGGGACATATAAAACAGTGAAGCTATAACAGGTTACCATTAGCAAAGGATATAAAGGGAAGCATGTCAGAGATTAGAAGTGATTATAAAGTCAAAGCACGCAGGGGGAAGGGTAGGCTTGCTACTTTTCAGGGACAGAAGGAAAAGCAGAATGCATCAAGGTGAGGGTTGAATTTCTCAATAGCTACTTTACCTCAGTCATTGACAACAATTATAATGGGAACAGGACGCTCAGGGCAATAAGAGTTAATGAGAAAAACATGTAACTGGGCAAAATTTGCGTCCTATTTAGTTTAAAAAAATATCTAAGTAACTTGGAATGTATTCAAATCTGCAGAGTATATGATATCCACTGTAGAATACTAATGTTTAAAAAGGCAAATCTAGCAGTAGAATCATTATAACACATTCTAGGAAGGCCTAATTTTTTTTCAATTTTTCTTTTTAAATTACAAAATTCTGACGCGAACCTTGTAAAAATATGGTAAAACAAAGAAACAACAAACCTCTCCTTCATTATACAGCTTTCTTTAGATATTCCACTCTCTGAACATTTGTAGTATCTAACCCTTAGGTGACCATTAGGGGCTGTTTAGAGGGTACACATTCCAAGACCTCTTTTGAGACCTTAGACACACATCACAAATATACATATCTCCCAGATACAAATCTCCGCTTACAAATTCAGGTGTCAAAAAAAGTGACTTCTATTTTCTATAGTTGGACCAAAATTGTATGAATTCCCTCATTTATAAACCTAATCTCCATTTCCTTTGGATTCTTTTCCCTTTGTCTGGAACTGAGTCATAGGTCTGGGTATATCATAGAATCATAGCCACAGTCTCATGTGCCACAGCAACAAGGGATCAGGACTGGACCTGAATGCCTGTGTCTGAGCATGTCTGCCTCCACAAAACAACCCCAATTCTCCTCCAGTCTTTGACCTCCATTTCTCTGATATCTTTTCCGTGCCTTTGCTCATTTTCCATTCTAAGGTCTCTTATTTCCACTTGTTCTCTATGTCAAACCTCTCCCTGTTTGGAGAACATATCTCACCTAAATAAATGCAGTACCTTCGCCATTCTCCTGTTACCTTTCTTTTCCCTACAGTCTGTTTTGTTGTTTATACATTAAAGCACAAGCCAAATCATGTGACTCCTCTGCTGAAAGCCCTTTAATGGATTCCTATCTCACCCAGAGTACAGCTTAAGTTATTACAATGATCTACATGGCCCATGTGATCTGGCCTGTTTCCCTGCATGGCTTATCCTGTCCCATCTCTACCTGCTCACTCTGCTCCAGACACACTAGTCTCCCCCTGGTCCTATTCAGCCACCAGGAGTGCTTCCACCATAAGGTCATTCTACTGTCTCATTATTCCTTCTCCCTACAGTGTTTTCCACACAGGTATCTTCAAAGGGTTTATTCAAAAATCACCTTGGGGCGCCTGGGTGGCTCAGCCAGTTGGGCGCCTGACTTTGGCTCAGGTCAAGATCTCACGGGTTGGAGCCCCGCGTTGGGCTCTGTGTTGACAGCTCAGAGCCTGGAGCCTGCTTTGGATTCTGTGTCTCCCTCTCTCTCTAACCTTCCCATGCTCGTACTCTGTCTCTCTCGCTCTCAAGAATAAATAAAAATGTTTAAAAAAATTACCTTTTCACTGAAATTCTCTGTAACCACCTTATCTAAAACTTTGTTCTTCTATAGCTAATACTTCAAATATTCTTTAGAAGTTTTTGTCAATATAACAGACTTTATTTTTAACTGTGCTTACTACCTGTTTCCAATTCTCAATGTAAACTCCATGGAGACAACTAGTTCTATTTATTACTATATTCCAAGTCTCTAGTAATGGTCTGCATATAGAAAGCCTTCCATAAATATTATTTAAATGAATGAATGAACGGTGGGAAATTTACTACTGTTCTTTATCTATGCTGTGGTCATAGGAAATGCTTTAAAATGGTCTCAGATCTATTTTTTACTAGTTAGGTATTTTCCTTATTTTCATATTCTGTTGAATAGAAGAAGTTAATTAAGATCTTGTTTGGGGGGGAAGTTCCTTGGAAATGGATAGAGATCATTTGCATCCTAAGACTTGTTACATATGTCTAATAATAATTATACCATTTAGAAAAATACTCAACCACAAAACCATAGTTCAGGAAACTTTCACCATTCAGGTTCTTTTTACTTTGAACATTTTCCTAGTTCCTGAAATATTTTCATGTAAAGGGGGCAGTGAAACCCTGAGTTATTTTGGTTATGAGTACTCAGGGACACAGAATTTTCAAATTTAAAAGCCAAGATTGACTCTTCTATTCAGAAAATCTTTGTTATGTCAAGCATATTGAATGAATGAGTAAGTGAATAGGAGTCCCTAGCCATCACTGGGGGAAAGGTCACAGTATGCATTAAATAACAGAAACAAGGGCCCCATGGGTGCCTCAGTTGGTTAAGCCTCTGACTCTTGATTCCAGCTCAGGTCATTATCTCACAGTTCATGAGATTGAGCTCCATATCTGCATTGACAGTGTGGAGCTTGCCTGGGATTCTCTCTCTCTCCCTCTGCCCCTTCCCTGCTTGCATGTTGTCTCTTTCTCTCTCTCAAAATAAATAAATAAACTTAAAAAAATAACAGAAACAAACAACAAAACCTACCGTTTAGCATATCAAAGCATTTTTTGTTTACTTAGTTAGCTATAACTACATAAGACTAATGTGACTGGAATTAAACTATTCTTGATTTGCTTCCTCACCTCTCACCCCCACACTTAAGAGCACACCTTGAAAAGTATGCCTTAACAGAGTTGATGGTCTTATTCTTTTGAATAATGCCATGGTTCTTAGTATCATCGTAATAAATATACATTATTGTTGCAGCATGAAAAGTGACACAAATAAATTATGACAATTTGAGAAGGGTTAAATAAAGGGTCTCTATTCAAGAGTGTAGCTAAGGTGTAGGGGAAACAGAATAGTCCATACAGAAATCTGAAGAGCATGGGGCACCTGGGTGGCTTAGTCGGTTAAGCGTACAACTTTCGCTTAGGTCATGATCTCGCAGTTCGTGGGTTCAAGCCCCGCGTCGGGCTCTGTGCTGACTGCCAGCTCAGAGCCTGGAGCCTGTTTCAGTCTGTGACTCCCTCTCTCTCTGACCCTCCCCTGCTCACGCTGTCTCTCTCTCTCTTAGAAATAAATAAGACATTAAAAAAAAAAAAAAAGAAAGAAAGAAATCTGAAGAGCAGTAGGAGGTAACAAGATTCAATGAGCCCGAAATGAAGAAGTTAACCAGGGAACACTCATCTTGACCTCACTCTCCTTCCTTTCTTGGATCCCCAACCAGGATCGAAATGGTAAGTGGAGCATTTATGTGGTAAGCAGATGTTAATAACATTCTCTCTAATGTCAGAGGGGTAGGGTTTCTCGCCAGTATTAACAGGGCAGCCTTTGGAGAAGACTGGTAGTTGGTACAGGGAGTTTGGAGAGGTGAGGGCAAGGAATTAAGCAGTAGTAATGCTTAACATGGGATACAACGTCTATCCATTTCAGAGGCCACCTATTGTTTAAAAGCTTGAGGAGCATATCTTTGAGTAGGCCTCTCTATAAGTCTGGTTGCTTGGGGCTAGTAAGCCAGATGGAGATTACACAGAATAGCATGTTCTAGAGCCCATGACCAAACAACTTGCAAGGTAAAATGGGTACCTTAGTCTAAGCCTATTATGGCTGGTGGGCCAAAGGGGACAAACATATACCTGGTTAAGAAGATTACATGATGGGAAGCAGCATTTCTGGAAAGAGTAGCTTTCAGGAATCCAGTGAAAGTATCCGTGATGGTGGTTGCATACCTATCCAGCAGAGGGTGCCAGTGGCCCAATAAAATCAATTTGCCATGGCAAATAAGGTATGTGTCCCTGGGGCACAAGTCCCCACCGGGGGAGTCTTCCAGAACTTTGTTTGGGAGTAAAGGAAGCAATTATTTATCACCATTTTGGATAGAGCTGGGATAAAAGGAATGCCACATCTCTATGCCCAGTGATTGCTGTTACTCTCCAATGGCCTGATATAAGGATCTACTCTGTGCTGGGTATGGCAGATACCAGAAATTAGCGCCTCCACTTCTCCCCACTTGTAGCCATAAGCCCCAATGTCCTAAGGTATGATCCTACCCCACACTCCCTGAGGTCCCTGATTTGTTCTCATGGCAATGAGCAATGACTGAGAATGAGATTTCAGACAGTAGAGTCTATTCATCATAGGTTTCATCATTATTGCCTTAGTTATATGTGCTTTACAGTGGCTTCAGAAAACAATATCTATGTCCTTTAACATATCTGATATAGTATGATTGCTGTTCTTGATGCTGAAGCATTACAAAATGGAATGCTGAGAGGTTAGCTAAACAACTCCATAATATTGTTGCCTTGGCATCCATTTTGTGTGGGCAAGTGACCTTGTAGGGGCCTTGAGATGACACTAGCCCCTCCTGAGAGCATATGCCCCAGAAAGCAGCCTGCAGAGTCACAAGTAAATGCAAGTTCCTGATATGACTCCTATAATTGCCCTTGACATTGGTACTCACCCCCTCCTAGGGTTTTCCCTTGTGTGCTCCTTAGAGGAGCTTGGGAAGCTTACTGAGATCCCACTTTTTTTTGGTCTGAACTGACCAATCTGGCCCTTAGCCCAGGAACACCAAAGCACACCCACAGGCCCTAATAAAGGCACGTTCCCCAGGTCCTGCTTCCCATTCTGCCTGCTTCTTACCACCACCTCCCTGTGTAGCTCCTTCAGAAACTGTGAGTAATAAACTTCTCTATTTCACTTTCCTTTGTGGTCTTTTGTTGAACTATGGTTCACCATCCAATATAGTGGGGCTCTACTTACCAAGTGTTAATTTAACAAAGTCCCAACATAGCTATATGCCATTCTCGTAGATCCAAAATAAATTCTATTTGTGGTTTTAATTGGCATTTTCTGAATTTAAATTGAGGTTGAGTACTTAGCTTTCATATATTTACCAAGCCTTTGAATGTCTTCTCTATATATGTGCTAAAATATTTTGGCCAATGTTTCATTGATTTGTCTTTTTTTTCAGACTTGTAGATACTAGTTTTGCATCAGTTATATATGTCTCAAGTATCTTCTGCTTGTAGCTTGCCTTTGATCTCACATTATGGTGTATATTGATGGAAAAAAATCTTAATTTGGGACTCTTTGAATGTTTATTTTTAATTAAACATACCAGGGCAGAGGTCATTAAGATATTATTCCACATCATTTTCTAAAAGTTGCGTAGTTTTGACTTTTGTATTAAGACTTTAACTCATCTAGACTTGCTTTTTACGTGTAGAAAGATGCAAGATTGTGAGTAGTAAATTGCACAGATTCACAATCTCATTATTTTGCATACAGCTATCCAGTTTTGCTAACAGTATTTACTGAAAAATCCACTCTTACTGACTGATCTTCCAATAAAGCCTCAGTCATAAATAAAGTTCCCATATACATGTAAAGCAATGTTTACAGTCAATGTTAAATTCCACGGGCCTATTTCCAGATACTATAATGTCTTCATAGCTATAGCACATATTATGTTCTATCTTAATATCTGCTAACATATCTTTCACCTTTTCCTATTTCTTCAATAGCATCTTGGCTCTTGAACTTCTACATATATTCCCAGAAATCTAAACATGAATTTGGGGAGGGCTGTTATCTTTATAATACTGAATTCCTCAATCTAAGATTGTGATCTATGCCCTCACTTATTTAGTTTTTCTTAGATTCAAGTCAATTACATTTTGTGATTTTTAACAATTCTACGAATAATGGAGTACCTTGAACAGTCCAAAACTCCCATTGAGAACAGCTAGAAAAGTGGTTGAAATAAATTAAAAAATGCTTTGAAGTCATCAGCATGCTACCAAGGAAAATCAAGAATTAAGGGAACATATTTTGAAAAGGAAGAACTGTGCAGGTGAGGTAAGCCAACATTTTATGAGAAACTTAGGAAGACAGCTGATAAAAACAAGAACAAAAAGATAAGCAATAGAGACTAAGTCTCATGGGAGCAGAGGGTGGAAAAATGCAGACATAAGAGATTAGAAATTGGAAAAGTAATTCCAGTTATTGTGGAAATTTATCTTAATACCTGTTTTTGCACTCCCATACAGGTAATGATTTAAATATTAAAGTTCTCCAGCACTTTAAGGATACCATTTCACTGATACTTGATAATATCTTTGGACCTATCATCAATTTCACTGACTTCTTTGTAATTTTAATTTTCCAATCAGTTTTATCCAGTGGATTTTTTATTTCAGATATTGTATTTCTCACATCCAAAATTTCCACTTAAATTCTTTGTTTTTCTATTTCTCTGCTGACATGTCCTTTCTTTATATTCATTGAGTATATTGCCTTTAACTTTATTTAGTGTACTTTTAGTAGCTGCTTTAAAGCACTTTATTTTTTAAAAAAAATTTAAAGTCCATTTGTTTATTTAGTTTGAGAGAGAGAGAGAGAGAGAGAGAGAAAACATGAGAGCATGAACAGAGAAGGGACAGAGAGAGAGAGAGAGAAAAAGAATCCCTGGCAGGCTTCATGCTGTTAGCATGGAGCCCGTGGAGCCCAACCTGGGCCTCAATCCCATGAACTCTGAGGTCATGACCGGAACTGAAACCGAGAGTTGGATGCATAACTGACTGAGCCATCCAGGCAGCCCACTTTAAAGCCTTTTAGTGATAATTCCAACATTTGTCTTATTTTGGGGTTGCATCTAATTATCTTTTCCTTTAAGAATGGTTTGCTTTCCTTTACTTTCTTTGCGTGTTGGATAATTTTGGATTGACATTGTGACATTATTAAATTGCACGGTCTGATTTCTGTAGTATTCTTCCAAAGAGTGTTGAAATTTTTATTTCAACAGGAAGTGAATTTGTCTAGGCTTAGACTTCACATTCTGTTGTGCTTGGTTTCGGTGGTGGTTCATATCTCAGTCAAGAATGCGTTCAGTCTGTCCCACTCTTGCAAGCTCCAGGAGTCAGTGAGAGGCATGAGCATCGTTTCCATACAGAATTTGGGCTTCCCTTTTTTGTCTTTCAGCTTTCCAGGATTTCCTCAATATCTGGCCATTGTTTCCTAGATTTTCCACCCAGAAATATGTTAAACTTCCTACTGGAGTTTTAGCCTCTATTTGACGTTATCACAATTTCAGCTATTGTCTGGGAAGGGCCACAGACACAAATGAACTTTTTTTTTTTCCCCCCACTATGTGCTTTCCCCTTAATTAATGTTTCAGTTCCTTTCCAAAGTCTACATACTTTGATCACTTTGCACAGCCCTTCAGTAATTGGCTTTTAAAATTTCCCCGGCAGCTATAATTCTTATCTACAGAAGGATTAGTGTTTTAGGAAATCACTGCCTTAAGACAAAAGCAGACCTCTCTTCCTCTACCTCTTACCATGACTTCTGTTTATCTGCTAGAATTGCTCATCTTTCAAACACATTGCCTAGTTTTCCACTAGATCCCTTAACATACATGTCTTAGTTTAGTAAAGTCCTTGTCTATTTATTCCAACACCTGCACATCTCTGGGTCTCTTTCTGTAAAGTCTTTTTTTCTCTCTTAAATAAATGTCATATATGTTTGTTTCTTTGCCTGTATCATAATTTGATATTATGCCAGACAGTTGTATAAAAAAAAATAGAGGCTAAAGAAAATAATACATACTCCAGAAAAGGACATGTATCTTTTCCTGAAAGGCTGCTAGTAACGAGGGTTGAGACCATCTAAGCTGCTATTGAGCTGGGTCTGAGCTTTATTGCAGCTTTAGTTAGATTCACTTCAACACATGCTTCAAATATTTTGAGAGCAGGATCAGGATTTTAATTTCAGTAGAGCTTGGAGCCTCAGCACTTGTGAGACTTCGCATATCTCTTTATACTTTCCAGCTCAGCAGCTGATTTTCAAATTTGTTGGAGATCTTTGTCTGCATTATAGCCTTGCCACCCACTTTTGTTGCTGTTGTTGTTCTAGTGGGGAATTGTCTTTGCTTCTCAGACCTCCCCTGGGCTTTTATTGACTTAGGAGAACTCTCTTCACCCTGCTGCTCTGCCCCAGGCCTTTGGAGGGCCATTTCTATGTCGTTGGTGAATGCTCTGTTGCCCCAGAAGGATTTCTCTCAGCTCTCCTGATGAGTCTCCAGCCTTCAGACATATACCACATGTTACTCAGCGCCCCGTGCCCCAGAGAGATGTTCTTCATCTCTTGACCTGCCATGTATATGGACTTGTAGAATGCACTGAAGGGGGAAATTTATTTCAACTCTCTTGCCTTTTATCAGGCTTAAATTCAGTAAACTTTGTTCATCCAGTGAAGGCCTGTGGGAAACCGTGCATACAGACTTATTATGTTTCTGGGGCTCCTGTAGAGGCTAACCCTTCATGCCAGGCTACATGTTGACATTAAATATGCTAAATGTATGGCTGGTTTTTCCTTTCGCCTTCCATAGAGAATCCTTCCTCTTTCTACATGAAAGCAGTTATGGGTATCTTCTCCCCTAGGAAAGACATAACTTTCTGCATCTTCTGGAATGTAATTTTTTAGAGTCTTTGCCTTTTCTGAGTACTTATGGTAAAACACAACACAAAGCTAAAGGGTTTTATCCAACTTGTTTTCATGGTTAGGTTAGACAGTTCTGTGTGTGTGTGTGTGTGTGTGTGTGTGTGTGAGATATTCCAACAAGGAGCAGAATTGTGTCCCTGGGTTTTTAGTTTTCTTATATAGTTGTTTTGTCTGGTTTTATGAGAATATGTAAAGATATAGAAATCTAGCCTTTAATAACACCATCTTCCCCAAATTCCTGCTTGTTTTCTATTCTTAACTATATTTGCATGGTAAAAACTCAAACTGTTATTTTTCTTATTCATTCCAAATTTGTGGACAAGCTTCAAACTCTTAATTGAAAAGAACATGAATGATGACAACTATATTCCCAATATTACATATGGAAAATCGGTTTCTTAATTTTTACATTAAATGTTATAAGATTTTAGAAAAAATATAATAAACATTAATTTGAAAGTACCTGATATCTATTTAGATGTAATTTGAGATAATTTATGATATTTATTTCAAAGTTTTTATATTTAAGAAAACATTTAAAAACTTATAGCAAATCAAAACATGCAAAGAGAAAAAAATGAGATACATAAACTAGAGCTAGAAGTAAAGCAAATGTAAAACAATTTATGCCAAGAAATCCTTTAAAATACTGCTAAATAATATTGTATTAGATATATAGAAATATCTAATATTACTTAGATATTATGTTCTAAGATTTGTACCTTTCATTATTCTGTTGTTTTCATATTTTAAAAAATATCCAGCGGATTTTTAAAGTTTCAGATATTATAGTTTTCAGATCCAAAATTTCCACTTATTTTTTTTTTTTTTTTATTTCTCTACCCTGAAATATCCTATCTTGGAGACAGATTGGGAAAGTTTGACATTCAAATGGTGTCTCAGTTATCAATCCATTTTTTCTCAACTCCAAATCCACTTTTCATTGTCTTTCTTGTGATATTAGAACATTTCTCCCTCACCAGCTTGCTTGATGTTAAGTTCATCATTACTAGGCACCCTGTTGTATGATACTCTTGGCAGGCTTTTACACTCCTTGTGGGCAGTTTCCTCTGTTAACTCAAAGAATGGTTTCTCAGTGAGTTCTACTGCTGGTGGTACCTCCCCATGGATGAGATGACTTAGGCTGCTTCACAATGAGTTCTAAAATGTGACACTTCCAAGTAGCTTTCCAGTGAGTACTAGAGATATGGCATTTCACCAACGTCTCCACTCTCCAGGAGGCCAGTTGCGCCCTCTTCAAGGGGGTCTGGATCTTTGCCCTGGTGTTGTGCCTCATCTAGATACTTTCCTTACTGGGGAGCTCAACATCAGTCCTGGGGGTAGTGGCTGTTCCATACAACTGCTATTTCTGGAGTTTGTAAAATATGCTTTATGGCCAGCCCAACAACTCCAATCTCCTGCTCAAATTGATGCATAAATTCTATCCCCTGATAGGACCCTGAATAATTCAAATGAGAGTACTACCAAACAAATAGGACAGGTCCTAGGGAGAAGGTTGTCCATTCTCATTTACAGAATCCAGAGGAGAGAAGAATATGTTAATAATCAACAGTATTAGATTGTTGTGGAAATCTAGGATAGCAGTATTGAGAAATTGTAGGAATTAATATAAGTACAACAATCTTAATCTAGAGGTTGGGAATTCAAAAGCTTTATACTCAGAGACACAGGCAGGCAACTTCACAGAAGTATTTTAATGGGGATTAGGGATCAAAGAACTGTATTAAGTACAGAACTATTCTCAGTCACTGAAAATAGTCAATACCCTGTCTTAACATGACTGGAGAATTTATCTGGTTATCAAGGCATATTTAAGACAAGGGAAAAGTTCTGGGCATAATTCCTAGAATTCCAGGTAATTGTTACTTTCAATTTATACATTTAAAAATATTTTATATAATTAACATGTATTACAAATATAATTTTAAAATGTACATTTACGGAATATTAAAGCAAAAAGCCTGAGGTATAAACATTAAGATTATATCTCAAAGCAAGGCAAAAATGCGACCATTAAGACTGATATTCACAGACATTGTGTACAAAGAACGAGATTGCCTTAATGCCGATAATAATGGTATTACTTCGGATTACTGAAACATTTTCTACTAAAGTTAAGAATAAGACAAGATTAGGCTGATAGTGGAGATACCAAATGTTTCCAGAGTTGTGATGGAGGTAAGCACACTATGGAGACTGAGAAACAACTTGGTACCGTGACTACCGGTTTCTTCCTGGTCAATAATTCTTACTACCATTTGGTATGGATAAGAAAGAAAACAGTGTGCTTACCAAAATAGATTCTTTATATCAGTGATGAATCATGATGAATTGTGAATATGAATCAAGGTTTCTTATAGTATCTACTCCTGAAGAGAAAAAACAAACAAAGAATAAACAGACAGCAATTTGTTCAGTTCCCCAGCCTGACAACTGCATTTAGTTCTGTTTCAACTTTAGGAATATTGTCCTAGAAATGAAATCTGCTTTACTTTTGCATAACTATTCTATGCTTACTATCTTGAAACAACCATAAATACTTTTTGTGGCCAGCCTGAACCTTTTTGTTGGTAATAAAATTGACAAAAAGGATTGTGATGTAATAATTATTTATCCACTCAACAACCATTTATTTTGTATGTCTGTATGTACTAGGACTTTACTGTATGAAGCAAGGAAAACATGAAGACTATTCCTCAGGAGTGAATGGTCTTTTGGAAAAGATTAGTGTCAAACATGAAATTCAGCCCAGGCTTAAAACAATCTTTGGGTGGTTAGGAAGAAGTTTCTGGATTACTAAATTATGCTTATTTCATAGAATTTGATTATGTTTGAAAACTGTTTCTTTTTTAAATGTTTATTTATTTTGAGAAAGAAGGAGAGAGAGAGAGAGAGAGAGAGAGAGAGACAGCAAGCAGGGGAGTTACAGAGAGAGAGGGAGGAAAATAGAGAATCCCAAGCACATGTCATGCTCAGCACGGGGCCTGAGGCAGGGCAAGATCACAACCTGAGTCAATATCCAGGATAAGACACTTAACTGATGAAGAAACCAGGTGCCCCTTAAACTGTTTCTATATTAATCTAAAATGTGAACAGAACCCATGAAATGAGCAATAGACTTTAGAGTTTCCTATTGTTTAGCTCCGTGATGTTTTTGTAATGTTTCTACCTAGCAATGCTTGGGTATATAAGAAAACTGCTGGGATTCCCTCTGCCTCGTCTTTGTAAAGCCAAACACTCTCATTACAATTTTGATTCTTCCAAAATAATAATATATTCTCCAAGATAACTTCAAATCTCCCCTGAACAATTTCTCAATAGCCCTTTTTATTACTAAAACTAAAATGAATCTCTGATTCAATAGATATCCTAACATTATATATGACGAATAAGTGGATGAACAAGAAAAACATTGGGCATTTTAGGAAATCGTTTTAGGTGAATTTTATCCAATCCTTACAGGAATATCTGGCTCCAGAGAAGAGTACATTCTGTTGTGTCAGAGTCTAGTGAACTGATGATAATCTAATTGATTTAACTAACTAACTTGTAAACTTTAAAAATGCCATGAAAATTGAGCAAAACAACACAATATATTGATTCCCCCACCCCCACTCCGGCCCTGCATTTTAGTGGTTAGCTGACTAAACTGACTAAATTGACTGACTAGGTTTATTTTTCATCTTATAAAAATATCTAAAATAACAGATGGTATTAAATAATGAAGTGATTTTCATGTGGACAAAACCAATAAAATTAATAGTGTCAAGGACAAGAATTACAAGAGTCATCTGATTTTGAAATTAACACGTTTATATTTATAGAAACCAATGAAAGCCTCTATATAAAATATAAATAATGACCCTAATGATGTTTTAAGAAGCCAGATTAAATCAGTTAAACTCTATTATGCATTGCTTATTTTATTTGGACAAGTGAAGGATACTTAGCTCTTTTAATTTTCTCTTTTTTAAAAAAATATTTTTAATGTTTATTTATTTTTGAGAGAGAGAGAGAGAAAGAGAAAACCAGAGTGAGCAGAGGCGGGGCAGAGAGAGGGAGAGACACAGAGTCCAAAGCAGTCTGCAGGCTCTAGGCTGTCAACACAAGAAACCGCAAGATCATGACCTGAGCAGATGCTTAACTGACTGAGCCACCCAAGTGCTCCCTATTTTATTATTTTTTTAATATTTTAAGTTTTTTATTTATTTTGAGAGAGAGAGAGAGCGCGCAGGGGAGGGGTAGAGAGAAAGGGAGAGAGTGAATTCTAAGCAGGCTCCACAGTGTCGGTGCTGAGTCCAATGTGGGGCTTGAATTTATGAACCATGTCATGACCCGAGGCTAAACTGAGTCAGATGATCAACTGACTGAACCACCCAAGTGTCAGGAGCCCCCTATTTTAATTTTCTTTTAAGGCAGATATAGAAAAGCCCCATTTTACTCAAACTCCCTATTTAGCCATATGTTGAAACAGTATATTAAGCAAGAGAAGATACGGCGTGACTACCTTTGAAAGGTCTGTGAAAGCTTTGTGTCCTTCTGGTTACTTTTTCTCAGGACATTGATACTTCCACTGTTTGGAATCCAGTCCAACTAATATAGAACTTAAACTAATTCTCTCTAGAACCTTTTATATTTTAAGTGTGGCCTAAAGACAAGCAACACTGTTATCACCTAGAATCACTTTAGAAATGCACAATTTCAGGTCCCACCCCAGAGCTACTCAGTCATTCCTGCATGTTGGCAAGATCCTTGGGAGTTGTGTATGCACATTGAATTTTATGGTACAGATTTTCCTTCTTATCACTCCAATCTATCTTCCCAATGAAAGAGATGACCACTGAGCATAAACTACAAAGCACACACTGGGTCATGGAGATATGAGTGAAATCATGTGGTTCTAAAACACAGCCCTACATTTATAAGAAGGCTGGACTATGTTCCCCCAAATGAGATTGTGTCTTTTGCTTGTTGTGGAAGTACACAATCAATGACAACTCTAGAAGTCTTATTAGCTCTTTCAATGGGTTCTCTTCAAATGCAACTGAGGTGATATTTTTCTGGTAGTTGTACCTTGGCCATGTAATCCTCTTATATTTTGAAAAAGAATGAAATGCCATTGGCATTCCAATGACAGGCAGTGGTTTGCAACAGTAAATAAATGGTGACACATACTCAGGAGACATACATTATGGCCCTGAAACTCCAACTAACTAGCTGTTTAGCATAAGACATACCTCATATTTGATTTTATGTTTCATGTGTTAACATCCTTGACTGGCACTAAATAGGTATAAATTACATTTTTGTTTTAAAAAAGTCATTCAATAATGAAGGAATCATAAGAATCTATCTTAAGCAATTAATTTACTCTTTCCAGGTTTTACGTTTCATTAAATGTTTCCGAAGGAGGTTAATTTTAAGACCTCTTCCAGAACTAGCATTCTAGCATTCTGTGAGGTATACTATTATTTTGCGGAGTGACATTTTGGGAAAAATTGTCATTGTATTAAATCATGAATTTTTTTAAAGTCTACATCTAAGTGATGCATACATAGCCAACTAGGAGAGGAAAACTTAAAACTATCCTCCCTTTTAAAAAATATATGTTGATTTTTTCCCTCCCTTTTCTCATATAGGTTCTTTTTTAATTCTCTGATCATGTGTAGACAAAGAATTCATACATATGCCAAATATGAGTAATAATTAAGACTTTAATTTGTTAAGCATTTGATTATTTATTGCTTTGCTGTTTATTGATGGCTTGGGGGAGTCGAGGAGAGTTGGCTCCTGAAAAGAATGCAAGTTCAGAGTCTCATAGATGCTTCTATGAACTAAGACTTTTGCCAGCAATGACCTGTTTAAGGGATTATATGAGCGAATATCAATCAGCTGCCACTACCTTAGCTCATGCATTTAGGAGGACCATGGCAAAATTTTACTCATATGCATGCAATGTCTACTAGTTCTACTAAATGGCAGTAAAGTAGTTAATACAAATTGTCATTCGCAGCGAAAAGCTACTATTCTGTGCTTCCTTCTGTTGTTTTGGCCTCCAGCGAAATGCTGCATTTAGGTTGTAGCATCCCATTTCAAAAGAGACATAGAATAGAGAGAGTTCAGAGGAGAGCCACAAAGATGATAAAGGGTTTGGAAAATTAGACCTATGTGGGAAGGTTAAGGGAAGTGGGCATGTTCTGTCTGGAGAAGAGAAGACTGGGGGGAAACATAACTGTCTGCAAATTCGTTAAGGGATGTTATAAAGAGGAGAGGGACCAATTCTCATTAGTCAATGAGGACAGAACAAGAAGCAATAGGCTTCAATTCCATAAGGGACAATTTAGGTTAAATATAAGGACTAACTTTATAACAATATGAATAGTTGGGAATGGCACTAGCTGCCAGGGGAGGCTGTGGAATTGTCATCATTGGAGAGATTCAAGGCAGAAACCCCACACCCATTGATCAGGAATGACTTCGTAATAATAAAATCAATCCCGCTGTGATTCACGGGGATAGATTAGTGCCCCAGCATAGGTCCTTCCAACCCAAATGATTATATGATTAAGATACCAGCACCCAAGGGGAATCGATCTGTGTATAAGGGAGGGAAGAGAAACTCTTTACAAGCCACAGCTGTAAATCTGAAAATTAAGTAATCTAGGATGTTTAGCTAAGGGAGAGACCAAATCAGCTTAGCAAGTATGCAGAGAGACTCAATTAAAGAGCACAGCCTTTATCCTAAAATATTAACCTCACTTTGTCAATGTTTCAGGTAGAAAAATTGAGACCTATAGCATTATTAATTTTCATGATTAGTATTCAATTCAGATGCTACAATAGTATTTTAACTATCAACCAGAGTTTGGAATATTCTCATGGTCTGAAAAAGAAAGACTAAAAGTTAAGGTAATTCTTAGAAAGATACTTTTTCCAAGACAGAGTTAGGGTCTTTTATTTTTAAAAGGCATTGAAATGTTCTTTTTGCTTCCCACACACCCCACACCCGAGGGTTTTACTTGATGGGCATGCAACTCTAATTAAGAGCCACGATCCACATAATTCAATCGCAGTGTGGGTCAAAATTACCAATTCAATTTTTTAATCTTAAAATTGATTTCTACGACTGCGATTCCCAGAGTGAATTTCAGTATTATCCACAGCGTTCTATTTCTCCATGCTGCCTTATCACATTGCCTCTTGCCAGCATTGCCGCAGTTATTTTGAATCTCTGAAAAGGCAGTATTTAATTTTTGAGTTTACTTTTCCCTCTCTCCACCTTTCCAGTTTACCTTTAAGGAAACACACACACACACACACACACACACGCACACACACACACACACACACACACACACACACCGTTGCCTTTTGCTCCCCTGGGTAGGCTGTGTTATTACTACCATCCACATCATCAGGGTTATAGCGCTTGCTGTAGTAGTAGATCACGCCTGTGCTGTCATGGTGATGATATATGATGGAAAAAGCCATCCATCTGAAGATTCAAAGCACAAAGGCTGGGGCAGTAATGAGATAGCCCAGCACAAGCCTGGCATGTACAGAAGTGGACATTTACCCCAAATAAAAGTAGACTATTCTGCAAACTGAGAATCTTTAGATGGGAAAGAAAAGCGCTGGAAGATGATTTTTTTTTTTTTGCTTAGAGACCTTTTATGTCTCCCAAAACATTAAAAAATAATGTGTTCCTGAATTAAAAACCTTTCAAAGCTTCTCACTGCTATTTCCTCCTTTTACTTCTTCCTTGTGTCTCATATATATTTCTCTCTTCTTATTCCCTCTGCTGCCACCCGAAACTCAGACTCTGAGCATCATGCTCCTGAAATGCTGAGGTGTTGTTCTCTTCTCTCTCTATTCTCTCTCTGCTCGAATACGCTTTTCATACCACAGCTAGACTAATCCTAGTACATGTGACATCTATCATATCACTCTTCTAATCAGAGATTCTAAAATTTTCTCCATGCTCTATCAAATATTGACAACATTCCCTTGCTGGGCATAAAAGACCCTGTAAAATGTTGCCTTAGCTTGTTTTTCTAGCTATAAGTTACCCTACACTGCCGAATAGGACTTCTGGTCTTTTGGGATTTGTTTTCTTACCCATACCTTACCTTCTTACCCATACATTACCTTGACAAATACGACAAATGCTATTTAAGGGTCTGCTTTGACTTTATTTTTAATGTTTTTTTTTTCAAATTTATTTATGAGAGAGAGAGAGAGATAGACAGTGTGAGCAGGGGACGGTCAGAGAGAGAGGGAGACACAGAATCTGAAACAGGCTCCAGGCTCTCAGCTAGCTGTCAGCACAGAGCCTGACACGGGGCTCGAACCCATGAACTATGAGATCATGACCTGAGTCAAAGCCCGACGCTTAACCGACTGAGCCACCCAGGAGCCCCTGCTTTGACTTTTTATATCCTTGTTTCTTGCCGAACTCTCCACCTAACATACAAAATAAATAATAGGGCAAGTTTCACTGGAAGACATCTGAATTCAGATGTATTAATTATAACCTTAGGGTGAATTGTTTTATCGCTCTGACCCTCAGTTTCTTCATCAGTAAAAATGGGGGGAAAAGTACTATTTCAAAGAATTCTTATGAGGAATGAATGGAAAAAATGTACGTAAAGCAACTAGTGTATAACAGTCAACAAAGGCAGGTTCTATTATATTGACATTATTATTATTTCAGTTCATTCTTGGGGCACCTGGGCGGCTCAGTTGGTTGAGCATCCAACTCTTGATTTCAGCTCAGGTCATGATCCCAGGGTCGTGGGATCCAGCCCTGCATCATCAGAGTCCATGCTAAGCATGGATCCTGCTTAAGATTCTCTCTCTCTCTCTCTCTCTCCCTCTGCCCATCTGTCCCACTTTTGTGTGCACTTTCTCTCTCTCTCAAATAAAAAAATAACAGTAATTTCAGTTAATTTTTTTTAATGTTTATGTATTTTTGAGAGAGAAAGCATGAGTTAGAGAGGGACAGAGAGAGAGGGAAACAGGATCTGAAGTGGGCTATGTGCTAACAGCAGAGAGCCTAATGCAGGGTTTGAACTCAGAACCATGAGATCATGACCTGAGCTGAAGGCAGATACTTAACCAATGGAGCCACTCAGGCACCTGTCAGTTCATTCTTTAAAGGTGATTTTAATGCTACTTTCCCTGAAGCTTCTCTACCTCATTTTCTATTTCAATTGAGCTTTTCCTCTTCAGATCTAGTACAGCATTTTTACCTGGTATGCATTATATTCTGCCATCTCTTATATTTTCCATATAGGAAATATAAATCCTCCCCAAAATGCCTTGAGGGTATGTCTCTTATCTATCACCCATAACACCTAAAAGTGATCAACACATGATAGGTATTCAACATATGTTTTTGAATGAATCAATATTTTTATATGTTCCTTGTCTTCCCCATTGCCAAGCTTAGAGAGGTATAGAATTTACATGAAATAAACATCTATCTATAATGGAATAAAAACTCAAGCACGTTTTGGTCGACAGGACAGATTAGTGCAATTGGCTGGTATGCTCTCAGAATGAAAGTAAAGTTAAAGTTAGTTTTGTGGCAAGATTCATTTTCTACCTTCATCACTTAAATATTCTTTAATAGAAAAAAATATCCTAAAATCTTAAAGTCTACTGGTGCATCCTAATTTAAGTAACTAGATTTCTTCAAGCTGCTCTGCACTTAGTGGTACTATTTCTAAACCTAAGCAACTGGCATGCTGGTAAGCGTGTCCTCATTTCAGGTTTTAGTCCTTTAATTTTAATCCATTTTTCTGTAAGAAATATGTCTACAACTCTACCACATGAAAAGTACATCATTTGCAAGGTTCCTTCAAGTACTTTATATAACTGACTCCTACCAAAACACAATATAGTTCATATCTAAATATCCCCCTTTTCTTTTCTGAGTTCAATAAAATTTGATTTGATTAACAAAAAATGGAAGTGGGGCTGGATGAAAAATAATTTTTTTTTTCTAACAATCAATTAACAGCACAGTTACTTAGGCTTTTAAGATCACTCTTGCCAGCAGCGGTCTTTAAATCAAAGATCAACCCCTTCTCTACTTTTTGATCACAAAGAACTCTAAGTAGTCACTGTGGTATGTATGGCCTCCCACCAGGGCCTTCCACTCCCACATTCTCCCCTGCTTCGTTTTCTCTAGTAGAATTGACTTCCTCAGTTTCCCGCCAGCTTTCCTTGCCATGCACACCATCTCCCCAGACCATGACTGTTCCCCACCTGTTCTGCATGGAGATATTTATCTTTTATAGTTTACATTAAAAATGTCTTCCTTAGAAAAGTTTTGCCTAACTTAATATTACACCCCCACCTCACTGATCAGTCTAGATCAGGCCTCACTCTTAGAAACATGCTGGCTTTCTCCTTTAGGGTGCCCATTACAAGTGTAATAGGATATAATTAATTTATGCACATATTTGCTTAAGATATATTTCTCAGGACAGAACCTAAACTCAATGAGTAAAGAAAATATGTTTGACCTACTCATGTATCTCCGAGGCCTATTACATAAAAAGACCTCAATAAAATGGTCATAGGTGAGTGGAGAATGTGTATCACCAAACTGACAATTTCCCAAAGAAAAATCAAGTAGTGGGATATGCATTCTTCTGTCACCAGCTGATAAACAAAACAGAACAAAACAAAACACTTCTTTCTAAAAAGATAACCTAAAAATCTTGCTGAGATTTTTATTTACCATACTGAAATGAACAAGATAAAGTAAAGTACCCACTTTTCCAGAAGGAAAAGTACCCACACTTTCCAAAATAAAAACAAGGACAAATGCCCAAAAAACTTTGCTTGCTTAGATTTGAATCGGGGAATGACACTCATGATATAATTTTTTCTGTAATTTAATATAATTTTGAGCCAAAAATTATAGTGAAAACATATAATTTTTCTTGCCTATGGGATAATTTCTTTTTTACTTATGGGAGGTATTTATTTCTGTAAAATCCTTCCTGACCTGTAAGTTTTTAATATCTTGATCTTCCTAAGAAGATGACATAGAGTTATCTAAACTTTCAAGCAATTTGAGCCATTTCTTTCGTGGCTGTAAATTCCATCATCTAAAGAAGAGCTTTCATAATTTCTGGTTACCAGAAAAATGCTGTGGACTTCAAGTTCCTGACTGCTCTTACTTCTCCTCTGTTAAAGGGGCTGGAGTTTGGGGAGCAGATATCCAATAAGACAGTGCATCCCATTCTGGACTCTATTTCAATGACCAAATTATAAGATTTTCTCCCGCATTGTTTAGAGTAAACATTTTTAGTGTATCCTTCTCAAAATGACTAAATCCTTGAGTTTATCATCTGGAGAGCATTATCCATAACTAAATTCCATAAGATATATTGTTGCCTCTCTTGACACCTTCCGTGAGAGCCATTTTCAGTCTTCTTGGAAAGGCATGGTTATAAGTGGGTAATGACAACAAAGAGTTGATAAATAATCTTTAGTGATAGAGAGGGCCTTGAGTCTTGATTAGTTTCATTCTTTTCCTTCCACTTTTCTTTCTTTTCCTTTCCTTTTCTTTCCTTCCTTCCTTCCTTCCTTCCTTCCTTTCGTTCTTTTGTTCTTTCTTTCTCCCTTTCTCCCTTCCTTTCTTTCTCCCTTCCTTTCTTTCTCCCTTTCTCTCTTTCTTTCTTTCTTTCTTTCTTTCTTTCTTTCTTTCTTTCTTTCTTTCTTTCCTTCCCCCTTCCCTTCCCTTCCCCTCCCTTCCCTTCCCTTTCTTTTCCTTTCCTTTCTTTCTTTTCTCTTTCAGTGTGTGTGATGAAACATATGCTTACCAGTTTTGGTGAACATGGCCTCTGGGATGAGACTGCCAGGTTCAATATCTACTTACAACATGTTAGGTGTTGGGCAGAATACCAGTGTGTGCATTGTTTGCCTTATTTGACCATGAATAACATCTACTTTACAGAACTAAATAAGATAATTTATACTTAGTCTTTGGCACAGTGTCTCACTCATATTAAGTGCTAAGTATTGGCTACGATCACTGCACACGGTATGGATTCTGGTTTTATATTTTTGTCACCAAGTCTTCATAAAGTTCTGTCTTTGTCTTACATTCCTTATTGTAAATACTATATAAAAATATTCTTCTCCAGTCTTTTCCCAGTGCCCCCAGTTGTTAAACCCTATAAGGCCAGTCCAAGGACTGCTGCCACTTTTCTTTATGTAAATTGCCTTTTGAGCTTCTTTCATTTCATCAGACTTACTCATTACAATGCCACATGTAGGCTCATCATGTATAGATGACTCCCTCCTCCACTGCCATCTCTGTTCCACAGCCACTTAGGACCCTTCAATAGCCTATGTCCCAAAGACTGCTATCTTTGACTCCCACATCTCTCTCTCTCTCTCTCTCTCTCTCTCTCCCTCCCTCCCTCTTTCCCTCCCTCCCTTTTTGTCTCTCTCTCTTCCACAATGGAAGAACCAATCTATTTCCTAGAGAAACATCCCATAATTCTGATGGCATGAGGGGAAAGGTACACATATGTACATATATTAGTCAAACGATCCTGCCAGATATTACTTGGCCTCAAAACGCTTTTTGAGTTCTGCTGATAAAGCATCCCAACATAACTATAACACAGAGTCAAAGAGGTCGTTTCTCACTTCATTCCTGCTGCTGTTTGAAGGACAGGATGAGTTTTCTTCACTCTTGAATTGTGTATTAACCACTGTATGTTTGTTGAATATGCAATATTTATATGGCTACAGTCTACCTATCCTCTCAGTTATTAGTAAATATGTTAGTTCCTATACATGGAGGTTCTGTAATGATAAATGAACTAACATATGAATGATAATTATACCATTGGAACATAGCAAAAATTCAAAAACTATATGATCATTAAAAGTAGATATTGGTTTTGGTTATTGAAGCAGTGGTTTTGTTGTTATGAAAATGAGAAAATTATAGAAACATTTTGCAAATGGAAATTTGTTAGAAAAGCATCCATACTTGACATGTAACCTTATTAGCAGTGAATCATTCAATCTAGGCACCAAAGTGAGATGAAGAAGACACTGAAAGCCACAGTTACATGATATTAACATTCTAGTTAAAATGAATTTTTCTCAAAACTTGTTTCCACCCTAATATCTAGAGTCTTGGAGATTGGGGGAATTTTAAAATATTTATGGAATGGAAATGACCTCAACAGCCCTCCTCTAATGTTTACTGTGAAAACAAGAGGGCATTTAAGGGGAACTGAGGTCAAAGAAGTGCAAACAGGATCTGACTATAGTCTGCCATATTCTCACAAATTTTTATTTCTTTTTTTATTGTGTTACTGGATCGCTAGATCCTGCTTACTCACTTCTTAAAATTACATTTCCCTTCATTTATCAACAGTGCTTCTTGAAGATGTTGTTAATTGACAAAAATATTTCTGAATATTCTTTCTCTCAAAATGTTAGTAACCTGCATTAATTCTAGTGAAAATTCACTTTTGCTTCATAAGAAACAATTTCAAGTGTTTCTGATATAATAGTGTATATCTGAAAATTTATAAAATACAGAGTAAAATGTTTCAAATACTTCCTTTCCCCCTCTCAATTACTAAGAAATAAGCTATAGGATCCTTTGAGTATACATATATTAGAGATCACTTCAATCAGACGTGTTCATATCTTCACCACAGTTACTCATGGAACCTCTCTGGAAACTCTTTCCAGAAGACAGAAGCTAAATTATTATTGTTCTAGAAAATCCAAGGGAATATCAGGTGGACTTGATAAAGTGACCTTCACTGTGAATTACATAGATAGGAATAATAATATATATTTGAAATTATACAGGATAAGATGCAAGGTGTGACACTCATTTATTTTCCCTCAGACGCTTCAACACTGAAATAGATAATAGCTATGTAAACTTGGAGTGACTAATATTTACCAAACAACAGCAATTTCCTCATATTGTGAATTTTCATGTATGTATATTACACATAGAGAGAGAAAGGATCTTCCATTCACTCTTCCCATACTCTTACCAAGCTAGATCATTCAGTTTCTGTCAGAGAAACGGTGTTTAGGAGCAGAAATCAGCTTTACACACCCAATGTGAACCCAGGTAAAAATTTCCAAATGGCTGCCTCTGAAAGCTCAAAGGTTCCATGAAGAACAGTGTAGAGAATGCAGTCTCAGGTTTACCCACATTTTGCTGAAGTTTCCTAAAACTTCACCTTAGTGGACATGCTAAAAGCTCCATCTCTCATGAGTCATATGGGGAAACTTTCATTCTTGCCCAAACATAGCTGGGTTCTCAGCATGTGTTTTTATGGTCTGGCTCTTTTTGATTCCAGGAAAGTAGTATTAAATTCATAAAGTGCCATAAAATCTGACATAAAACAAGAAAATCCACATTCACTGGTCTAAGTGTTTGTTCATCCATTCTTGAAGAAAATTTATCAGTATTTTGAGAAGAAAATCACAATACAATGAAAATGGAATTTCAATCTGCTTCAGGTGGATTAAGAAAGAGCTGAGCTACTAAAGCAATATATATTCAGTTTATAAAAAATTTTGAAATAAAACTTATCTTTTAGCTCCACAAAATTTAATAACTATTAAATATTAAAATATGTAGGAACAAAATCCACCAGTTGAAGCTTGCTTTTAATAATGGTTAAACTTGTGAAACACAAATGCAAAGGAAGGTAAGAAGAAAAGATGAAGAATAAAAGAAAAAGAGAAATGAGAATGAAAGGAAGGAAAGTGAAAAAGGAGAAAGAAGAAAACTATACATATTAAAAGAAGAGTATAAATATATATATTTCACTGGACCATAAACACCTTAAAAATTTGAAAGAGTAGAAATCATATAATGTCTCCTCTTAGACCACAATGTAATTAAAATAGAAATCAGTAAAAGAAAGATGTATATTTGGGGAGACCCAAAATATATAGATATTAAACAATATGCTCCTAAAGAAAACATGGGTCAAAGCAGAAATCCTAAGAAAAATTAAAAATGTTTTCAACAAAATGAAAATGAAAACAAAACTATCAAAATTTGCAGGATACAGTGAAATCAGTGTTTAGAGGGAACAATGCATAACAATGAATACATATATTAGAAAAGAAGCAAGACCTAGAATCAATAATCTAAGCTTCCGTCTTAGGAAACTAAGGGAAAAAATAAGGACAGATAAAATCCATGGTAAGCAGGAGGAAAAAATAAATTAGAGGAGAAATCCATGAAATTGACAGCAGAAAATCGATGAAGTCAACAAAACTAAAAGCAAGAAGTTGTCTGTCTACAATATCCAATTAGAAAATATATTTTATTTCAATAAATGTGAAAATATAAATTTTTCTCTAATAAAGTTATAAAGTACACAAACAATATAATACAACTACAGGCCTTACTAAAATATATAAAATAAAATAATAAAATAAATGGAACTCTCTTGGTGTGGGTTCTCAAAAATTAATAAGATGAAGTTTAAGAACTTTAAAATAAAAAATTGTTTTTATTTAATCATTCCTTAAAATAACATAACATTTTAACTTTTCATCAGGAGACAAAACGATTAATACAACATTTTGAGAAAAAAATAAAAGATATCTTTATTCTCAAATATTTAAATATAATATAAAATTAAATAATGTGAGATGCAGGAAAAATAGTAAAATCAATAGAAACCTCAAAAGCTGATTTAATTATTGATATTAATGTGATATAAAATGAAGATATATTAAATCAGTGGGGAAAGAAAATAATATTAAGCAATCTGGAAATTATTCGTTATCAAAGGTAAAAAGCAGGTGCAGATAATTCTTCTTTTCTTTTAGAGAGAGAGACCACAAGTCGGGGAGAGAAGCAGTTGGAGAGAGTGAGGGACAGGTGGAGAGAGAGAGGGGCAGCGTGAGAGAAAGAGAATCTCAAGCAGGCTACACACTCCATGGGAAGCTCAACACAATGCTTGATCCCATGATCATATCTGAGATCATAACCTGCGCCTAAAGCAAGCGTTGGACACTCAACTGACTGAGCCACCCAGGTACCCCCAGATAATTCTATTTTTATGAAAAAACAGAGCAAATTTAAGATCACTCTTTTTTTTTTTTTAAATATGGAACACCTTAGGAATTTGTGTGTCATACTGGTGCAGGGGCCATGCTAATCTTCTGTGTATAGGATCATTCTTTTCAAAGTTAAATATGATAAATGAAATAATCAAACACAGGAAGAAAATAGAGGTAAATATCAGAATAAGTATTTATTCATCTGAAAAGATAGTAGAGATTGATGGAAATGACTACAGAAAAATAAAGTATTCTATAAGTCAAATGCATCATAAGGAAAATGAGAAGTAAGTAACAAACTGGGAAATATATATAAACAAATTACTAATGCCCTTAATAACAACAGGATATTCAAATAGAAGGGAAAAGGTTAATACATCCAAAATTTAAAAATAGTTAAGGCACTTGAACTGGAGATTCACAAAAAAAGAAATACAAATGACCAATAAACTTAGGAAATTATTGTCAAAGTGCAAATAATCAAAGATGTGAAAATTCAATCATTAATGAGATTTCCCCCATTTTACTATTTTACTAATAATACTAATGAAGATTAATGTGTGTATACATATATAGATACATATATATTATTCCTTGATTGTTAAGGAAATTATATTCACTTAAACTGATAGTATGTAACAATTTTTCAATTTCCCTGGAAAATAACTTGGCAATATGAATTGAAAAATCTCAAAAACAGTGTGCGTTTGTTTTGAACCAGTAATAGAAAAATAATCATAGGTGTTCTTACAGTTATGACAATGAAGAGTTGCAGCCAATCTAAATGTCCAAAGAGGAAATTGGTAAAAGAAATAGTAGTATAGGTATATGATATACAGACATCAAAAATATTTAACCTAATTATGAATTGTTCATGATGAATTGTTATTTTAAAAGGATAAGCTATAGAATGGTATGTATAACATGCTCCCAATTTAACCAAATTAGCAAAATACACACACACACACGCACGCACATAAACATGATAGTGTGTGTGTGCCAAGTGTATAAATGCATACATACAGGAATAATTATTCTGAATTTTAAGATTACAAACAGTTTTAGGTTTTATTTGTTTTTCTGTCAAAATTTTCTACTGTGGGGCGCCTGTGTGGCGCCTGTGTGGCTGAGTTGGTTAAGCTGCCGACTTTGGTTCAGGTCATGATCTCACCACTGGTGGGTTTTAGCCCCACGTGGGGCTCTGTGCTGACAGCTCAGAGCCTGGAGCCTGCTTCAGGTTCAGTGTCTCCCTCTCTCTCTGCCCCTCCCCCGCTCATGTCTCTCTCTATCTCTCAAAAATAATAAATGTTAAAAAAGTTGTTAATAATTTTACTGTGGAAAAAGTTAATTCAGACAATAAAACTTGAATTTTGACTTCAATTAAGTAAAAATAAATTAAATAAATGATTTGGTCTATGATACTGATTAAGGATAAAAAGGTAGCATAATCCAATCAAAAGTATTTGTAAAGAAGAAAACAGTTTAAAACTCTGTGACATGTTGTCTTTAAAAATATAACACATTTAGAATGAAGTGTTAAAGGAATGGCAACTTCAACTAATAGACTTCACATAATGGCTTACAAAACATGACTATGGAGTTTCATACCTTCAAAATGTAATGTTGGCCAAGTTTCAAACTGCTTCAGGTTGGTAAATTGAAAACTCATGAAAGCAATGTGCTGAGGCCCCTGCAAAAAGTATAAACCACTGATTATCGGACAATCGTTATGGAATATATGATTTCCAAACCAGTTCTTGCTGCGCCTATGTTACAGGTATTTCAGATGAAGGTGAAAGAACACATAGACATCTATAAACTCCAGCATAAAAGTGCTGAATAACAACACCAGTATCCATCGCTGCACCTCCCTGAAGGTGGGTGTTTATGAGAAATGTCCAGAGGACAAAAGGAAGGCATTGAATTGGACAACCTCCTGTTGGTAACTTACATCCTGAAACAAGAGATTTGATTACCCTTATCATTATCTCTGCTTGCTGAGCAGAGCTCCCAAAGCTATTAGTGGTCATAAAATTACCCAGCTGTTTTTTAAATTCAACCATAGTATTTGACTCAGTGACCTCTTTGGTCAATGAATTTCACAGGTTGACTATACACATTCATAAGGCATTATTTACCTCAATTTGTTCTGAATTTACTGCCTCTTATTTTTATCAAGTATCTCCTTGTCCTCATCTTATTATGGGACAAGGTTAAAAAAAAAGTGTCCTTTGTAATTTTGAATGCTTCAATCAAGGACTTTTCTAAAATACACCAGATTTTAGAATCTTTTATTAGGAAAATGAAAAATCTAGCTACATTCCATCTAGCCTCTATTAATATTTTATTCTCACCATGACTTCTTATTACTTGGGTGTGAATTCAATTTTAGTTTTACCTCATTATTCTATTTCTTTCATATTATTAACAGCACAAGAGTGACGATCATGAACATCCAGTTTTTTCCAGTAAGAAAATTCAAGTTTTTATGATGTGGAAAGATTAAACTCTTACTGATACTATGATTTTCCTTTAATTGAAGTGTCCATCTTGGTAAAATCAATACATTCAAAAATACTTAAATTTTAAGTTACCAGACCAGACTAGATTAGTATACTCTTCAATAAAGATATTTTTAGCATTACCTTTTTAAAGAAGATTCTTTCTGCTAGATTGTTCTGGAGCCATTTAGATACACCAAAATTAGAAGATTGGGTAAGTTGGTCAACTAGTAACACGAATTCATTGTAATTCATCTGAACAATCATTTGTGTTTTGAGTAGAGAGTTGCTCTCCATAAACTAGGCATATTTCTCACCACAATACTTGTAATTATAAATAATTATGCTATTTATAAAATTAGCTATTTTCAGGTATATAGTCAGGTATGATTTTTTTTACACAGTACATTCTTTCACAGTGGAAAATATTTGCAACCCCTGATGTATGTCATTATGTTCCTTCCAGGCTCCCTCATTCATGTAATAAAGACACATGAGACTAACTTACAAATAAAATAAGATGTATGTATTGAAACAATTAAACTGACAGAAGGTAAAGATTTGCTCCTCGTTGTTATTTAGCTTCTCTTAAGGTATGATCCAAGAGAACATTTGCTTGATAAAAATACAAGTTTCTGGGTTTCAGCCTAGACCTGTGGGGGTGGGACAGAGCCAACATTTTAAACTAACTCCTTATCTGTCTTCATCACAATTATCTGTAGGCCTTTTCCCAGATTTAACTTTCTCCATGGGAAAGCTCTTCCATACTCACAGCTTCAGCTGTAAAGTGGTATCTCCAGCTTGGGGTTCACTTTTGAGTATGAGATGTTACCTTCTGGTCTGTCGTAGAGATATTTCATACTCTGAACAAAGTAATTACTTCCTCCTAAAATCTTGCCTTCATCTAGTTCCATCTACTTTCCTTGAAGTGAATAGCTACATCACTTATTGAAGTGCCCAAATCAGAAACCCTTGATCATCTTTCCCCCTTTCCTTTTCCTTTTAAATTTTTTAGTAAAATGTATTGTGTTATCCTTATTGTTTTTCTTGGATTTTGTGTTTAGAAATGTACTCATCCTTAAGATCGGATATGCCATCCTGACTACATGATGAAGAATGATTGCTGAGTTTTGTGTCAAGGTTAGAGACCCAGGATGACATCATGAAACTGAAAGTGACCCTATTGGGGAAAAAATCCAAGATTTTTTTTAGCAGCAAGTTTACATAATTCAAATCATAATTAATATCAACAGAGGTATAATGAGCACTTATTGAGATTTGAGATTTTGGAAGAAATCCATTCTAAAGAACCCTAGGTATCTATAAACAAAAAAATAAGAAAGTTAAAATTACTTAGAAGTCTATGGTGTCCAATCTGCTTATAATAGTTAAATCTTATACTTCATAATTTCCCATTTATGAAAAATCTAGGTTAATATATTTGGGGAAAATTTTTTACATTTCTTTTTCCTTATAGTTAAATTAGAACTAAGTTGCTGTCAGATATATTTTCATAGAAAATAATTGTAATATTCCAAAGCTCAAAATATTCCATTTTGAAAGCTCTCATTTACTCTGCTTTTCTGAAATATAGGTTGAAATGAGACCAAAGAAAAAGTATATGCCTTTTTAACGTCACAAAGGTCCTTTTCTTCTTCATTCTCAAATGAAGCTTTCTTACTGAAAGTTTTCTTATTGCCAAAATGTCTGTTTCAGAAGAAGGGAGTGATATGTTATTACCTCAATATAAATTTTAATTTTTATTATTGGTAATTTTAGATGAAATTGTTTTCCTAAAACAATACAGAAAGGCAAGTATTCTTATCACTAATTTGGAAGTAACATATAACAATCAATGTGTTGTGAGTGTATAGTAGTTAAGAGTTTACTCTATATCAGATGACTTTATTTTTGTCCTTGTGTGTAGATTTGATGAATACTCTAAAATATGTTATGTAGTTATAATTTAATTATGTAACATTTGATGCTGATGCAGGTTATAAAGTACAATAAAAAGGACATTTATGAGTCTGTCAATATAGTTATAGTAGAGCATCATCATTACTGTGCCCCCAATGGGTGTGTCTCCTTGATCTCATCCTTCTACCTTTCCAACACAGGTAACTCCCTCTTTAAAATTGTAGTTACCATTTCTTTGCTTTTAAAAAAATAGTTTGATGATATATCACTCATCAGTTTTAAAAATTCATTTATGGGTTTCAATGGTAGTATTTATTTTCACTATAGTCTAAGATTCTGCTATGTGATAACTCCACATCTTATTTTTCCATTTTCCTGTTGATAGATGTTTAGGTTGTCTTAAGTTTTTGTGAGTAAGAGTATAATACTATGAATATTGTTGTGATACACATGTGTAAGCGTTCTCTATGGTACAAATCTAGAAGTAGAATTGCTGAGTTGTGGGGAATGAGAATGTTATACTTAAAAGATAATGTTAAATTATTTTCCAAAAGAATTGTACTACTTTAAAACCATGCTAGCAGCATACATTAATTCTCATTAATCTATATGCTCACCAAAACTTGTAATGTAAGTTATGATTAAAAAAAATTGTTTTTAACATTTATTCATTTTTGAGAGAGATAGAGTCTGAGTGGGGGAGGGGCAGAGAGAGAGGGAGACACAGACTTCGAAGCAGGCTCCAATCTCCAAGCTGTCAGCACAGAGCCCAATGCAGACCTCCAACCCACAAACCCTGAGATCATGACCTGAGCTGAAGTCGGACGCTTTACCGACTGAGCCATCCATGCACCTCTGTAAGTTATAGTTTGTGTGATCTGGCAGGTATAATATTGTAGACCATTGTAGTATTACTTACTAATTCTTTGATTACTAAGGAAAATGAGCCTGTCTTCATATCTTTATTTACTCTTCGGGTTTTATAATATTGTATATTTATATAACTTGCCCATTTTTACATCAAGTTGTTTATCTTTTTACTGATTTGTAAGAATTCTTGCTATAAGTGGTGCCTGGATAGTTCAGCCAGTTTGTCTGACTCTTGGTTTTGGCTCAGGTCATGATCTCATGGTGGTGAGATAGAGCCTCATGTTAGGCTCTGTATTGAGTGTAGAGCCTGCTTGGGATTTTCTCTCCCCCCTCCCTGTCCTTCCCCTGCACACGCTTGCACTCTCTCTCCCTCTCTCTCTCTCAAAATAAATAAATAAACTTTTGAAAAAAGGAAAAATAATTCCTTACATACTCTGTATAATTATTTTTCTCAGTTGTATATATTTCAATATTGTCTCCAGTTTACAGCTTGTCAGCTTATCATATGCTTTTTGAAAGATAAAATTTCTTAATTTCAATATATTTAAATGTTTTAATATTTTAAGCTCAGAAAACTTAATATCTTGCTTAAAAATATTCCTTAAGATCATAACTCTATTCTCCCATATTTTGAATCTAAAATTACAATGTTTTATTTTCACATTTAAATATCCAACATATCATGGGGCACCTGTGTGCTCAGTCGGTTAAGCATCCGACTTCAGCTAAGGCCATGATCTCACAGTCTCATGAGTTCGAGCCCCACGTTGAGTCTGTGCTGACTCAGAGCCTGGAGACTGCTTTGGATTCTGTCTCCCTCTTTCTCTGACCCTCCCTGCTCACGACTTCTATCTCTCTCTCTCTCTTTCAAAAATAAATAAACATTAAAAATTTTTAAAAAACATAAATATCCAACATATCATGATCTTATTTCTATACAGTAATTGGCAAGAAGTCCATTATACAGGACTAACCAATCATTCCAGAATAATCCATGTAATAATTGTGTCCTTCTCCCAGTTTTCAACAGTGCTACATATGTCACAGATCTTGTGACTGTCATTCAACAATTTTGACTGTTTACTAGTGTCAGGTACACTTCTGTGGGATGGACATAAGGCAGCAACTATGAGAGAAATGGCTTTATGTTTGGGTCAGTTGTGAGTTTCTCTAGGCCCCTGCATTTGTCAATTATTTTTAACATTGAGTCAATTCCATAGTAGCTTATTTATTTTATCTGTATAATGAGTTTTATAATACTTTAGTTTCAATGTTTGTGCCCCATCCCCCCTGCCAAATTCATATATTGGAATTCTACCCCCCTAAGATGATGGTATACGAAGATAGGGCCTCTGGAAATTGATTAGGTCATGAGAGCAGAACTCTCATGAATGGGATTAGTGCCTTTTTCAAAGAGACCCCACAGAGCTCCTGAGCCCCCTTAACAAGAGGGCCTGCAACCTGGATGTGGTTCCTCATTGTGGCATGCTGGCAGCCTGATTTCCAAGTTCCAGCCTCCAGAACTATAAGCAATATACTTCTACTGTTTATAAGCTGGTTTATATCTAGTGATATTCTGTTTAGACCAAATGGACTAAAACAGGTATCTTACAAGGCCAGTTCTGCTTCTGGACTATTTTCACAACTATTGATCCCTTGTTCCTATACTCTTTCATATAGATGTTAGAATTAGCTTGTCAATTTAGACATACAACACATAATAGGAAGTTAATACAATTTCATTGAATATATAGATCAGTTAGGGGAGAATGAAGATCTTTATAATATCATACCTTCCAATCTGTGAGCATGATATATCTCTCCTTTTATTTACGTCTTTAAGATATGCTTATCAAGAAGGTTTTATAAAATTCTCCATGTTTTCTTTCAAATCTTTTATTAGATTTGTTCTTAGATGTTTCTCATTATTATTACTAGTAATGCTAGTAATATGTTTTCTTATTGGTGGTTGATGATTATGTAGAAATATCCAATCAATTATTACACATTTATGTGACCTCCAGTTTGCCGACTTTGTTACTTCTAATAACTCATCTGTTTTCTATATATATTCATCTCATCAGTTTCTTCCTGTTCAGTCCTTAATCCTTAGAAGGTTTATGTCCTTTTTTTACCTTTTTTTAGTCTTTCCGAGACTAGTAGATTTCTTATACATTGTGGAAATAAGAGTTAATAACAAACAATGTTTACGTACTTCTTGATTTCAAACGGAATGCTTTTACATTTCACCAGTGCAGTAATAATTTCTACAGGTTTTGGCAGATATATTTTTCCCTAATAAAAAACTCCGTCAACTTTCTTGCACTGTTGGTGGCAGCCACTCTGGAAACCAGTGTGGAGATTCCCCAAAAAGTTAAAAATAGAACTACCCTACAATCTAGCAATTACACTATTAGCTATTTACTCAAAGGATACAAATAAACAGATTTGAAGGGGCCCATGCACCCCAATGTTTATAGCAGCACTCTCAACAATAGCCAAACAATAGAAAGAGCCCAAAAGTCCATCAACTGATGAATGGATAAAGAAGTGATTTATATATACAGTGGAATATTACTCAGCCATTAAAAAGAATGAAATCTTGCCATTTGCAATGATGTAAATGGAGCTAGAGTATATTATGCTACACAAAATAAATCAGAGAAAGACAAATATCATATGATTTCACTCACATTTGGAATTAAAGAAACAAAACAGATGAACATATGGGAAGGGAGAAAAATAAAAAAGAGAGGGAAACAAACCATAAGAGACTCTTAAAGACAGGGAACAAACTGAGGGTGCTTGGGTGGCTCATTCAATTGAGCAACCGACTTCAGCTAAGATCATAATCTCATGGTCTGTGAGTTTAAGCCCCCTCATCAGGCTCTGCGGACAGCTCAGAACCTAGAGCTTGCTTCAGATTCTGTGTCTTCCTCTCTCTCTCTCTCTGCCCCTCCTCTGCTCACACTCTGTCTCTCTCTCTCTCTCTCTCAAAAATAAATATATGTTAAAAAAAAAGAGGACAAGGAAGTTGATAAAGGGAAGTGAGTGGGGAATGGGCTAGATGGGTGATGAGTATTAAGGAAGACACCTGTTACGATGAGCACTGAGACATTCAATGAATTTACAATTCAGTGATTATATTTTTAATTCTAAGTTACTTTTTTTTCTCTCAAGCTGATTTTATAAAATTGCTTTTCATAGTCATTTTCCTTTTCTCATTTTGTGATTCAATTTTCTTTTTTTTTGGCATTTTACAATTTTTTGTTTTATATTGTACATTATCAAATAATTCCAATGTCTGAAATCTTTGGTTTCTAATCTCTTGCTTGTTTCTGTAATGTATTTGTGATATTTGATTGTAAACTTATACTGATTGACCATAACTGATAAGAATCTTAAGAGCTATATTACATTCACTCTTAAAAAAATATTTACATTTGCTTATTCAAAGAGCCAAAAATGCTTTCAATCTAGATTAATGTTAGTTGTAAAATAAAAAAGGTTGACCACGATTATCTATGGGATTATTATAGTTCTAATCAAATGCTCTTTGTGGGGTACAAATTCCAATAAAATCCTTGGGCATTTTCAGATCATAAACAGCATACAGTTGGTGGGATGAAAAAAATCCATAAGGAATAGCATGCATATCACATATTAAGTATATTACTCCACTGTAATAATTTTATTGTTTTTTTAATTTTTTAAAATTATTTGTTGTTGAGAGAGAGACAGAGTGTGAGTTGGGGAGGTGCAAAGAAAGAGGGATACACAGAATCTGAAGCAGGTTCCAGGCTCTGAGCTGTCAGCACAGAACCTGATGTGGGACTCAAACCCACAACCCGTGAGATAATGACCTGAGCCGAAGTCAGATGCTTAACTGACTAAGCCACCTAGGCACCCTATCGTATATATTACTAAGGAACTCATTACTCAATAATCTTGATACAATTTTTTAAGTTTAAAACCTATCTTTTCAATATCACTACCAATAAGATAGGGAAGAGTAAAGCATGTTGTAACTTAAATTATTAATTATAGATATTCAGTATGTTTATATGATATTTAGACAATAAGTGAAATCTTGACATTATCAAAACTAGTTGTCAATCTGAAGGAAAAAAATAGTACAAATTATTCACTCTTAGCAATTGTTATACTGAATGCTAGAAATGACAGCAAGGTTGTAGCTCTCTGTTCTCCTAATTACAACTTTACAGAAATCACCCTGTTGCTAAATGTCAACTATTCGCAAATATAAAAAAAGGTAAGTGTGTTATTAATCATTATCCAGCCATCATATTAATAACTACTTAGAATTCTACACATTTAAAATTATTCATTCTTGCCCCCAAATTACTGGCAGTTTCACTTTAACTTTTTGTGGTGGCCCTTCAGTGCAGTATTTTTGTTTTTATATATATTTTACATATTAAAATCATATACACGATTAGGGTACCCTGGCACTTCGTGTCCAAGCAACAACTTTTTTACAGGAATAGCCTTAATGCTGTGAACCCATCACGGTAATTATACACTTGAAAAAAAAGACAAGATTTGAGGAGAAAAATACTTTGGTTTTCATGTCACTTCTCTCAAGCCCTTTTCTTTCTCACATCTGCTATTTCACGTCTTTACAAGTCCTTTCTTCAGCGCCCTTTTAAAAGTTTTCAACCCAAGACTGGTTTTACAGGTTCTTAGAAAAGACTATTGAGTGTACTCTTATTTCAGAAGTAACATGATACAAAGAAAAAATGGAACAAAATCCCCGACAATTCAGTCAGCTGGTTCCAATCACATGACCTGGGTCATATGGATGTCAGACTGTCATCATCCACACAGTTTTTTGTTTGTTTGTTTTGGTTTGGTTTTTGTTTTTGTTTTTTAAAGAAACCTTTACCAAAGGAGCATCTTTGGATCCTGATTTGGAATTTTCTGAGCCATGACTTGGAGTAAGCAGAATAGGCCCTGTGGCTATGGACTTCAGCATAACCACCGACAGTGCTGTTCAAGAAATTATTATTTACATCCACTCCAAGTTGTAAATGTTAGTCTCCCTCCTGCGTCCCCCACCATGAAAAAAGACCACGACTTAAATATATGTATCTACTGCAAGTAGTGAGGCTTTTACACAGTGAGGAGTCTCCCCTGTGTCACATGACATTAGAACAGTGATAAGCATCCTGATAGAGAGAATGCAGTTGGAATTGCTTACTATTCTGAGGAGATTTTAGTCTACACTGAAGGAAATCTAGTTCACCCTTCTAGGCTACACCTTTGAAGCTGTGGGACTGCCTTCCCTTTATAGCTCAAAAGTTCTTCTAATCCACTGAGATCTCACTGCACTCAGGATATTTAAATCTCAGAACAAGTGTTTTTGAAGGGGTGTATAACCCTGAAAATAAGAAATACCGTCTTAGCTTTTGAGTTGATACAGAAAAGGGAAGCTAAGCCATTTGGCTTTAAATTGTTAAAGTTTCAGTCAGAATAGAGGAGTACAAATCCTTCTTTTCATGATGGGGACTAGAACAGAGCACTCTGTCTTTGGCCCTGGGAGATGTTAAAATGACAACATTTAGAAAGGCTTCAGAAAACAGATGAAATTGTTTCAATTTTTGCAAAAAGAAATGTCTAAAGAAATGGGGGAAATTTGATGTAGTCAAGTAGGAGAAGAAAGAGAAAGAGAGAGACTATCACAGATCACATAAAATGCTTAAAAAATTAGAAGAAAGTAGTATTTCCAAAATGAATAGAAAAAAAGGCAGAGGGTTTTTGAAAGTTTCCCTTCATTAAATGAGTAAATAACTCCATTTTTAGAAGAATAAGAAGAAAAAATATATAAATCCAAATTTAGAAGTGCAAAATAAACTGGAGTATTAATATGTATACCTTAAAAATAATATACAATTTATATAAGCTTCACAAGGTAAATGTATACCAACTTTGTATGGTGGATGTTTCTAAGTAATTAATATTTTCTATCTTATATATATGATTATATTAATGTTCTTATTTGAGAAGTAAAAGGCAATTTTCATATATATACATATATATTTTTTTTTAACGCGGTGCATGACTGGACACCATCCATTCATCAAAAGCACTGTGGCATTTTCCATTAATCCTAGGGAGGTGTTCTTTCATAACTAGCATGTGAACTACAGGCTATTTCCTGAAGAGTTCCATAGACATAGAGGGATTTTTTTATTATTTGCTTACTGTGTGTGTGTCAGATACCATTTAAAGTGCTTTAAAAACATTAACAAATTTTATCCTCACAATAATCATATGCCATAGATAGTATAATTATATGAGGCACAGATTGACTAAATAACCTGCTCCAATCACCTATTTGTGGGTAATTACTTTTTCTAGCCCTATGGCTCTCACTAGAGTCTTCCTACCTCTAAACCACTACACCAAGCCAGCCAGACAGAACAATGAAAGGAAAACCTGTATTTTCTTTTAAATTCTTATTCAGTTTTATCTCCACTGAAACATAATTATAAACAAATAACTCCAAAGAACAACAAGAAATGAAATTGGATAGTCTAGCAGATGATAATAATAATCTAATGATTATTATCCAGGTTTGAACGATTTAAATTTTACACACTTTCAAACAAACATGATCTAAGATAGTGCTGAATTCTCTAAAACCAAAAGTGTAACATTCACAGATTGTAAATGGCCATAGGGTTCTCAGCTTTATTCCATAGGATGTAATATGAAGGAACTATATCCATTTTCTGTTACTGGTCTCATTGTATTTTGATATATCAAAGAGATGGATTTCATTCAGACCAGCTAGCTTTTTTTCTTTTGCTGATTATGTCTTTTTTAATTTTTAAATTTTATTTAAATCCAAGTTAGTTAATATATAGTGTAATAACAATTTCAGGTAGGATTCATCACTTATATGTAACACCCAGTGTTCATTCTCAAAAAGTGACCTCTTTAATGGCCATAACCCATTTAGCCCCCTCCCTCCCGCCCCATGAAACACCTCTCCAAAGAAGACATCCGGATGGCAAACAGACACATGAAAAGATGCTCAACATCACTCATGATCAGGGAAATACAAATCAAAACCACAATGAGATACCACCTCACACCTGTCAGAATGGATAAAATTAACTACTCAGGAAACCACAGATGCTGGCAAGGATGTGGAGAAATGGGCACCCTCCTACACTGTTGGTAGGAATGCAAACTGGTGCAGCCACTCTGGAAAACAATATGGAGTTTCCTTAAAAATAGAACTACCCTACAATCCAGCAATTTTACTACTAAGTATTTATCCAAGGGATAAAAAAATGCTGATTCGAAGGGGCACATGCACCCCAATGTTTATAGCAGCACTATCAACAATAACCAAGTTATGGAAAAAGCCCAAATGTTCATTGACTGATAAATGGATAAAGAAGATGTGATATGTGTATATATATATACATATTTTATATATACATATTCATTATATATAATGAAATCTTGCCACTTGCAATAATGTGGATGAAATCAGAGTGTATTATGCTAAGCAAAATAAGTCAACCAGAAAAAAATAAATATAATATGATTTCACTTACATGTGGAATTTAAGAAACAAAACAGGTGAACATAGGGGAAGGGAAGGGAAAATATTATAAAACAAGAGAGAGGCAAATCTTAAGAGACTCTCAAATACAGAGAACAAACTGATGATTGCTGGAACACCAGTTAACTTTTAACTTGACCCCAGAATTAGGTCATCCCCATCAACAATTTCTAAAGAAAAAGAATAATTTAAAAAATTATATTATATATTATGACTCTCAGTAAATATTTGTTTAGCTAGTGAAAGAAAAGAGATTACCGTGTTTTGTTTTAGACTAAACTTTGCATTCAAACTAAATACTAGTAACTAAAAACACACGGACAAAACTTAGTGATTTGATGTTTACTACATATATATATTATATATATAATAATATATGTATATTTTATATATATATAATTTCCCTTAAAATAATTCATGTTATTCTAATCCTAAAGATGTGTGGGAGATAAGAAAACAAAGAAAATTAAATATAGAGAAAATAAAACATTCTATACAATTTTTCAAACCACTCAGATTGGGATGAAATTAGGGGTCCTTTGAGGAAGAAGGCTAGGAATACTTTCTCTCTCATTTCCAGACTTATAATTACAAAAGCTGTTCCTCTTAGATCTTAACATCCAAGACTTTAATCATCTCTATGACCCTTCTATTTATATTCCCAAACACTTTTCTTAATTTTTGCAGGTTAAAGCCATGTTACTTCTTTGTCAGAGACCTCTTTTGATTTTATATTCAAACTTTTTAAAACACCTATTCTTCAGTAAAAGTTTTCTATGAATAACTTTTTACATCTCTTTATTCTGAAATTTTGCTACAATCACATTTTATATTTATTCTGCTGTATACATTCAGTGTTTCCTTGTGGCTTGTTTAAGCCTTTCCATATATTGATCATTTCTATTCTCTTACACATGCCTAAGAAATGTCACTATTTGCAAAAAAAACTTTTTAGTAAAACTACTCAAAGTTAATGATAAAAATTCACAAAATCAGTGAAAGTAACTCAAACATACACAGAATTTCTCTCTCTCTTTCTCTCTACCAAACACACATGCATGAACATACACTCACACAAATATATACAGACATTATGTAGCTAGCATCCTGAAATTATTAGTGAACACCAAATTATTTACAAAATTTTGTTCCTGTGTTTTTAGTTACTACTATTTCATTAAATTTATATGTAAAATTTAGTCTAATACCAAACAAAACACAATTATTTCTTCTTTCACTGGTTCAACAAATCTCTATTGAGAGCCTGGTGTGTGGCATGTTTGGATTTAGGTTATGTGATAAAAGTGGAAATCAAAACAAATTTTAGTTTGGTGAAAGAGGTAGCCAATTCAGAAAAACAAAGCTGGATCCTTACTTCAGTTCTCACACCAAAAAAAAAAAAAAAGAAAAATGATCAAAGTTTTAAAATTGGTGCTAAAAGAAAAGATGTTTGAATTAAAAAATATAGTCTGAGAGAAAACATACTTTCATTAAGTATGGAGGCTCCTCATACTTTCATTTCAGATATATATTTTTTCTTTTTTCAGTTTACCAAGCAAAAAATTTGCAATAGATACAGTAGACAAATTATGTTAAAATGTCTGAATAAATTTTAAAAAAGTATTTTAAAAAGTACAACACCCTGCTCTGGTTAAAAACACACAACACTGACCAGACTAGGACCAGAAGAGAAATTCCATGTTAAAATGTCTACACCACCCAAAGCAATCTGCACAGTTAATGCAATCCCTATCAAAATGCCATCAGCATGTTTCACAGATCTAGTACAAACAATCCTAAAATTTGTATGGAAGACTCCAAATAACCAAAGCAATCCTAAAAAAAGAAAAGCAAATCTGGAGGCATCATGATTCCAGACTACAAGCTGTAATGATCAAGACAATATGGTAATGCACCAAAGCAAACACATACATCAATAGAGCAGAATAGAAATCACAGAATGGACCCAAGACTTATGGTCAACTGACCTTCAACACAGCAGGAAAGAATGGAAAAAAAAAAAAAAAAAAAAAAAAAAGACAGTCTCCTCAATAAACGGTGTTGGGAAAACTGGACAACAGCACACAGAAGAATGAAACTGGACCACTTTCTCACACCAAACACAAAAAATACATTCAAAATGTATTAAAGACCTAAATGTGAGACAGGAACCCCATCAAGATCCTAGAGGAGAACACAGGCAACAACCTACTTGACCTTGGCTGGTGCAGGTTCTTACTAGACGTATTGCTGGAGGCAAAAGAAATAAAAGCAAATGTGAACTATTGGGACTTCATCAAGATAAAAAGCTTCTGCACAGCAAAGCAAACAACCAACAAAACTAAAAGGCAGTGTATGGAATGGGAGAAGATGTTTGCAAATGACATATGTGATAAAAGGTTAGCATCCAAAATCCATAAAGAATTTATCAAACTCAACCCCCAAAAAGAAAGAATCCAGTTATGAAATGGGAATAAAACATGAATAAACATTTTTTCCAAGGAAGACATCCAGATGGCTAACAGACACACGAAAAGATGCTCAACTTCACTCATCATCAGGGAAATACAAATCAAAACTACAATGAGATACCACCTCACACCTGTCAGAAGGGCTAATATTAACAACACAGAAAAAAACAAGTCTTGACAAGGATGCAGAGAACCCTCTTACATTGTTGATGGGAATGCAAACTGGTACAGTCACTCTGGAAAACAAGACAGAGGTTCCTCATAAAGTTAAAAATAGGACTACCTTATCATCCATCAATTGCACTACTAGGTATTTACTCAAAGGATACAAAAATACAGATTTGTACATGCACCCTGACGTTTATAGCAGCATTAACAATAGCCAAATTATAGAAAGAGCCTAAATGTCCAACAGATGGATGGATAAAGAAAAACTGGCATAAATATATATAATGGAATATTACTCAGCCATCAGAAAGAATGAAATCTTGCCATTTGCAATGACATGGATGGTGCTGACTGTATTATACTAAGCTAAATAAGTCAGTCAGAAAAAAACAAATACCATATGATTTCCCTCATATGTGGAATAAGAAAAATACAGAACAGGTGAACATAGGGGAGGGGAGAGGATAGAGGGAAACAAACCAAAAAAGATAGAGAACAAACTGAGGGTTGATGGAGGGGAAGTTGGTGGGGGATGGGCTAGATGGGTGGTGGGTATTAGGAAGGCACTTGTTATGATGAGCACTGAGTATTGTATGTAAGCGATGAATCACTGAATTCTACTCCTGAAACCAATATTGCACTGTATATTAACTAAGTAGAATTTAACTAAATATTTGAATAGGGGAAAAAAAAAAGAGAGAGAGAGAGAACTTCTTCAACCTGACAAAAACAAAGAATGAAAACAGAACAGCTGCTACCATACTTAATGATGAAAGACTGAATGTTATCCCCCTGAAGTCAGGAATGACTAGGATATTCACTCTTACCACTTCTATTCATCACTTGAGTTTCTAGCCAGGACAATTAAGGGGGAAAAAAGAAAGAGGGGATGGAAGGAAGGAGGAAAGAAAGAAGGAAGGAGGAAAGGAGAAAGAAAAGGCATTCAAATTGGCAAGGAAGCAGTAAAACTGTATCTGCAGAGAACATAATCGTACATTTAGGAAACCCTAAGGAATCTACACACAGACACACAAAACCCTAATATATAACCAGAAAATAAAAGTAATTAGCAAGTTCAGCAATATTTCAGGATATATGATTAATATACCAATTGCATTTCCTTATGCCAGCAATTAACAGTCTCAAATGGAATTGAGAAAACAATTTAATTTACAATAGCATGAAAAGAATAAAATTTAGGAGTAAATTTAACAAAAGCGGTACAAAATTTATACTCTGAAACTACAAAATATTGCTGAAAGAGATTAAAAGGTATGTGAATAAATGGAAAAATATACCATGTTCATAGGTTGGAAGAGTTACTATTTTTAAGATGGCAATATTATTTAAACTTATCTACAGATTATTCAAATTTATCTACAGTTTCAATGCAATTACTTTAAAATTTCCAAGCTAGTTATAAAACTCATATGCCTATGCAAATGGCACCAATAGGTAAAGTAATCTTGAAAAAGTTGAAGAATGAACATTTCTCAGTTTCAAATCTTACTGCAAAGTTAAATAAGTGAAACAGTATAGTATTGGCATAAGGAGAGACATGGATCAATGGAATAAAATTGAGACTTCAGAAACAAATGCTTACATCTATGGTCAAATGATTTTTAAAATGTTTAATTCCAGTGTAGTTAACATAAACTCTTATATTTCATTTCAGGCTTACAATATACTGATTCAGCAGCATCATATATTATTCAGTGCTAATCAAGATAAGTGTACTCTTAATCTCCTTCACCTTTTCAACCAATACCCACTACCTCCTCCCCTCTGCTGACCACCTATTTGTTCCCTATAGTTACGAGTCTGTTTCTTGGTTTCTCTCTGTCTCTGTCTCTCTTTTTTTAATAGACAAATTATTTGTAACCAAAATGCCAAGACAATTCAATGGGAAAAGAATAGTCTTTTTAACAAATAGGACTGGAACAACTATTTGTTGATAGCCACATAGAATCCAGTTCTATTTCGACTGAGTTATTTTGGACTCCTTTTTAAATCTTACACAAAAATTAATTCAAAATGGATCATAAGCCCAAATGTAAGTTTTCATAAAATTATGAAACATTTAAGAAAATATAGGAATAAATCCTGACTTTGGATTAGGCAATCAAAGACTCATGAGAAGACTCATATACAACACCAAAAGTTCAAACACTGAAAAACTGGACCAGAGAAAATAAAACTTTTGCATAATAAGAGACATTATCAAAATGTAAAAAGATAACCTATAGAACGGAAAAAAATATTTGCATATTATATAAATTCTACCTAGCATATATAAGAAACTTACAACTCAATAACAAAGAGAGAACCCAGTCAAAAACTGAGCAAAGGTTTTGAGTAGACGTTTCTTCAAAGATACAAATGACCCATAATAAAATGAATGAATGTTCAGTGTTATTAACTGCTAGAGACTACAAGTCAATACCACAATGAAATACACTTCACAATTGCTAGAATATATGTGATAAAAAAATATAGATAATAACCAGCTTTGTAGAGAAATCAGAAGCTCATACATTACTGTTAAGAATGTAAATGGTATAGCTGTCTTGCAAAACTGTTTGGCAGTTCCTCAAAATGTTGAACAAAGAATTGCCATAAGACCCAGCCATTCCACTCCTAGATATCTGTCTACTCAAGAGAAATGAAAACATATGTCCACACAAAAATATCTGTACACAAATGTTCTTAGTAGCATTATTCATAACAACCAAAAAATGGGAAAAAAAACCCTGAAATGTTCATGAACTGAAGAATATATAAATAAAGTACATCCATACAATGGAATCAATTAATCATTAAAAATAAATAAAATTATACATACTTTAACATCAGTGTGCATTGATGGGTGCCTAGAGGCTCAATCAGTTAAGCTGTTAAGCATCTGATTTCAGCTCAGGTCATGATCTTGTGGTTTGTGGGTTTGAGTCCTGCGTTAGGCTATGTGCTAACAGCTCAAGCCTGGATCCTGCTTTGGATTCTGTGTCTCCCTCTCTCTCTCTGCCCCTCCCCTGCTGGTGCTTGCTCTCTCTCTCTCTCTCTGTCTCTCAAAGATAAATAAACATTAAAAATTTAAAAACAAAAAGCAAGAACATGGATGCGAATTGAAAACATTACACTAAATAAAATAAGCCAGCCACAGAAGGCCACATATTGTGTTATTAATTATATGAAAGGTCCAGAACATGCAAATCTATAAAGATAAAGGGCATATTAGTCTTTTCCTAGGCTTTAGGGATAAATGGAGAATGAGTGACTACTGGAGAGAAGGGGTTCTCTCTGGTGAGTCAATAAACATGTTCTGAAATTGATTGTGGTAAATGATTGTACAAGTCTGTGAATATATTAAATTAAATAAACTGTGCATTTTAAACTGGTGAATGGTAAGTTATGGGATTACATCTCCATAAATCTTTTTTTTTTTTTTAAAGAAATGATAACTGGGTGGCTCAGTCCATTAAGCAAGTGACTCTGGGTTTCCACTCAGGTCATGATTTCACAGTTCGTGAGATCAAGCCCTGGATCGGGATTCTATGCTGACAGCACAGAGTCTGCTTGGGATTCTCTCTTCTTCTGGTCCTCCTCCGGTCATGCTCTCTCTCTCTTTCTCTCAAAAATAAATAAATAAACATATAAACATGTATACATATATATGTATATATATACATAGATGTGTATGTATGTATATAGTCATTCATTAACCCTCTCTCAGCACCACTGCCATCATTTTCTGCCTTGACTATGGTGATAGCCTTCCAGTTGGTTTCCATATTGCACATAGTTCTCCTCTCATCTATTTTCTCTAAAGGGGCCTGAGTGTTCTTTTTAATACCTAAATTAGATCATTTCAGTCTTCTGCTCAAAATACGCTAGGGGCTTTCCTTAACTCATAAGTACCTCTACAACCTCTGTGATGCCAGTTTATTACTTTCTATCATGTTTGTTCAGCTGTAGCTGTTTTCCAGTACTTCGGCATACTCAACTTAGAGCTTTGTCCTGACCATTCCAAATGCACTTCCCCTTGATATCTTTGTGGGAAGATCCTTCATTTCTAGACCACTAAAAAATCTCATTTTCCCGGTTCTGATTATAATCTAGTTACTTGAGTAGAGTGGCTTTTTCTAGTTTGTCTTCTATATTAAAGTCAACCTGACCAGCATCGCATGAAATGATGGAATAATAAGCAAAGGAGTCTAATGGAATGATGATTTACTCTTCAGTGAAAATAAAGTTGCACAAACCAGTATGTAAAGCATGCTCTACCTAGATAGTCAAGTGTAGATATGGATGGAAATTTTCTGAAACAATATACGAGGAAATGTATTAACTATTTACCATATATGGGTATGCCTAGAAGTAAATTAATTAGAAGTAACTTTTAATTACAGTGACAAAAATCTAAGCCAGTCTAAGTTAAATGAAAGAGGAATATTACTCACATTAATGTATAAATCTATCAGTAGAAAAGGCAAATGTGGCACTAGACCCAGGGGTGTTTGAAATCACAGAGACTCACAGAATTTCTTCCACCTGTCTTTTTAAAAAATTGAAACTTTCTCATATACTAAGACAATTATATCAAACTGACTTTATACAGAAGACAAGGTAACATTATCACCTAAATATTGGCATTTATTTCCTTGTGAATTTATGACAACTGGATAAAATCATACAAAATGTAAGCTATAGGACCATGTGCTCAGCCTCTGAAATAGTCATTGTGACCTAGGAAACTATATTACTACTTCTGACATTGTCTGGATGACATGCCCACAAATACAGCCCTGGAGGAGAGATCCGCCACCAGAGGTTAGAGAGAAGGGATGTTGAACAAATAAAAATAATGTATATACTCTAAAGGGAGCGAAAGAGAAAAAAACATGTCTTTTCATCATTTTAAAGTTCTCCATTTGCCTATAACTGCCTTTAAAAAGAAAAAACAATAAACAACAGTATATAAATATGAATATATAGGGGCACCCAGATGGCTCAGTCAGTTAAGCGTCCAACTTCAGCTCAGGTCATGATCTCATAGTTTGTGAGTTCAAGCCCTGCATTGGGCTCTGTGCTTATAGTTCAGAGCCTGGAACCTGCTTCAGGTTCTGTGTCTCTCTCACTACTATTCACCTGCTCATACTTTGTCTTTCTGTCTCTCTCTCAAAAATAAACAAACATTTAAAAATAAATAAATAAATAGGAATAGATAAGTATCAGTTTCACTAAATAGACAGGATATGGATGTAACCCCCTTACTACTCTTGCTTATGTTAAATTCAGTATGAAATAGCTAATAAATGAATGATTTTCTTGGGTACTGCTATCAGGGGCATAATATTGGTGTCACAAAATTGAGATGACACGATAATTTGCTTCTCAATGTCCACTGTCCTCCACTTCCTTAGTAAGCAAATAGAAGAAGTTTGTCCACACGGCCCTATACATTAGGTTCAATTATTTCCTATAGGCATTGTGTCATAGGAACTAAAACAAAACAAAACAAAACAAAACCACACAAAAGGAAAAAGTAGAGCAAGAAGATGACCACAATAAAACTCCTAATCAGAAAACAAGATAACGAGAGACATAGCAAACACTGGAAAAGCCCTGACCTTGGGAGCAGGGAGCTCATTAGTCCATAATTCTGCTATCTATCTAGGAACACTCTTGTCCACAGTCTTCTTTAGCTCCTAGCTTCTCTTCCTGGAAATTTCTTCTTTCCTGCTTTCTTTCTTGACTTCATCTGAAAGTGGGAGATGGTGAATATGCTCAGCTTGGGGAATAGACAGCTTTTCCTAAGTCCAATATCCACTTAAGAAAGATTAAAGGCCTAAGGCTTGTTTTAAGTCTTAAATACTTGAATTCATTTCATCAATACCATTTTCTTCAAATATGAGCGTTTGAATCTATTTTTCTTCTAGTCAGTTCAATGTGTCAATATCCATTCCCTACATCTTTTTGAGATATCTGTTTCGGATCTGATGCTGTTTCTTTCTCTCAATATCTCATCATCCTATGCCCCACCTCCTTAATGATGGCTACCGTGAGGTTATCAGGTTTGGAAGGAGAGGCCACAGACATAATTGTATCTTTATTGCTCAAAGGCTCTTTCATCTTATTTGTAGAAATACTTTCCAGTTGGTCAAGCCTCTGAGCTTAAATGACTCTCTTTTTTCTATTTCTGCTTACAATTTATTATTTCTTTCTTAACAATGTTTCTTTGTATTTAGTACTTTGCCAAGCACAGTGAATAGTAAACACACAGAGCAGTCTGCCTCCCATACTACATCAGGAAACAGTTTTACTCTTTGGCCTGGGCATCATATAGATTTCTATCGTTTGAACTTGTATGTAATTGGTATTTTTTCTTTAAAAAATTTTTTTTAATGTTTTGTTTATTTCTGAGAGAGAGAGAGAAAGAGAGACAATGTGAGCAGGGGAGGGTCAGAGAGAGAGGGAGACACAGAAACTGAAGCAGACCCCAGGCTCTGAGCTAGCTGTCAGCACAGAGCCCAACATGGGGCTTGAATCCACGGACTGCGAGGTCATGATCTGAGCTGAAGTCGGATGCTTAAACAACTGAGTCAGAAATCTGGCCACGTGTAGCAACATGGATGGAACTTGAGGGTGTTATGCTGAGTGAAATAAGTCAGGCAGAGAAGGACAAATGTCATATGTTTGCACGTATAGGAGGATTAGGAGGAACTTAACGGAGGACCATGGGGGAGAAGAAGGGGGAAATAGTGGGGGAGAGGGAGAGAGGCAAACCATGAGAGACTCTTGAATGTTGAGAACAAACTGAGAACTGATGGGTGGCAGGGGGCGGGGGGTGATGGGCATGGAGCAGGGCACTTGTTGGGATGAGCACTGGGTGTTATATGGAAACCAACTTGACAATAAACTATTTCTAAAAAAAAAAAAAAAAAAACTGAGTCACAGATGTCCCTTAGTATTTTTTCTTTCACTGCTTTTTGCAATTGCTGCATCAATGCCACATATTTTTAAATAAAAAGGACAGCACAAGTTAATAAAGAATAGGACAGCCTATGCTGCAAGAACAAACAAACCTTACAGTTTGGGTAGCTTAGAGAAAAAAAAAAACAAACATTTTCTCTCTCTTACCCCATGGTCTAATGTGAGTCATTATGCAAGTCCACCTTACGGTCATGCAGTCTGAAGTATGACAGCTCCATGTTCACCACGGGAAGGGAAGATAGTGAGATGTAGGAGGTTCATGGGTTTTTCACTTCCTTTGTGTAGACAGAATGTTCTTTACTTCTGTTCACATTTCCTTTTCCAGAGCTAATCAAATGGCCCTTAGAAAGAAATAAAAGTGTCTTTGATATGACAATCACAAATAACTTTTTTCATATCTCTAATAATACTAATTTTCTAGAAATATTCTTCTGTTTCTTCTCAGGCATTTTCATGTTCTTACTTCTAAATGTTACTGAATCATTTCTATTTTCAATGTTCCTCTAAAACAGCATCCCCTGTCTAACCATAACCCCAATACTCAGTGGTTTCTTTTTACATTAGTGCTGGGAACATAGAAATCAAACAATAAATTGCTACTGAGTTCCCACTCTGAACCATCAACATTTTTCCTAGAGAGAGTAGTTATGGCTAAACCAGTTCTCTCTGGAATCCACACTTTCCATTTCATTCCTATCCATTCATGTGTTGCTCTCAGTAAATCTTCAAGAAGTCATCTGTGGTGTCAAGAACGATGATGAGGTTTGACCTGAGAATGGTCCTAAATCTGTAGCTCACTAGATCCCTTAACACTGGACAAATCTATCAATGTCTTTAAATCTTAGAGTCCTCTTCCTTAAAATGAGAAGTGTTATTTCAATAAGAGAGTTTTTGTGGGTTTAAGAAAGATAATGTATATGTAAGTGCTATAAAATTTGTAAAACACTATATAAAAGTAGACAGTATTTAAAATAAAATGATAGTAAAAAAATAAAATAAAATAAAATGATAGTATTAAATAAGTATAGTTTAGGAGGCCAATTATATACAATATGTAAATCATTGACTATGTACCCAAAATTTGCCACACTGATTTTTCTAATAGTTTTACTGAGATATAATTTACATATCATAAAACTCACACCTTTTTAGTGTACAATTCACTTTCGTCTTTTTAGCATATTCATAGAATTGTGCTACCATCACCACTACCTACTTTTAGAAAGTTTTAGTTCCCCAAATGAAACTTCATTCTCATTAGCCATCGTTTGCCATTCCCCACTGGCAACTACCCGTCTGCTTTCTGTCTGTGTGGATCTGCCTGTTCTAGACGTTTCATATAAGTGGAATCGTAACAATCTGTGCTCTTCTGTGGTTAATTTCTTTCACCTGGCATTGTTGTTAAGAATCTATCAAATTCATACTTGTTAAGTGGAGCACAGGTGCTGAATGGCAAACACAACATGACTGAATATAATTCAACAAAAGACCACAAGAAAAGTTGACATAGAGAAGTTTATTACTCAGTCCTGGAGGAAGTACCGGGCAGGCCTCATGAGGAGGTTACCAGGGTGCAGACAGAGAATAGGACCTGGGGTACAGGCCTTTATGGGAGTCCAGATAGAGTGTTTCTGAGGTCTTGGGCTGAGGCTGAACTGATCAATTCAAACCAAAAGGTAGAGTTTTGATAAGGCCCAGGGAGGTCTTCCTAAGGGGTAAATAAGGGGAAGGTTCTGGACATCTGTGTAGGACTCTGCGGGTTGTTAAATAGAGCATGTGCTGCATAGGTGCTAGTGTCAGGTTATGGTCCCTGCAGGCTGCTTGGTGACACAAAATGGATGTGTCAATACCATGGAGCAACTTAGCTAAACTCTGGAAATTTGTTTTCAAGGTTTATCTATGTTGCAGCATGGATGAACCACTGCTGGAAGGAAGCGCCAGAAGCTATAGCAGATCAATCTGTGGATCAGGAATATAAAACTTCTCTTTAGGCTACACAGCTTGTTTTGTGTCTTCCAAATCATCCCATTTCTCAAATCTCTTCCACAATACTTAGGTTCCTAAAATTTTATTTGTGTGGAATTCACAATGAGCCAACTGCTAATTGATACATATGACCACCAGCCGGGTGATTGCAGCTGATGATACCTTCTGATATGTCTCAGCCTGGACTTTTTTTAAAAAAATGTTTTTAATGTTTGTTTATTTTTGAGACAGAGTGACAGAAAGCATGAGCAGGAGAGGAGTAGAGAGAGAGGAAGACACAGAAGCAGGCTCCAGACTCTGAGCTGTCAACACAGAGCCCAACGTGGGGCTTGAATTCACAGAGTGCAAGATCATAACCTGAGTCCAAGTCAGACACTTAACTGACTGAGCCATCCAGGCACCCCTCTCAGCCTGGACTTTAAAAGAATTTCTACTCCTCATCCCAAGATATACAATTTTTGACCACTTACATCTGAAATTATTTATATAACTTTAGGAGTCTTCAGAAGCAAACAAATGTGTTTCATTTTGTAAATCCAGGAAATAACATAATAGTTCTATAAACAGGAGGTTCAGCATTTATAGAGTCTGAATATTTAAAATTTTGATTTTCTACTGCTTAAAAAATAAAATAAAGCCATTTTATTTTTTTTCTGACATCTTGCTAACATGGTCTATTAGCCTACTCATAAAGCAGATGAATTTTCTTCTGCTGATTCCATTTTATTTACTGCCAAAAGCTCAGAGTCAGTGCCTGTGGGATTCAGGCTACAAATATATTGCCTATTTGCTATGAAATGATGCTTCTCCATAATGACTCTTCTTTCAGAGACTATCTGGAAATTCTCTTTTTTTTGTTTTTGTTTGTTTGTTTGTTTGTTTATTTACTTATTTTGAGAGAGAGAGCACATGAACAGGGAAGGAACAGAGGGGGAATTTCAAGCAGGCTCCATGCTTGGTCAGCACAGAGCCTGACATGAGGTTCAAACCCACAAAACTGTGAGATCATTACCTGAGATGAAATCAAGAGTCAGACACTCAACTGACTGAGCCACCCAAGCTTCCAGAGACTATCTAGAAATTCTGTATTTTTCTCCTTTCTTTTCTGTGACTGTCATTATTTGACTTTCCCATCCTCTTATTTGACTCCCTGCTTTCATTAATATATAATATACAAAATAATTTAATATACAATATAACAATATACAGTATACAGCTTGAGGATTTAGAAATAAGAAATAACTATTAGGTTCCATATCATGTGACAGAATACTGAGAAAATTTTATTTTAATAAAATGTCACAATGTGGTTTGGACTTTTGATAGGCACCAAAATGTAGGGATGTTTGCCATTTGCTTTAATGACACTTTAAAAAAATTTTTTTTAAATGTTTTATTTACTTTTGAGAGAGAGAGAGACAGCATGAGCAGGGGAGGGTCAGAGAGAGAGGGAGACACAGAATCTGAGGACAGGCTCCAGGCTCTGAGCTAGCTGTCAGCACAGAGCCCGACGAGGGGCTCGAACCCACAAACTGTAAGATCATGACCTGAGCCGAAGCCAGACCCTCAACCAACTGAGCTACCCAGGTGCCCCATTTAATGACACTTTTCTATATGTGGATGGGTGACCCCCTCAAACGCCAAGAATGTATAAAATCAGTTTCAGATGAAATAAAATGCACATATAGGATAGGTATCATAGAATCCTTTTTGTAATTCTTGAAAAGCTAGTTTAGCTCATGGAAAGGGCATATCCAAATTTGAACTAGATGTAACCTTTTCAAAGAGTTGAAATATTTTTTTTCCAATCCATTATATACAGGTATAGTCATGCATCTTTGTTTCAGTAAGAGACCCAACTGGGATTAATTTGAAACACCATGAGTAAGGCAGTTTCTGAGATATTTATAACTTAAACCCAAACCTGGAAGTACTAGAACTCCTACAGGACAAGTCTGATCTTTTACAATATTCTCCAAAATGAAACACAGAATTATTTCCATTTAAATCATTTGGGGGGAGTGTATTTTCTTCTCTAACTTTTAAAAGTACTTTTCATATTTCAGTGCCTAAAATAATCAATTGCTGATAAAAGACTTTGCTGACAAAGCATTCATCTATTTAACATAAGTTCTCAAAATTTAAGTTCAGCATTCAGTATCTGTCATGCCATTTGACTGTAATGAGGTTAAAAGAAGGTTCGAATGGGACTATCTGAATTCATTATGAAATGAACTCACTATTTCTTCTATCAAATGAATACCAAAGAGAAGCAGGTAGCATTCACAGAATAACACATCAATAATAAATGCCTTAGAGAATTTGTAGGATCTTGTTTCATTAAGCTAGATTTGGAGGGATTTGCTTGTATGTAGCCACTAGTAAATACAGAAGCTAGAATATGGGCCGAATCAATCATTTTAGCATGTTGAGAGCTCAGTTTTGTATTGTTTTTCCCTAATTATTTCACGAAGCACTGCAGGATATCTATTCAATGTATATTCATTAAGAGTCACTAAGTTTAAGCACTCTGGAAAGATATTTTTGATAACACAATGAAAGTAAAGTAAGAGCCCTTTCCCACAGGCAGATTAATGCGCTATAGTAAATACATATACGCGATATTTATGACAACTGACACAATACTTCAAAGCAAAAAGATCTCTATGTCTGGAGAGTCGATTTTTTAAAACGGTATTTTATGATATCCCTTTCAGGAGAACATTTGCATTTTGGGGAGAAATTTCCAAACAGTCTTTTTTTTTTTAATGTTTTACCTCATTTTTGAGAGAGAGAGAGAGAGAGAGAGAGAGAGAGAGGAGACATGAGCTGGGGAAGGGCAGAGAGCTAGGGTGTCAGAGGATCCAAAGCAGGCTCTGCGCTGTCTTCACAGAGCCCAAGACGGGTCTCCGCCTCACAAACCTTTAGGTCATGACCTGAGCCGAAGTCCTACACTTAATCGACTGAGCCACCTAGGCGCCCCTGGATAGTTGGCTTTTTGGAATACTTCTGGAAGAAGTAAAATATTGAGTAAGTCTTCAGTTTCTATAGCTACTATATCTATGAGTGGACCTGACACAAAAAAGTATTTCAAAGAAAAATATGGAGAACTGAAATATAAAAATACAGACTATGTATTAAAGTGGCATAATAGTCCATTAAAAGGAAGTGGTTTTAAGAACCATAGGTAATTTTGAATAGAGCCATTAATAGATCATGACAATGGCTTTGTACAATTATTCTGTATACTTTTAATATATGAAGAACTGTAATCTAAAATTACTAAATTATAATTCCTAGGTTCCAGATGCCATGTGTATCTATGTCTTCTCTATGCTTATTACTCCCAAATCTAAATCTGACCTCTCTCCAGAGAGCATCTCAGTGTCTTCTACTTTGCAGGTACTCAACAAACATTTATTGAGAATTCATGAGGAACTAAGCAAATGACTAAATGATGGATAAATGTACTTGGAGTAGAAAGTAAGTTAAGGGTTGTTCTCCAGAATGAGATGGGAGGAAGAAAAGTCATGTGTGAGACATTCACTTTGTGTAAATGTATTGGAAAGTTATGCCGACAAGGAAAACACATACCTATAACCACTACCCCATGTTGATGCTTCCCTTTACAGAAAAATTTATTGAAATGATAACTATGAAATCACTGCCTAAGCTTCCTAGTCTTTCAATCTACCTCAACTTACTTCATTTGGGCTCCTATTCACTGAGACTTAGATTTCTACTTACGTCCATGACACCAAATCCAATGATTTTAACTCATCTTACTAATAGTTCAGCAATATCTGATATCTGTTCTAGAAACACATTGTTCCTTTGGCTTCTGTGATATCATGTAACTCTGATGTCTTCCTATATCCCCAACCACTCTTTCTAGGTTTTTCACGTTCTTGTATTCTCTTTTACACTTGATTTTCACAAGGTGCCATTGCTGTGTCTCTCATTTCCTTTTCCCTGGATGTATATAACCTCCCTTGATTACTGAATCTAGACCCATGGGTGTATTTATTTTTTATTTATTTTTAAAATTTTTAATGTTTATTTATTTTTGAGAGACAGAGAGAGAAAGTGCGCAAGCCGGAGAGGGGCAGAGAGAGAGGGAGACACAGAATCTGAAGCAGGCTCTCGGCTCTGAGCTGTCAGCACAGAAGCTGATGCAAGGCTTGAACTCATGAACCTGATCTGAAGTCAGATGCTTAATCGACTGAGCCACCCAGGTGCCCCGACTCAAGGCTTTATAGAGCACCTCCATGTTTATGATTTCGGAATTTAAACCTGTATATCTGACCTTTCCCCAGAAATTCGAAATTACATATTTGACATTATTAACATGATCCCAGGGACATAACATAGCCTTATGGTTTGAAAACTCCTCATTTACCTCACCAACTTGCCTTTGCACTGCTCTTCTCCAGCTCTGTGAGTGGTGTTACAATCAACCAGTTGTGCATGTATGCATTTTCCTTGACAACTACTTTTATTTCACTCCCTATATCCAATCAATGAGCAGCTCTGTCAATTACAATTCCAAAACATATCCCAAACCTATTCACTTCTCTTTTATTTACCATTTGTACTCATGCTCAACCTACCATCATCTGCCACTTAAATTACGTAGCCAGCTCATAACTGACTTCCTCACTTGCTGTTCCTCCACCATAATCCACTGTTCATATGGTAATGATGAAGAGTTTGAAAATCATATGCAATTATTGCAGTCTCCTTGTTTGCCAACCCCTCTGTCTCATGCATTAGTTTTTTAATATTGCTCTAAGAAATTATCATAATATGAATGTATTACATATAAAGTATATATATAATGTATAATATATATATATATATTTATAGTTCTGGGTGAGAAATCTAATATGAGTCCCTCGAGGACTAAAAATACAAATGGTGGCAGGCCTACCTTTTATGGAGAAACTAAAAGAACTCCATTTCTTTGTCTTTTCTAGCTTTTAGAGGCCACTCACATTCTGGGTGGACTCAATGTCCCTTTCTCTATCTTCAAAGTCATCACTGCATCTCTTTGTGCTTTTCTTACATAGTCATATCTATCTGTGACTCTTCCATTCTGTTTCCTCTTCCACTTTCAGTGATGCTTATGATTATACAAAATAATATAGGATCATCTCCCTATCTTGGGGTCAGCTGATTAGAAACCTTAATTCTACCTACAACCTTAATTCTCTTTACCATGTAATATAACATATTCATAGGTTCCAAGGATTACAATGTGGATTCCTATAGGAGTCCATTATTCTGCTTTACATAGCATTACATGAGAATAAAACATAGTAGGTTTCTAAAACCCTACATTATCCAGGCATTTCTTACTATTTCCAAATCCATCTCTTATTACTCCCTTTGTTCCATTATCCCAGCCAGAATATTCCATTCTTCAGGCAGAACAAACCAAATCCACCTTAGGCCCTCCATACAGGCTGTATGCCCTGCTCTATTTTCACATAGCTGGCTCCTTATTATTTAAATCTCACCTTAAAGTTTGCTTTTTCAGAGATGGTTTACAGCTAATGAGTGCACCTATAGAAATTATCCATATATTATAACATCATCAAAAATAAATTTTCTGTCAATCTCTGCTATTTTTCTAGTTGTGAATTTATTTTGTGTTAATCATTTGACTTCTCTCAAACCTCACACCACACACATACATGCAGATGGACACACCATTCTAAGTTCTAGTACAAATGTTGGCAAACTCTGCACTTACTCAACCTTCCTCAATGACAGTACATTGCATAAGAAGAGATTTCCAAGAGCCAATATATAAGTAATGATCTGTCCCTTGCCTGGCTCTCCAACACATTTTTTTCTTTCTCCTTTCTAAGTTCCAAAAGCACTAAGCTTCTTACACATAAGTCCCTTACACATATCATGCTATTTTTACCCTCTGTAACATTGTTCATTTCCTTCTCCTAAGATACCCAAACTCTTTACCTCCATTCTTTGCTTATTAACATCTACTTAATTATATTTATTTTTTTAATTAATTTATTTATCTTGAGAGACAGAATCCCAAGCAGGCCCTGCGTTGTTAGTACAAAGTCCCACGCAGGGCTCCAAATCACAAACCATGAGATCATGACCTGAGCTAAAGCCAAGAGTCAGATCCTTAACTGACTGAGCCACCCAGGCACCCCAATTTTATTTTATTTTTTAATTTAAAAAATTTTTAAAAGGTAATCTTTATGCCCAAAATAGGGCTCAAACTCAAGACCCTGAGATCAAGAATTTCATACTCTACGACTGAGCCATATTTAATCCTATTCATTGAAGTCACTTCTGGCTTTTGCTTTATCTTCTACTTCTACCCTTCCTTCCTGGCATCACTGTAAGGAACTTTAGGATCTATGTAAATGTCATAGTGTGAGTGGAAAATATAAAACCCTAATGTAAGAATTTGAGTTTAAAGTAACAAGTTAGAGAAGGAAGAGAATGGAACCAGTAGAGTGCGTTTTCAAACTAGGTACCAAAGAATACCGGAAACCTGTTTCTACTGGAGGCATTCTGTGAACTATTGTAATGCACACACTATTTTATCCCCTCCAAAAGGGGAAGGGGCTGGTCCCTCATTGGTTAAGAGCTTTAGGGAGCAGGCAGGACATTAATTTTCCAGCAAAGCAGGCTCCAAAAGCTAGGGAACACCTCAGGGGGAAAAAAAGCACACCATTTGGCAATGAAATATATGGCTGGTAATTGGTACAGGTGAAGGAGTGGGGCAGGGTATCACAATATCAGCTACAGCGGATAGCAATTATATCACCCTCATTTCACATTCCCTGACACCATGAGTTCCATTTACCTTTACCTGCACTCTACATCAACCTCGAGTAACTGTAGTTCCTTTTGATTCTTCTCATTGCCCAGAATTTTTCTGTTTTTAAGGTATAAATTCCAGTATCTGAATTCCGAACATAATTTCTTATCCTTCTCATATTCTCACTCATTTCCATAAGGACTATCCTTAACTTCATAGTGATCTGCAGTCACAGATGTCCACTTCTACCAGCTCCCTTATAGCTTTGATCCTGTCATTGTAACATGACAATTTATGGGACATCATCTCAATTACTATTTATTGGCAACACCCTCCTTCCTTTACTGCATTGCTTTTTGACTTCACAGATATCCAAATGCCCAATCATGGGTACTTTTTAGTATCTCATTTCTTTTTTTTTTTTTTTTTTTAATATTTTTATTTATTTCTAGGAGAGAGAGAGAGAGAGACAGCGTGAGCAGGGGAGGGTCAGAGAGAGAGGGAGTCACAGACTGAAACAGGCTCCAGGCTCTGAGCTGGCAGTCAGCACAGAGCCCGACGCGGGGCTCGAACCCACGAACCGCGAGATCATGACCTAAGCGAAAGTCGGACGCTCAACCGACTAAGCCACCCAGGCACCCCTAGTATCTCATTTCTCAGTGCCCACACCTTGCTGTTGAATAATGTAAAAAAAAAAAAATCTAAAAATGGCATATTTGTGCCATTTGAGATTCAAGATTTGTTCATAGTTGTGCCCTCCATCCTACCTTGGAATTCTTTTACATGTACTTAATGATCAATATCTCTCTTTTCCCTCAAAAGCTTTTTTGAGACTTCCTTAAGCCCTCAATTCTTCCTTTTTGTCTCCTTCTCAGCTATTGGATTTACTTTATTTTTTTTTCCAAAAGAAAAAATTGACTGTTTTTTTTTTTTTACTCTTTCAGCTTCTTCTTTGCCTACAATGTATTTCTGTTTACTTCTAACCTTAACTTCTTCTAATACTTTCAAATGAAGATGTGTCTCTTCTACTCCCGTAGGCCAACTCTGTTGTAGTTATTTTTCTTATTTTTTGTTTTGAGAACTTTGTCCATTATGTCTCCTGAGTTTTTCGTGAATCTTCAATGTAGTCTTATGTATTGATTCCTCTTAGTCACTTAGATATGCACAATGATTTTCCATCTTACAGAAACTCATAAATAAGCATGACAAATATAAAACAAACTCTTTCATGATAGGCATACTCAATAGCTCTGCAGTGTTTTGTTTGTTTGTTTTAAACTCACTTATTTCGTCCTTACCTTCTTACTGCACATCCACTAGTAAACCCATCACCATTTGGCTTTTAGCTCCACGCTGTAAATTGATAAGGTAATTTGTGACTTTTAATTCTGAATTCACAAGCATTTTTCAGGGATTAACTTTACTGAATACTTTGGTGGGATTAACCACTATCACCTCTTTATTTTTTAAACTCTTTTCACTCTTGACTCATGAAAGTGTTGTCTTCAGGATTGTTTCTCTCATGTTGGCTGTCCCACAGCCCTCTCTGATGTAGAGGCTACTTTCATTGTTATTTCTTTCGAAGCTGATGTCCTTCTTACTTATGTCCTTGGTACTCTCTACCTGTGCCCTTAGCTCTTCTTTAGTCATTCAGTTCCTCCATAGCTATAACTTTAAATGCTTCTGCTATGCTACTACCTCCAGAACTTAAATTTCTAGCCCAAAACTAACTAAATACACTAGCTAACTTATGAAGACCTTACACTAATTATGTACAATAGAAGATTATATGTTTTCCTTTTATGAACAATTTCTAAGTGAATGACTAAATCAGTTCCCCAGTTTATACCTAATGGCTCTGGGGGTAGACATTTGATTGTTGGTCACCCACTACCTATTTTTCTTTGGAATCATTAATTTCAATTTTTTAAGTTTATTTATTTATTTTAAGAGAGAGAAAACATGAGCAGGTGAGGAGCAGAGAGAGAGAAGAAGAGAGAATCCCAAGCAGGCTCAGCTCTGACACCAGGGAGCCTGATGGGATAATGTTCTGAACCTAAATCAAGAGCGAATGCTTAACCCACTGAGCCACCCAGGCAATCCATCATTCATTATATTGTGATCAATTTTTATTTAGCTTCTACTATGTGCTGAGCACCTAGATGTTGATGGCATAGATGATAACAAAGGCCTTATTCTCTAAAAACAGGTATTGGCGACTAACATCCATGGGTCAAAACTGACTCATAGCCTGTTTTTATAATAAGAGTTTATTAAAACACAGCCATTCAATTACATGTTGTTTATATCAACTTCTGCACTTCAACAGAAGACTTTAGTATTTGCAACAGAGACCATATGCCCCAAAGACTTAAATATTTTTATTATCTGTCCCTTTACAGAAAAAGATACATGAGGTTGAGGTACAGAAATACTGTTATGTAGAGGACGTATTGAAGACTTGTCTGAGAGTGTTTAAGGGGGGAAAGTTAACATGCTGTCCTTGGAGGTCAAGTGAAAGATGGTGAGAGCTTGAACTACTGTAGTGAGAGTCGGAGTATAAAATAAATATGTTCCAGAAATATTTGCTAAGTAAAATTAACAGGATTTGGTCATTCATTGGTTATAATGGTGAGGCTATGAGAAGTAGAAATTAAGTACATTTCTCAGGTATCTTATTTTGGTGGAAAATGATGCCAAAAGCAAGGAAAATAAACACAATCAGGTTTAGAAACAATGAAAATCTGTGTAGGGAGGAAATATACAGCATCATTTATTCTGGTTTTAGTTTTAAAGACATTGAACAAAGTGCCTCATAAGGGCAATGATAGAGTTTTTTGAGTATAGAAAGGTTCTTTTAGCTTCTTAATTGATGAAAACTTTTAGTTATTAAGCATGTCAATTATATTCACCCACTGATCATTTTGTATTTCTGTATATGACAAGTTTCAACTAACCCTACACAATTGATAGAAACATGCTGTATAATTATAATCATTATAAATAATGAAAAACACAGGGGTACTGTGTGAAAGAAAGGAAAATAGACTTGAAATAATAAAACTGGGAGTTAATTTTAGACTTCGACATTCATTTAATGCACACCCTTTGGCAAGAAACTGGGTTTTGGTTTCTTTACATGAAAGAGGACTTATAATAAAAGAAATAATACCAGTGGAGATGAGGATCATATGAAATACTATATGAAAGTGTTTTGAAAATCATAAACTGTTATATGAATATATATTATCATTATTGTAACCAATTTAATTTATGTAGAATATGACTGAAAGATATCAAAACTGCTGACCTGATATTCCATTTACATATATATGTAAATATATGCATTTATATGAGCAAAAGTTGAAATTATAATTTTTATCTCTGGGCATATATTTAAGCTCAATGTATCTGTGCGTGTTATTTTTACTTTTTCATTTGTTCATTTATTCAACAAATATTATTAAAAGTCCATAAGTGGAGTATTTTTCATAGTATGGACATAGTAAATGAACATTCTTTAAAAATGTCCTTTCTTTGTGGAGCTTATACCTTACTTAAAGAACACAGATACTAAATGAAATAAAATACATATTTTATGGTTATATTTTTATGAAGAAAAATTAAATAAGGAAAATAGAGAATTCCAGAGGCCAGAGAGACTCAACAGCTTTAAATAGTGGATACGTAATGGTGGAGAACTGGGCAGTTTCCAACTAAAATTGGAACCGAAGCAAGAATGTGCTCTATCATCACTCTCATTTAACATCATACTGGCAGTCAAGCTATTGCAATAAGAAAAGGGAGGAAAAAGTACAAATATTGGGAATGAAGAAATAAAATTGTTTCTATTCACAGATAACATAATTATCCATTTAGAAAATCCAAAAAATTGACCACAAACTCCTCTGGAACTAATAAGTGAGGAGAGCAAGATCAAACAATGCATAATACATAAAAATGAATTTCTTTCTTATATGCCAATAATAAATACTTAACAATGTAACTTAAAAAATACAATTTTAGAATAATGCCCCAAATAGTGAAATACCTAACTATAAGTCTAACAGAGTGTGTACATAATCTAAATGCAGAAAATGAAACAATACTGATGAAATAAATCAAAGATTCTAAATAAATGGAGAGCACTCAGATATTCTGGATTAATGCATTGAAAGATTCAATAGTCTTTGAATGCCAATTATTCCTAATTTGAAACAGAGATTTAACACAAACCCATCCAAAATGCCGGTAAGTCATTTTGCAGATATCAATGTAACAATTCTAAAAACTTAATATTGAAAGGTAAAGGGACTCAAATGGCCAATGCAATATGGAAGAAAAAGAACAAAGTTGGAGGTCTTGCACACACCCAATTGCAAGACTTACTTTAAGGTTACAGTAATCAAGACAGCATGATATTGGTGAAAGTATGGATACATAGGTCAATGAAACAGAATAGACCAGCCAGAAGTAAACCAACACAATTACAATCAATTGATCTGTTAGAAGGGAGCAATGGTATTTATTTCAATGATAAAACTTGTTGGATAGAGACCAATGTCAACATCATGGTAGTCTGATTTTTTGCCCTTCTCTCTCCATTTTGATTTACAACTATGTGGACATTCATAAGCAAAATGGGGGAGGGAAGACTGCCTCTGCACAGCATATGGACTTCTGAGAGGTCTGTCAATCTGTGCACCCAAAAGTGAGTAGACTGGACCATGGAGGAAGTGGCAGACTGAGGAGATGGTAGTGGAACCTGCATCCGCAGGAATTGTGACAGCAAGCCAGTCCAGCAGAGGTCCAGCACGGACTTTCAGGCAGAGGAGGTGGAGGGTGAAGGTAGTGAGTGGAGTTGTGCCTGGCCACATGTGCTAGGGCTGCAAAGACCAATTGTTCTCTTTGAAGAGAACCCAAAGAGACTGGGGGGTGGGAAAGGAAAGAGAAGCAGGCAGACAAAGAGAACTGAAGGAAAGCATCTCCTGTTGTCTGCCCCTGGAGGTAAGAGGACCACCAGGAACATCCTGCCCTTGAGTATCCCCCTACTGAGCCATGGGCACACCAAAAGCCCCTTAGCACTAAATATATTCTTCCTATCTTTTTTTAATGTGCATATTCTCAGACTTCCTAACAACTTTCAAACTTACAAAAACTTTCTATCTTAGCAGCAAAAATTTGTGCTACAGTGCTACCTTCTGGAAAACAAAAGGTGGACGTGTAATTACCAACCAACTAAATAAGGCCTCACCTAAATAGGAAAGTGTTTGCTTCTTCAAATGCAACAGTAGGAGTACTTTTCATCAAACAAAAGTTTTGGACTGAAGAATTCAATAAATGAGATGAAGATGGCATTAGAATGCATTAGAAATAGAACAGATTGCATAAAAGAGAATTAATAAGCTGGAGGAAAGAAATAAAGGAATGATTCATGTGGGAAAGGAGATAGAACAAAGATTTTTTAGGTTGTGAAAAAAACTCTATGAGAACCATCTGACGCCATTAGAAAAGAAAACCTAAGAACAATGGGCAGCCCAGAAGGAGAAGAGAAAAATAAAAAAGTAGAGAGTAAATTTAAGGAAGTAATAGCTGAGAACTCCCCAAACCTGGGGAAGGAACTGGATATACAAGTCCATGAATGTACAAGTATATGAATGTACAAGTATATGAATGTAATAAAATATCTTATTATCTCAATGCAAAAAGACCTTCTCCAAGACACATTATATTAAAACTGTCAAAAGTCAAAGATAAAGAAACAGATGGGGAAAAAATAGATAGTAACCTACACAAGGCCATTAGCAGATTTCTCAGCAGATCTTTATAGACCAGAAGAGAGTGGAATAACATATCCAAAATATTGAAAGATAAAAACCATTGGCCAAGAACATTTTCAACAGTTATCCCTCAGATATGAAGGAAAAATAAAGGCTTTCCCAGAAAAACAAAAGCTGAGGGGAATTCACCATTACTACACGAGCTTTAAAAGAAATGTTGAACAGAGCACTTCAACTTGAAACAAAAAAAAAAAAAAAGATGAAGATACAAAAATCTTTGGTTAAAGTGACAAATAGTATTAGAATACTGTAACTTTTTTTAGGATAGTATATTAAACTCTCCACTATACCATAAAGGTTAAGGTGAAAATCATTAAATACAATGATACCTACAATTTGATAACAAAATCATAGCATAAAAAGAGATTATTTGTTACATTAAAAAATATAAAAGGGGAAGAGTAAACAGATGGAAATTTTATAGGCTAATGAAAATAAATAGCTATCAGCAGAAGAAGGGCTATTTTATCTACGAGATATTTTACATGAACCTCATAGTAGCCACAATCGGGGCGCCTGGGTGGCTTAGTCTGTTAAGCATCCGACTTTCACTTAGGTCATGATCTCACGGTTCGTGGGTTCAAGCCCCATGTCAGGCTCTGTGCTGACTGCCAGCTCAGAGCCTGGAGCCTGTTTCAGAGTCTGTATCTCCCTCTCTCTCTGACCCTCCCCTGTTCACGCTGTCTCTCTCTCAGAAATAAATAAAAAAATATTAAAAAAAAAAAAAAACCTCAAAGTAGCCACAAGCAAAAATTCAGAGCAGGATATGAAACACACACAAAAAGAGGAGACTGAGAAAATCACATAAAAACCAATAACTTACAAAAGTAAACAGAAACAGAAGGAAAAAGAAACAATGGAGATATAAAATAAACAATAGGCAAAAGATAAAATGATAGTAGCAAACCTTTACATATTAATAATCACCCTAAATGTAAATGAATTGAACACACCTATTGAAAGGCAGAGTGACTGAATGAATAAAAAAGTGACTCAACTATAGGTTGCCTACAGGAAATTCATTTCAGTTCTAAAGATACATATAGGCTAAAAGTGAAAGAATGGAAGATGATGTTCCAAGCAAACACAAACTTAAAGAAAATGGGAAGTAGAGAAAATAGCCCTCAAATCTAAAAGGATAACAAGAAACAAAGAAGTTAATTTATATAATGGAACAGGAGTCAACATATCAAGAAGATGTTACAATCATACCTATATATGCTTCCCAAACCTAAGCACCGGCATTTATTAAGCAATTAATAACAGATCTTGGGGCACTTGGGTGGCTCTGTTGGTTGAGCGTTGGACTTTGGGCTCAGGTCGTGATCTCACGGTTCATGAATTCAAGCCCCACGTTGGACTTGCTTTGGATTCTGTGTTTCCCTCTCTCTCTGCCCCTCCCCTGCTTGCACTCTGTCTTTCTGTCTCTCTCTCAAAAGTAAATAAACATTTAAAAAATTAATAACAGATCTTAAGGGAGAAATAGACAACAATAAAATATGAGTAGGGGACTTCAGTACCCCACTAGCATCCAAGGAGAGATTGCCCAGACAGAAAACCAACAAGGGAATGTTGGAATTGAGCCATACTTTATAACAAACATACTTAACAGACATATACAGAACATTTCATCATATAGCAACAGAATACATATTCTTCTCAAGCACACAAAGAACATTCTCCTGGATGGATCATATGATAGGCTTTAAATTAAGTCTTAGAAATTTAAGATTGAAATTACCATCTTCTCTGACTGTAATGGTATAAAATCAGAAATCAACAATATGAGGAAAGAGAAGATCTACAAATATGTGGAACACATTTCTAAACAACTACTGGGTCAAAGAAGAAACCAAAAGGGACAGAAAAATTATTTTGAAACAAATTACAATAAAAACTTTATATATTGAGGTGCCTGAGTGGTTCATTTGGTTGAGTGTCTGACTTCGGCTCAGGTCATGATCTTGTGGTCTATGGGTTCGAGGCCCACCTTGGGCTCTGTACTAACAGCTTGGAGCTTGGAGCCTGCTTAGGATTCTGTGTCTTCCCCCCTCCACCCCTGTCCCTCCCCTGCTTGTGCTCTCTCTCTCTCTCTCTCAAAAATAAACATTAAATCTTTTTTCAAAGAAACGTTATCAAATATTGTGCGATGCAGCTAAAGTAGTTTTGAGAGGAAAGTTTATAGCAGTAAATGCATATAAATGCATATATTAAGGAATTTGGAAGATCTCAAATAAACAACCTAACTTTGTACCCCAAGATAGAAGAAAAAGAAGAAAAAAAAAAGCTCAAGGTAGCAAAAGTAAGGAAATAATAAGGGTTAAAATAGAGATGGGGCACCTGGGTGGCTCAGTTCATTAAGCATCTGACTTCAGCTCAGGTCATAATCTCACAGTTTGTGAGTCTGAGCTCTACATCTGCTGTCAACTCAGAGCCTGGATGCTGCTTTGAATTCTGTGTCTCTCTGCCCTACCCACCTGTATCTCTCAAAAATAAATAAATGAATAAATAAATAAATAAATAAATAAGGATTAGTATAAAAAAATAGATATCAGAAAAGCCATAGAAAGGATCAATGAAACTATGAACTGGTTCTTTGAAGAAAACAAAATTTATAAATGTTAGGTAGACTAAGAAAAAAACTCAGAAAATTCAAATAAATAAAATTTAAAAGAGGAGACATTAAGGCTGATACTACATAAATATATAGAATCATAATGGACTTTATAAACAATTATATGCTAAAAAGTACATAACCTAAGAGAAATGGATACATTTCTAGAAACATACAACCTACCAAGACTGAATCAGGAAGAAATAGAAAATTTGAACAGACCAATAACCAGTAAAGAGATTGAATCGGTAATCACAAAACTCCGAGCACAGAAAACTTGAGGACCAGATGGCTTCTACTAAATATTAAAATAATTAACATCAATCCTCCTCAAATTCTTCCGAAATATCAAAGAGGGTGCACTTTCAAACACTCTATAAAGCCAGCATTACTTTGATACCAAAACCAGATAAAGACACCACAAAGGGGAAAAAAACTTATAGAGCAAGATACCTAATGAATATAGATGCAAAAATTTTCAACAAAATATTAACAAACCAAATTGAAGAATATAATAAAAGTGTCATATATCATGACCAAGTGAGATTTATCCCTGGGATACAATAGTGGTTCAAGATATGCAAGTCAATAGATGTAATGTATTACTTTAATGAAAGATAAAAATCACATGATCATCTCAATAGATACAGAAAAGGTATTTCACAAATTGCAGCATGCATTCATGATAAAAACCCTTAACAGGATGGATAGAGAAGGAACATCCTTGAACATAATAAAGACCATATATGACAAACCCACATTACACTCAATGAGCTAACATTATACTCAATGAAGATTGAAATGGTTTCCCCTAAGATCAGGAACAAGACAGAAGTGACCTCTCTCACTACTCCTATTCAAAATAATACTGGAAGTCCTCCTAGCTAGAGCAATTAGGCAAGACAAAGAAATAAAAGGCATCCAAGTCAAATAGGAAGAGTAAAATTGTCACTATTTGCAGATGATAAACCCATATATAGAATATGCCAAAGAATAAGCCAAACAAAATCAATAAAATATTGATTTACTGAAGGCTACAAAAGCAACACACAGAAATCAGTTGGATTTCTTACATAATGTTAAATCATATGAAAAGAGAAATTTAAAAAACCATCCTATTCACAATAGCAGCAAAAATAATAAAAAGTTTAGGAATAAATTTAACCAAGCAAGTGAAAGATCTGTATAATAAAAACGATATAACTCTACTGATAGAAATTGAAGAAAACACATACAAATGGAAAGATCACCCATGTTCATGAATCTAAAGAATTAAAATTATTCAAATGACCATCCTACCTAAAGCCATCTATAGAGTCAACAAAATCATATTTTCCAGTGTTAGTATATACACACATCACCATTTTATTCTGTTAATTAAGATGGCCTAGAAGTAATAGCACCCTGATGGCATCAAGTACCCCTAGAACTCAGAATTCAGTTTTTAATACCAATCCCCAATAAAAGGGACCAAAATACCTTGGAGAAAGGCTGATTCTAGGACTGTCAGGGGAAATATACAAGATGAGCTTGGATAATTTTATAATGCCATGAGTATCTGAAAAAAAATCCAAAAAGTCCACGATGAAGAGTATGTCAAAGGGATACATGACCCAATTGAACATAATTCCAATAGCAAAAGCTGGAAAATTTTGAGCAACAAAATGAATTGAATCGTAACTTGAAATATAGAATATATATCCATGAATCAGTACTGAAAGATAGAAAGTTTGCCTAAATAAATGAGTAGGAAGAAAATTAACAAATGTCTCATGAAGAATTCCAAATACTTTGGGTGGATATTTCACCCTTGATACATAGCTTTTCCCTCCTTAAGTGTAGGCCATATATCGTGATTTCCTTTCAAAGAGTATAATATGGAAAGTGGAAAAAAAGAACAACTTTACAGTGGAGAAGCCTGACAGACACTACCTCAAACTAGTGATCGAAGTTAACATCAGCAATGATACGACACGTTTACAGCATGTCCCCTTGATATCATGTGATGATGCTGGCACTTCACCTCTTTGATCTTCCTTCCAAAACCACATAGCCTCCAACTAATCATAAGAAAAACATCAGACAAATCCCAACTGAGAGACATTCTACAAAATACCTGTCCAGTACTTCCCAAAACTGTCAAGGTCATCAAAAACAAGCAAAGTCTGAGAAACTGTCTCAAGCCAAGGAGTCTAAGAAGACATAATGACTAAATGTAATATGGAATCTTAGATGGGAACCTGGAACAGAAAAGGACCTTGGGAGGGAGCAATAGAATTCTGAATAAAACATGAACTTTAGTTAGTAGTAGTGAATCAATATTAGTTCATTAGTTGTGGCAAATATACTTTACTTGTATGGTATATGAGAATTCTTTGTCCTGCCTTCAAGATTTTCTGTAAATCTAAAACTTTTTTAAAATTAAAAGTTTATTCTTATTTTCTCTTTTAGGTTTATTTATTTTTGAGAGACAGAGTGTGAGCAGGGGAAAGGCAGAGAGAGAGGGAGTCACAAAATCTGAAGCAGGCTCCAAGCTTCTGAGCTGTCAGCACAGAGCCTGAACCATGGGATCATGACCTGAGCCAAAGTCGGATGCTCAAGTGACTGAGCCACCCAGGTGCCCCCAAAAAGCCCCAAAGTAACATTGGTTGTGGGTGTGTGGGGTATTAACAGGAGTGAATTGGAAAAGTTCAATGCTATGTTCAGAAAAGGATATAGTGTTGCACAATTTGTAGTGACAAGGGCTAGGTTATGGAACATAACAGCTATGAAAGTTTTTAATGCAGTTATAAATATGTTAGCTCATGTAAAATAAGTATAGAGTATAACTTTATGGCATTCAATTAACTAATAGATGAGAGGAAGGCAAAAGATTTTGATACTTGCATCATGGGATAATATTTACAAAAGGCAAATTATCAGCTAAAATAGTATATATAATGTTGAAAATCATAGAAACAGCAATCATTTATGACTGCTTACATTGCAGTAGGCACTGTTTTAAGTTTTATATAAATGGAGCATAATTTAAACTCAAGAAGTTTGACTCCAGAGTCCAAATTCAAATTCACTATTCTCTATTGCCATCTGGAATAGTTCATCACTTAATATTTATTTTGGGTCATTTCTTTTATACTTTTCATATCTACTCTTCTCCTCTTATCCCACTGTATATTAATTAACATCATTATATAATAATTAATACAATTTTTCTGGTAGCACACCGAGTTTCCCAAGTGAAAAGCAGCTTCGATCAAATACTGTTGCAATTTGAAGTATTTATCTTTACAAGTTTTGATTTGGGATTTTCATGATTTCTTTACTGAAACAGCACTTTCTTCCTTTATTTTCTTTCTTTTAATGTGGAATCTTTCTACTGAATGGCAATAATGCATTTTCCTTTTGTATCTCAGTTTTACCGCATCTGGGGTATATCTGCTTATTATTTTGAGATATCCTGTAGGTTTCTCTGAAGCAAATTTTGCACGTATTTCATAAGCTGTACTTTAAGTTAGATCAGAGGTTGGCAAACATTTCCTGTAAATGGACAGATAGTAAATATATTTGGCTTTAGGGGCCATATGATCTCTGTCACAACTATTCAGCTCTGTGATGAGTGGATCCCTCTGCCCACCTGTTGTAGTTTCCTGACCGTTGAGTTAGATCATCACCTTTCAATTTGGTAAAATCCTATCTGGGCCTTGGCATGAAATCTAGAAATAGAATCAAACAAATATAAATCTAATTTTAAATTTTTAGGTAAATAATCTGTAGTTGGAAGACATATTTTATTTCTATGCTTTGGTTTTGTTTGTCAGTGTTGAAATAAACTGAATGCTGAAGTTGAAGTAAGTCAACCACTGTCACCAATAAGTTCCTACTTCAAGTGTTTGTATTGATCAAAAAAGCTTTATGTTTTTCATCAATTGCCCAGAGGATGAGAAAAAATGGAGTGGACTTTTAAAAAATAAAATGATGCTAACAATTTTTTATTCTTGTTTTCTCATGTAGTGAGGTTTGGCATAAGATTTTACTTAGGGATAAGTAGAGGGATTTAATTGCAATCTTCAAAATCTATTACTTTATAAAAGTGAACTCTCATATAGTAACCAATTACTTGCCAAGGGCTAAGAGAATGCAGAAATTAGATGACTTTCATGTATCAGTGATCACTGAGGAATTTTGGAATAAATTTATTTTAAAATACAGATAATTCTTCCTTATTTTCTTTTTTTTTATTTTTTTATTTTTTATTTTTTTAATTCTTCCTTATTTTCAAAAAGAGAAAGTATATAACATAAACCACAGAACTTTATAACTAGCCTAAACATTAGATATTATTTGTAAGAAATTAGGAAAATAATTGGTTACAGTCAGAAACAAGGAAGGGTATAAAAAGGGCAAGTTATCACAAAATAAAATCACTTTCTTCAGGGTTTTTTTCACTTTAACTTTCAAATTTAAGAATTATTTTATTTCCTATTCCTCAGATTCTGTGTATGGAAATTATTAGGAATGAATAACATCAATGAAGGTGTAAGAGCTCAACAATTCCATTAGAATTTGAAGGTGTGTGAATGTTCAGAGTTGTCCTGAATCATCAGCTGTCCCGACAGAAGCGTCAGGCCTTTGTTCCTCCTTATTAACCCGTCAATAGATATGAGCTGCCCCCAGAGAGGTATTATATTGAAAGAGACATCTCCTTTCAGCTGACAAAAATTCTGGGGGAGAGATTTAGGTACAAACTGTCTGCAGTCAACCTTCCTGGAAGCTGGGAAATAAGTGCCATGTTCTTTTGAGCGCATTTGTGCAACATACTGCAGACTCACTACAAATATAACATACATTTTTTAAGTACATAAAGTAGACATCACCAAAAATGGCAGAGTAGGTAGCTCCAAGAGCCCACCTCTCCCCAGAACAAATGTTAAATATCAAGTAGAAAAACTGTCAGAATCAACACTGTCAGAATTCTGGAAAACAGTTCAAAGTTCATAGCAACCAAGAGACTGCTTATTCAAGAAACAGATTACTTAAAAGCATTAGGAAACCTTGTGTGTTTTTCTATGTGCCCTTTCCTCATCTCCTTCCTGGTACTGGGGCAGTCTTAAAGATGGCAGCCCATGTTACCAGTGTGTAACCCTGGTACCTGATTCCAGAAGGAGCAGAACTGGTCTTCCCCCCCCTGCCCCCCCCCCCCCCCGCCCAAAGAACTGTGTCTATCCTTTCTAACCTATATGAAGGCTACATGAAGGACTGATGCAAGGCACTTAACTTTACCTTTTTTTCTTAACTCAGAACTCACTAATGGCAGAAAAGCTGTAGCACACCTCAAAAACAATGTAAGGCAAATAAATATTCAGCAGCTGCTTGAGGCAAAATATGACAATTGTGGCAAACGAGAGTGCTGAAATCTTGGGAGAAAAAGCAAGGGAGAAGCTTTCTTTGGTAAATTAAGGCATTCAAAAGAGCCTTCATACGTTGGGGGATACAGAAAGCAATGCATATGCCCAGAACAGGATGAATACTCAGAAAAGGACTGAGAAGACTCTACTTAAGCTTTCCCTCTGGTTTATCTGTAGGCTCACTGCAAGCAGGAAGTGAAGACTAAAGCAGAGTTGTAAAGAGTGTGTCTAAGCACTGATGGACTGATCCAGCACAGAGTCAATACGCTAAGACTGGGAGAGGGCTTTTCTTCCTTCTTTTCTTCCTTTCTCTCTCTCTCTATCTCTCTCTCTCTTTCTCTTTCTCTCTGTCTCTCTCTCATCTTTCTCTGCAGGTGAATAAAGCTATGTGAATACAAAAGCAGAACACAAGCTAAGGAAACCACACATAAACAATATGGGCTTTACAAAAGTAGTTTAAAAACTACTAACCACTAAACAAACAGCTATAGCCCATAGTAGGCAACAACAGCAAACGTTAGGGAGGTGAACGATCAGGTTTCCAGAGGTACTTTCATTATAATAGCCAAAACTGTTCCATTTTCAACAAAAAAATGATAAACCATGTAAAGAAAAATAAAGTATGGGCTATTCACAGATAAATGTTCCTGAGGAAGAACAACAATTAGACTTACTAAACAAAAACTAAAGGGGCACCTGGGTGGCTCAGTTGGTTAAGAATCTGACTTCAGTTCGGGTCATGATCTCACAGATCATGAGTTTGAGCGCCGCATTGGGCTATGTGCTGACAGCTCAGAGCATGGAGCCTGCTTCAGATTCTGTGTCTCCCCCACCCCCTGCCCTTTCTCCACTCATACTCTGTCTCTCTCTCCTTCAAAAATAAATAAACATTAAAAAATTTTAAAAAAACCTAAAATGAACTGTCTTAAATATGCTCAAAGAATTAAAGAAAACTATGGTATAGAGAGAAAGGAATTTAAAAAAAAGATACTAAATAGAAGTTCTTATGCTGATATACAATGTACAATATGTAAAATAAAAAACTCACTAGAGGATTTAAATAGAAGATTTGACATCAAGACCACTTGGTATTGGCACAAAAACAGACACATAAACCAATGGAATAGAATAGAGAACTCAGAATTGGACCCACAAATGTATGGCCAACTAAATCTTTCACAAAGCAGGGAAGAGTATCCAATGGAAAAAAGACAGCCTCTTTAACAGATGGTGCTGGGAGAACTGGACAGCAACATGCAGAAGAATGAAACTAGATCATTTTCTCACACCATACACAAAAATAAACTCAAAATGGATAAAGGACCTGAATGTAAGGCAGGAAACCATCAAAACCCTAAAGGAGAAAGCTGGAAACAACCTCATTGACCTCCACCGCAGCAATTTCTTACTTGACACATCTCCAAAGGCAAGGGAATCAAGAGCAAAAATGAACTATTGGGACCTCATCAAGATAAAAAGCTTCTGCACGGCAAAGGAAACAATACATAAAACTAATAGGCAACTGACGGAATGGGAAAAGATAGTTGCAAATGACATATCAGATAAAGGGCTAGTATCGAAAATCTATAAGGAACTCACCAAACTCCACACCCGAAAAACAATCCAGTGAAGAAAAGGGCAGAAGACATGACAGACATTTTCCAAAGAGGACATCCAGATGGCCAACAGACACATGAAACAATGCTCAGTGTCCCTCATCATTAGGGAAATACAAATCAAAACCACACTGAGATATCACCTCCCTCTGGTCAGAGTGGCTAAAATGAACAAATGCTGGCAAGGATGTGGAGAAACAGGCACCATCCTACAGGGTTGGTGGGAATGTAAACAGGTGCAGCCCCTCTGGAAAACAGTGTGGAGGCTCCTCAAAANCATCCAGAGAAAAGAACACTAAAGACATGTTGGACTTGAACCATACTATGTGTCTGTTTTTGTACCAGTACCGTACTGTCTTGATGATTACAACTTTGTAGTAGAGGCTAAAGTCCAGGATGGTGATGCCTCTGGTGGGAATGTAAGGTGGTGCAACCCCTCTGGAAAACAGTATGGAGGGTCTTCAAAAAATTAACAATAGAACTCCCCTATGACCCAGCAGTAGCACTGCTAGGAATTTACCCAAGGGATACAGGAGTGCTGATGCATAGGGGCACATGTACCCCAATGTTCATAGCAGCACTCTCAACAATAGCCAAGACATGGAAAGAGCTTAAGTGTCCATCCACTGACGAATGGATCAAGATGTGGTTTATCTATACAATGGAATACTACATGGCAATGAGAAACAATGAAATCTGGCCATGTGTAGCAAAGTGGATGGAACTTGAGGATGTTATGCTGAGTGAAATAAGTCAGGCAGAGAAAGACAGATACCATATGTTTACACTTATAGGTGGATTAGGAGGAACTTAATAGAGGACCGTGGAGGAGGAGAAGGAGAAAAATAGTTGGGGAGAGGGAAGGAGGCAAACCATGAGAGACTCTTGAATGTTGAGAACAAACTGAAGGCTGATGAGGATAGGGCAGAGGGGAAGGGGGGTGATGGTCATGGAGGAGGGCACTTGGGATGAGCACTGGGTGTTATATGGAAACCAACTTGACAATAAACTATGAAAGAAAAAAAATAGAAGATTTGAGCAGGCAGAAAAACAAATCAGCAAACTTGAAGATAGGTCAACTGAAATGATTCACTCTGTGGACTAGAAGGGAAAAAGAATGCAGAGAAATAAGCAATACCTAAGGGACCTTTGGGACATGTATGAATAATAGGAATCCTCAAAGGAGAGAAGATTAAAGGGCAGAAAGAATATTCAAAGAAATAATGGCAAATCTTTTCAACTTTGATAAAAGACACAAAACCACATATTCAAGGAGCTCAACAAACTCCAAAAAAGATACATGCTAAGAATTTCACAACAAGACACATCATAATCCCTTCCAAAGCCAGAGACAAAGAGAATACTGGAAGCAGCAAAGGAGAAGTGACTTGTCACATACATGTTATCCTTAATAGGGAAACAGATTTCTCTTTCTAAATAGTACCGATCAAAAGCGAGTAGGATAATAATTTTAAAGTGTAGAAAAGGAAAGAAGGCCTATTAGGAATTCTATATCTGGCAAAACTATTATTTAAAAATAAATGAGAAATAAAACATTCTCAGATAAACAAAGTGAATGGAGTTTGGTGCTAGTTGTATTTCTTACAAAAATACTAAAGAGGGGATTCTTCAGGTTGAAATGAAAGGACACTAGACAATAACTTGAAGCCACATGAAGAAATAGAAAATTTTACTAAAGACAACAAAAGAGGTAAATACAAAAAAGAAAATGCATTTTTTGGTTTGTAACTCTTCATTTCTCATAATTTTAAAAGTAAAATGCAAAAAAACCCAATAATTGTAAATATATATTTATCAGTAAACTCTATAAGGACATAATTTGTGACAATAACAGAAAGTAGGCATGCAAGAGCTATTCAGTGGCACTGTTTTTGTATGCTATTTAATCTAACTTGTATCAATTTAAACTCGATTGTTACAATTTTAACATGCTAATTATAATCACTACATTAGTCACTAGGAAAATACCTTAAAAACTATGCACAAAGGAAACCACAAGTGATCAAACTGGTACAGTACAAAAAAATCAATTAATACTGATGTTCATGGCGGTCACTAGCCAGTTCACACTAGGAAACTAAGTTCACATAATTCACTGTAGCCAAGAGGTAGAAGCAACCCAAATATCCACCAACAGATGAATGAATGAAGAAAATGTATATATATATGGTGAAATGTTATTCAGCTTTAAAAGGCCACAATAAAGACAAACTTTTAGGACATTATGCTATGTGAAATAATTCAGTCACAAAAAGATAAAGACTTTATGATTCCACTTATACAAAGCATCTAAACTAATCAAATTCATAGAAACAAAAACGAAAATTCTGGTTACCAGGGACTAAAGTAGAGGAAAAAGGGAATTTTGTATGGTAGGTACAGAATTTCAGATTTGCAAGATGAAAAAGTTCTGGAAATATGTTTCACAACAATATGGATGGATATACTTAATACTATTGAATTTTATATTTGAATATAGTTAAGATGTCAAATTTTGTTATGTGTTATTTATCATAATAAAAACAGAACAAACACAAAACAAATTGGTGATAGAGGAATGGGGGACAAAAAATAATAATAAGGCAATACAGAAAACAAATAGCAAAATGGCAGAAGTAAGTACTTCTTTATCAGTAATTACCTAAATGTAAATGGATTAAATTCCTCTATCAAAAGACAGAGATTGGCAAAAGAAAAAGAAAAAAAATCCATGATCTAATTCTATCCTATCTACAACAGACTCACATTAGGAAGAACAGAAAAAGACATTCTTTGTAAATAGTAACCAAAAGAGAATATCCAACGAAAGACTTAAGTCACAAATATTTACAAAAGAGAAAAAAAGGGCATTATATATTGAAAAAGGATCAGTTTATCAAGAAGATATAATTATTGAAATAGTCCCAAATACATGAATCAAACATTGATAGAATTGGAAGGAGAAACAGACATATCTACAATAATAATTGAAGACTTCAATGCATTCCTTTTAATAACACAGCATTTAGACAGAAGACCAATGAGGAAATAAAGAACTTGAACAGCACTTTAAACTAAATAGACCTAATAGACCCAATAGAATTCTCAGTAGAAGAGCAGCTACATATTTTTCTCAAATGTACATTAAAAATTCCCTAGGAAAGACCATGTTAGGCCATAAAATAAGTCTTAATAGATTTTACAATATTGATGTAAGGTAAAGTGTCTTCTTTGATAACAATGGGATGAGACTAGACATCCATAAGAGAAGTAAAACTGGAAAATTCACAAATATGTGGAAATTAAACCATTAAACAACCAATGATTCAAAGAAGAAATCATAAGAGGTGTATTTGGGTGTCTCAGTCTGTTGTGCACCTGACTCTTGATTTTGGCTTAGATCATGAGCCCACGGTCATGGAATTGATCCCCTTGTTGGTTGGAGTCTGTGCTAAGCATGGAGCCTGCTTAAGGTTCTCTGTCTCTCTCTTTCTCTCTCACTCTACCCCTCTCCCCTGCTTGCTTTCTCTCTCGCTCAAAAAATAAAAATAAAAATTATAAAAATAATGGAAACTGGAACCCTCATATCCTGATAGTAGGAATGTGAAATGGTATAGCCACTGTGGAAAGCAATTTGAAGTTTCTCAAAAAGCTAGACATATTACTATATGACCCAGTAATTCTACTCCTAGGTATATACTAAAAAGAAGTGAAAAAGGAACTTAAAAGATTCTTGTGCCTCAGTGTCTAATGTGGTTATTCACAATAACCACAAGATAAAGTCTCTATATAATATAAAGGAACAAATGATATTTTGTAACTCCGTGACTTATTCTATGGGCAGTTCCTTATAAGGATCTTCCCAGACTATTGAGCAATTTTAGCATAATTGGATGACTATAAGATAAATATTCATTTAATACATTTGTATGTGGCCTCGTTAAAAATAGAATTTATCAATATGCCTAGGGATATAATTAGACTGTGAATTTTACTAAAACATCTTAGAATTTCCAACCATGTGGGCATATTTGTCAGGGACCAATTAGGAAAATAGAAACCAACCCATGAATTTTAAACACAAGAAATTTAATATAGAATATTGGTTACTAAGGTGTTAAGACGGTGAAAGAACCATAAATGGATGTTGAAAAATTTCAGAGATGAGTTACTCTGAGTAGTTACCATTCTCTGCACTGAGGAAACTACTGGGAAGACGGGTTGTGTAGATAGCGTGTCAACCTCTGGGAGAAGTCTTTACAAAGCTGGTATTTAGCCATGTGACACCCTTTTTGTAGGTCAAGATACCCTCTTGCACATTTAAGCTTACATATAATAAAAATAAGTAACAATTATTCTATTACAGCAACAATAACAATATCAATTTGATGATAAGTTGCAGACAATTTTAATGCAAATGAAGACATTCACCTCTCAAAAACTGAAGGTACAAAATCCTCAAAGTCACTTTATGATAGTAACACTTGTTTTAGTTCAATTACAATTCAATGTTAACATTATATCGTAAAAAACTAAGTTTTAAAGTTTACCACCAAAAAATAATATGGGAAATAAAGGGATGAGAGATCAGGGTTAATATATTCATGTGTGCATAATAATACAAAAATAAAATATCTGTTACTGCTGTAGCCATCATTTATGGAACTGGTTATGAGGCCACATTTGTCTTTAAAAAGCCCTCCTTCCACCATTAATTCCATGTTCCCTTTGCTTTCAGCGGGAGCTGGTTGGAATTTTTTACTTGCTTAGTGAACCGCCAAACCTACAGCTTGGAAGACCTGCCATTAAGTGTTTTTAGTATGAAATGAAAATCCAAGAACTTCCCTAGAAAACCCCCTGGATTCTGGAAAGATGGTAAGATTCCTTCAAATCCATATTGGAGAGCAGCAATCAAATTTCTTCTTGGTAATTAGAAAAACTTTCCTCAGGGGCACCTGGGTGGCTCAGTCGGTTAAGCACATCCGACTTCGACTCAGGTCATGATCTCATGTCTTGTGGGTTCGAGCCCTGCTTCGCGCTCTGTGCTGACAGCTAACTCAGAGCCTGGAGCCTGTCATCGGATTCTGTGACTCCCTCTCTTTCTGACCCTCCCCTGCTCACTCTGTATCTCTTTCTCTCTCTCTCAAAAATAAATAAAACATTAAAAAAAATTTAGATCTCATGAGTTCGAGCCTGCATCACGTGGTCTGTGCTGACATCTTGGGGCCTGACACCTGTTTCATATTCTATGTCTTTGTCTCTCTCTGCTCCTCCCCTGCTCACGCTCTGTCTCTGCCTCTCTGTCTCAAAAATAAACATTAAATTTTTTTTTTTAAAAATTAAAGGAAAACCTTTTCCCAACCTGTAAGACAACCCTTTCTCCACCTGATGGTTTGGTGCCCTGAGGGGACCCCCAATGCTTAGTTTTCAATTTCAACTTCCAATGCAGTGAGACCACTGTTTGTGAATTTTTTAATACATATATTATTAATGTTTTAGGAAATGACAGTGTTATATATAATTGAAGACTTCATTCTAAAGACAGGATTTGGAATCATGGATTCCTAATCATGTTATAAGTGTAAAACACTTCAGTCAAAACATTTTGGGGGGGAATCATCAGGCATGTAAATAACAAAAATATGTAGAAATGCATACAACGCTGTCAAACTTCTCTTTTTCTACAGATTTGCTAGTTTTTGTTTGTGTGATCTTCATTTACAGGTTTGCATTACAATGTGTGGATTATAGCACTTTTTCATCATTTCATTTCACACTATAATAGCATCTGTGTGTTTGCATGCTACAGTATAGTGATTTGGTGAAGGAACACTTTCATATTTCAGGCAAGTACAAAAGAAAAGGCAATCCTGATGAAAATAAAATGAATAGAAAAGAGAGGCCGGTTTTTCTCTAACATGTTAATGAAATGGGAATCTGTAGTTTTGTTAGTTCAGCGATGTGAAAAATAGAAAATCTGTACTGCCTGACCTCATAGGTCTTCTTTACATATGAAGAACCCCACACAAAAGCCATATCTGACATTGAAAGCATGTGCTGGATGGGGTGGAGGGATCTGTTTGTATTCTTGTCAGCTATTTTGTAAAATTCATTTGGATTCATTTGCTTTTTTTTTGAAACTTGCATTTTGAGCATAAATACTAAAAAACAAAAAGCACTATGCAGGAAATCTCACAGAGACAACATGACATTCAATGTGAAGTAACAAACAGGATTATTTTTCAGAGTGGCACTTCCTTAAAGGAATAGCACTTAAAACTGTATAATGGGAGCTCCTCTTTTCATGAAATCTTCCTGATGTCCAACCTCATCAGTGAGTCTCATACAAAACTTTCTCCCAGGCTTAAGGGTGAAAGTTTTAGGCTGACTCCAAAATGGACTGAGAGTATTTCCTAGCTCTGATCACTGAAAATCTCTAGAGAAATGACCAAATCATATCAACAAGTACCTTAGTGCCATTGTGGTAGGAATTGTAGATGAAAATGATCTATTAGCATTGATAATATGTAAAATGGAATGATCAATATACCCTCTCTGCATACACACATATATATATACACACATATATTTGAATATATATATACACATATTTGAAAATATATATATTTGAAAATTCAAAAATAAAAATAAGAAAATGAGTAACCTTAAAATATGAGCCAAATATGAGGCAATAAGAGGGAAAGAGGCTGGTGTCTAAGTTAGAAGAATCAATAAAAACCTGTGATGGGCTCTTCGGCTCATTCATGGGAGGCTGAGCAAGTACATATTGACTCCAGCCTTTAGTGAGCAGAGTCCGTGGCCAGGAGGTATATGTCTACACATGGCTCCTACAACAAAAACCAGAACACAATTTGCCTACCCTGTGCCTGGCACCATCTGCATTTACATTTATAAATAGTTTACTGTACTTACATATTTTGTCCACAAAAACAAAGTTTTGACTACAGAATAGAAAGGTAGAGGTCAATATTGAAGATTCGTCTATAAAACACGAACCAGAGAAACCATCTGATGGAAGAAGTAGGCTTTAGTGCCTCTCTAAGTATCATACTTTCCTTGAAAATTATTGTGATTATTTCATCAGCTAAAATAAATTTGATTCACAATTCATTGTCTCCAAGAGAGCCTGCTTGATTTCTCCTACAGGCTTAGGAATGGGTGGTTGCTGGTGGGTTAATGGCTCTACCACATGTTAATGTACAGGTGCTATCAGTTCAGATGTCTCCAGTTATAACCAATCTCAGGTCATAAAAGACAATGCTCATTAAGCAACATTGCCATTTCAAGGAATTTTTAAATTTGGAATTTTCAGACACATATAAAATAGGAAAAATAATAAAGGAAATTTTGTTTATTCATCACACAACTTTAAAAATTATCAAAGCACAGACAACGATTTTTTATCTGTACCCTCTACCCTACTGGCCACTAGGGTGATTCTCATTATTATGTTGTTCATTGTTTCTAGCCATTTTCAGTGGACAGAGCTGGGAGAAAATGTGTATTTCTTAAATACCACTTTTATATTAGAAAGTTTTAGATTTACAGATTTATATTATGAAGACAACACAGGGAGTTCTCAAAACACACACCTAGAATTCCCTATTATGAATATCTTTCATTAGTATGATACATTTTCTACAGCTAATGGACCAATATTGATAAATTATATTTAGCTTAAGTCCATGCTTCTTTCATATTTCATTATTTTTACCTAATGCACTGTTTCTGTTCCATGATTCTATCCAAGATGCCACACATTCCATAGTCATGCTTTTTCATGCTTCCCTTGGCTGTGACAATCTCTCAGGGTTTTCTTGTTTGGATGACCTTGACAGGTATTTTGCTGAATGTCCCTTAACTGAGATTTGTCTGCTGTTTTTCTCATGATAAGACTAGGGTGGGTCTTTGTGAGGTAAGATAACACAGAGATAAAGTATAATTTTCATCACATGGTTATCAAGGGTACATACTATCAACATGTCTTACCATTGTTGATGCTGACTTTGATAAATTGGCTGAGATAATGTTTGTCAGATTTCTTGAGTATAAAGTTACTCTTTATATACCAAAACCACAATCCATAAAGGAAAAAATTGATCAACTGGCTCTCATCAAAAAAAAAACAAACCTCTCACTCTGAGAAAGACCATTAAGAAGGTAAAAAGATAAGGGAAAAAAATGGGATAAAATATTTGCAGACTACAGTCTAACAAAGGTCTAGTATCCAGAACACTTAAAGAACTTTCAAAACTCAGTATTCAAAAAATGATAATAATAATTCAATTAGAAATAGGCAAGAGATGTGAAAACATTTCAACGAAGAGAATATCCAGATGGCACACAGAAAGTTATTCAACTTCATTAACCATCATGAAAATGCAAATATTAACTACAAGTATCAACTACCAAGCAAACTATCACCACACGCCAATAAATAGCTAAAATAAAAAGCAGTGACAATACCAAATGCTAGTGAAGATGTGGAGAAGTTTGACTATTCATACATTTCTGGTGGGAATAAAAATGATACAGTTATTCTGTAAAACACGTTTATACTCAAAGCAAGAAACTACCATACAACCCAGCAGATGCACTCTTGGACATTTATCCTAGAGAAATTAAAACTTACGTTCACGCAAATACCAGTGGATGAATGTTTAATGACAGTTTTATTCGTAATTGCCCCAAAAAATGGTAGAAAAAGCACATGTCTTTCAGTGGGTGACAAGTTATACCAACTGTGGTCTATCTATACTGTGGAATACTCAATGAGAAGGAACAAACTATTGATACACAAAATACCCCAGGTGAATTTCCAGAGGAAAGGGCTTTGTGGAGGGAAAGAAGGCCAATCACAAAAGATTACAGACTGCATGATTTTATTTATGGAACACGTTTTAAAAGGACAATTATAGAAATAGGAAACAGATTATTGGTTGCCAAGGGTTAGTGAGGGGTCAGGGACAGGACAAAAGTAGGCTTGACTTTAAAAGGCCAACCTGAGGGGTCCTTGCAGGGAAATAAATTGTATCTTGTTTGCAAAATGTTACCATTGGGATAAACTAACTAAAGGATACATGAGATTCCTCTGTATTATTTCTTGCAACTGCCTGTTAATATACAGTTACCTCAGAAGAAAAAGTTTAATTGAGATATCTAATTTGTTTCAATTTTGGGGTGCAACAGGTTATATAGAAGCATATTAGTTAATATGCAGACAATTGTGATAGTCCAGTTATCATAATGACAGTGCTTTCTCACATAGTGGTACTGCATTTGGGCCCTACAATATCCTTGAGGTTCCCCTGAGCAGTGAGGTTATTTACAGACACTAGATTATATTGGAGAAGACTCTTCTCATGCCTTAAGTCAGCATTAAAGGAGAATAAAGTTGAAAGACTCAAGATGCTTTCTTAAGCCTCTGGAAATTATTACTTGACTTTAAGAATAGATCCATAGCCTTTTGGGAATTCTTCTTTATGGAGTGATTTTATTGCTATGTTGTTGCTGTTGATGATGATGTGATGATGATGTTTTCCTTACTTGTATGGCATGCTCGTTAGTCATACCAAGCACGCTTTTTCCTCATTTATATAAAGGGATATATGGATGGCAGGGCCCCTCTATACCTTGTAGTGAGTCCCACACCCATTATTTCTAGGGAAATAATGTATTCAACTTTATGTTTGTTCAGAGTCTGTTTTTATTTTTATTTTTTAATGTTTATTTATTTTGAGACAGAGAAAGAGAGAGAGAGAGAGAGGGAGAGAGAAAATCCCAAGCTGGCTCCACACTCTTAGCACAGTGTCTGATGTGGGGCTCGATCCCACAAACTGTGAGATCATGACATGATTCAAAATCAAGTCGGAGATTTAACTGACTGAGCCACCCAGGTGACCCAAGGGTCTGTTTTTAAATATTAACTTTACACCCTAGAAAATTTTTGACAAAACATAAAATAAACTTTGAATCATTTCTTAAAACCATAAAATTAGATAGTTTTTCTTCCTTACTGTAGTCTAGCTAGAAGTGAATGTCATTTTGCTTCACTTATCCATTAGCTTGCCTTATCTGTTCACGAAACTATCTCCTGACATGTAGCAGATAATCAGTTTCAGAAATACTGATTCAACTCATGTAACTCTCATACTATACTAGGAGTGTGTGTCCTGCTAAACGTTAGAAGGAAGTGATGTTTTATAGATTTGGCTACTTTATATTTTGCTGAATTAATTCACAGGTAATTATATAAAAAGGGTTCTGTTTTCCATGAGTTCATATTTTAATTTGTTAAATTTAATGATATGAATAATGGTAAATAACAATAATCTCTATCTAATTCTTCTTTTTACAACCTCATTTCTCACACCAAGGACACAGATGGTGCCGACCATGCAAAGATTCCTGACAAATTTTACCAGCACTCTTACCTAAGGGATGTGTAGGTGGATTTTGAATCCAAAACTTATAAATATATTTGGATAAGATGGCAAGGCTATTTTCATATTTCTCGGGAATCACAAATTCATCTTTTAAAAAATCATTACTGGGGCGCCTGGGTGGCTTAGTCGGTTAAGCGTCCGACTTTCGCTTGGGTCATGATCTCGCGGTTCGTGGGTTCGAGCCCCGCGTCGGGCTCTGTGCTGACTGCCAGCTCAGAGCCTGGAGCCTGTTTCAGTCTGTGACTCCCTCTCTCTCTGACCCTCCCCTGCTCATGCTGTCTCTATCTCTCTCCTAGAAATAAATAAAACATTAAAAAAAAAATTAAAAAATCATTACTAAAATCATGTTACATTGGTACAATGATTCCACTAGAAGACTATGTCCCTTTAGTTGTAAGTATTTGAAATAAGTAAAAAATAAACATACTGACTAAATGTACATTTATATTTTCTAAACAAAGCTTCATGGCCTTAAGCAGCTGTGCAAGGCATCATGCTACACATGTCTGATTAATGCCAGCAATATAATCTGTCACGGTTTGAAACAAGTCATTGCCTAAGGACTCTTGTCTATACATTTCTGCTGGAATAGCTAACTTTTTAATCCCCAGAAGTGAAATTGTCTGAGTCTCTGATGATTTTTTTTTTTTTTTACGGTATGACCAATGCATTTTTAAAATATAGAAGTGCCCTGACCTACAAAGTTTCCAAGTGAATATGCTAATTTTCATAGTTTGAATTTAATATACATAGACTTGTAAATAGATCTCAATATTCCTTAGTCTACACAAGTCTATTTAGGCTTCCATGTTGTTCCTGGTTCAGCCCACATTTCTCAATGTCCCAAACACTAAATTTAACTTAACGCCCTTTGTTTTCTATTTTTCTTTGTATCACCAGATTATTATCAATTCTCTGGCAATCCATGGCTTTATTTTTCTTTTAACATTATAGGGAGTTGAACTGAAGCATTGCAATGTCATGGTCTAAAATATATTTACAGGGCATTTTGTCTTGAATCCCTCAGTTTCATATTAATTGATTCAATCATCCAGTCATTCATTTATTGATCCAATATAAGTAGTCTGACTTTCTGAATGCAGTGATTAAATTTCAAGAATGCATAATTGCTATCAAGAAGCAATTGTATGAGTCTTACAACATAAAAAATGCAGTAGATCTCCTGTGTTTTAGATATGCTTTCGAATTTAGTGTTTGTCTAAAAGGTGCTGAATCAGTCAAAATCATATGACTGAATTATGAAAATCAGTGTATCATTGATGATTCCTAAGACTTGAACATATTTATACATTTTTTATATTGAAAATAAAAAAGGACTCAATTCAAAGGAATCAAAATTAGGGGTGCCTGGGTGGTTTAGTGAGTTAAGCATCTGACTCTTAGTTTTGGTTCAGGGCATGATCTCATGGTTTAAGAATTGAGTCCTGTATAGGGCTCTGTGCTAACAGCATGGAGCCTCCTTGAGATTTTCTCTCTCTCTCTCTCTCTCTCTCAAAATAAACTTAAAAAATAAAAATTAAAAATCAATATTAAAAAAATAAAAATGCATATTTTAATGTACTTAGATATTATATGCTGCAATCTGTTCTACCACTATGTTCCATTCTTAATAATTCTTACAAATTGATGAAGCATCTTATAATCAATGGGTTTTAGCATCACTGAAATATGGTACCACCTGTCTCAAGAGTTTTAATAAGAATAATAGGTCATGGTGCCTAATCCATGGCAGGAACCCAAGTTGTAGCTACATGTGAGTTCTTCCATGGAAAAAAGGAAATGATCTTTCCTCTCTAAAAACTACAGTCTAATGGTACAGACAGACATGTTGTTAAGTCTTCTTCTTCAGGAAACCAGAGATGTGTGTGCTTCTGATTTATTAGAGTCCTCTGGTTGCAACAACTATGACGCAGCACTGGGGAGATGGTGAAATCAAACTGTAGTGCAGTTGCAACAGCGAACTCAGTCAATCCCCCAGGGAGTTCTGACGCTTGGCTGCCCTTTCAGAATTATCCCCAGTTGGAGCAAAAGGACTGGGCCTTTGTACTTTTACATCAAATAGTTACTAAATGTGAGATTCCCTAGGGGACAGGGTGAGATTGTTTCATTCAGCTGAGAGCAATGCTTGGGGAGGGACAGTTGTCAATAGGCAAACCTTCTTCCTGCTGGAATAATAAATGTGTTAGTCCTAAAGGGATATCCAAACTGTGCTCTACAGAATCCATTGCACATATTTACATATAATGTCAATATAATGATACTCACTAAGTTAGAAGTGTGAACAAAGTGCTTTCTGTGAAAACCTAGAGGAAGGAATACCTGAATGTATTGAATGGAGAAAGGAAAGACTTCATGAAGGAGCTAAATTTGAGGTTGACTTTGAGTCCAGGGACAGGAACTGGATTTCAGTTAATAGGATTAGAAAGCATGTACACTTTCAAAGGTTGGAAGATACGAAAAGTCTTAGGTCATTAATAGGTAATCAAACATTGTTACTTCTTCCTAAAGAATACATCTTAATGTTCTTTCTGCTGAACATTACATGAACTTGGACCCTTAAGACACTTTCTAAGTTCTTCTATTTCTTGGCATCACAGTGAATTCCTATAATTTCATCATGAGGAAAACATTTTAAGCTCAGAAATCTGTGTTTAACTCCTATTCAAAATTTTACAGGAATTCTCTATTTTCAAATTATCTACGAACTCCTCTATGAATTAAATCCGGTCTATTTATTATCCTGCTATTTGATTTACCAGCTTACATCTAAGTCAATACTCCATATATTTCCTTCTCTTGCAATATCCTTCACGTTTTTCCATCACGTGTAATATCATCACTGTTAATGCACAAACTCTGACATTCTAATACTTGTATTCAAATCCTGGCTTAGCCATTGACCAGCTATGTGACTTTCAACAATTTACTTAATGTCTCCATGTCTCCAGATTTAATAGAAATAATAATACTCCCTTCACAGTTTGTTGCTAGAGTTAAGTAATTCTATATGCATACTATATTTGAAATTCCCGGTATGTAGTAAGTATAATAAATGAACTGATCATTATCACTTTAAACTTTTATTCTATTATTTTTTCACTCTCTTTAAATAGACAAAAGCTGGGGTGTGTGGATGGCTCAGTCACTTGGAGGTATAACTCTTGGTTTCGGCTCAGGTCATGATCTTGCAGTTCTTGACATCTAGCCCCATGTCAGACTCTGCTGTCAGCATAGAGCATACTTAGGATTCTCTCTCTCTCTCTCTCTCTTTCAAGATAAATGAATAAACATCTAGAATAGATAAATAAATACATACATTAAAAAATACATAAATAAAAGAAACAGACAAATGCCCAACTCACATGTCCCTTGTCAGAGGTCTTATATAAGTAATGTAAGATTTTGACATAAATAACACCCTTCCCCATTTTGTTTCATGTTATTTCCATATACAGTCAGCATCATGTAAAGTACTCCACCAAAGAATTCATTATTACTTAACACTTCTTTTGGCTTTTTGTGCCAGTTAGTGTTGTCCATTTAGTGCCACTGCTCCTATCTAAAGTTGAGTGGTGCAGATTTAGGTTAGAATTGGCCAAAAGAGCCACTCACATGAGACATGGAAGGTGGAAAAGGAGCAGAAGCCACTATTTTCAGAGGTTTGGGTAGTCACAGGCATAACCAGCAGGCCCATATGTGTCCAACAAGACCTCATTTTCTCTTGTGCCCCTGTTTTCTCTTCTCCCTACTATTCTTCCATCCATTTTAACTTGCAGGTTGGTGGCCTTGACAACCAATGGCAGCCCTAAACCCACCATCCATGCCTGCGCCCGGGTGTGGGCTGCAGGTCCCTCAGAGGCAACAACTTCCACACAAATAGCAGTGTCCATAGGCCTCCCCATAACCTCACACTAGAGGCTCCCACTTCATGCCTGGTCATCAAAAACTCTGCCTTTTCCACTCACACTAAATTGATGTGGTTAGTGTCTATATCTCCAATACTCAAACTCCCCTTCCAGAGCTTTATTCCCATTTCTTTCACATTCATGTGAATTTATATTCTTATTCTATATCCTTAATTCTTATACTTATAATGGGTTGGTTTTTCTATTTGAATTCTGATACATAAGCATATGATGACTGAAGAGGGCTGTGCACAGCGTAACACCCAAGAGAAGGACGTTAGGAGATAGGTATGCTATGCCTCATGCTGTATCTGTTATGCCCAGGCCAGCCACAAGCAAGAATCAAGTTTGTAGACTTTCTGTCCCTATCTGTCCAGGGGCCAGTCATTTCTAATTTGCTTCCCTGTAGCATATATTCCAATGAATTTTATAAATCCCAATTTCCCCCAAGACTCCCAAATCTATGACCTGCTTCAACAATAATGGAGACCAAATGGATTGTTAGATTAATATCCTAGAAAGTTTATGCTTTCTTCAGAGATAACAACACTGAGCCCTCAAATGCATGAACATAGTATATCTCTCCATTTATTTTGATTCTTGAAGACAACTAGGTAACTTGAAAATTAGCTTGTCTTTTCAAGGTTTGTGTGTAATCTTTGTTAGCGTGTATTCACAGAAGTTCTTCCTTTGGACTAACTTAGTTCTCCTGCTAAGAATGTACCCTTCTGAGGTGCATATTTATGCTCTAGGTGTTCAATGGAGACTTCATTCCAGCTGGTTGTGATTCAAAATTTATAAAGCTTGTGTAATCTCTGGGTAAATATTCAAGTTACAGCCCTCTGATAATTCTTTGCCACTACTACTTACACCAACAGATTCAATCCTATATAGACTTCTTGATCTTTCTCTGTGCAGTGCCTTTCTTTCTGGTATTTGCTTCATAGTTCCAGGCTTCTACCTTTCCAAATGTAATTGCTCCCAACTCTGTTTGGGTTTCTCACCCTTGCACTTCTGTCTGAAAATTATCTCAAGGCAGAAAACCAAAGAAATTGCAGGGTTTAAATGGTTTATTTTTCTTTTCTCAGGAATTAGAGCCCTGTGATACCTATTGCTCAATGTTTGAAAACAATTGTTTTATATATTTTATCTAGGGTTTTAGGTGTTTATGGAAGAGAGGTTAAGTCTTTTAAATAGACCCTTTTGGTCTATTATGGTCAGGAGTAGAAGAACTTCAATCTTCTTTTGAACCAAATCTCAGTGTCCTGAGTGTTAATTCTGTGTCCTGATTCTATTTCACTGTTTTTGACATAGTGCTTAATCTCAACTTTGTGAAGTACTTCACTTGGCTCTTTGGACACCACTGTCTTTTGGTTTCCTCCTGCTTTATGGGACACACATTTTAATCCTCTTTAGTTAGATATCATTAATGTTTAGAGTCTTCAAATATTAAGTTTCCCAAAATTTTGTTCATGCCTCACATTTTTTGGAGACCTCATCTAACATGGCTTTAAATCTTTGGTGATTTATGAAAGCTAGTTTTATGTATCAACTTGACTGAGCCACAAAGTACTGGCTATTTGGTCAAACATTATTCTGGGTGCATCTTCACAGATGTTTTTGGATCAAATTAACATTTGAATCCATAGATTTAGAAAAGCATACTGCCTTCCTTAATGGGTGTAGCCCTCAACCAGTCAATTGAAGACCTGCTGAAATAGAACAATAGGCTGAGTAAAAGGGTTAGTTAAACTTCCTGCATAACTGAGTTGGAACATGGGTCTGTTCTGGCCTTTGGACTTGGATTAAAACATTGGCTCTTCCTTTGTCTTAAGTTTGTCAATTTTCAGACTGGAGTTTACATCATTGGCCTTCCTGGTTCTCAGCCCTTTTGATTCAGACTGGGAGCTATGTATTGACCCTCCCGGATCTCCAGTTGCTGACTTCAAATATTGGGGATTCTCAGGCTTCATAACCATGTGTGCCAATTCCTTATAATTAAGCTCTTTACATATACACACACAAATACATACATAAGATATACATACACAAACACATGTACACACATATCCTGTTGGTTCTGATTCTCTGGAGAACCCTAATACCTTGATAACCTCAAAAATTGTTCTTAAGTTTAGGCTTCTCAACAAACCCCACAGTTATACACCTTAGCTGCTAAGTTATCTACATTTGAGTGTGTAATAGGTATCCAAACTAACATGATTTGATCTCTCTTTCTTAATTCAATCTGTTCCTCCTCCAATATTCTCCATCTCAGTAATTGGTGACTCTAGTTTTCCATTTACTCAAGAAAAACCATGAAATAATCTTTCACTTTATTTCTCAGAATTCTCAGTTCAATTATTAGCAAATCCTATCTGCTGTACATTTAAAAAGTGTTTTTTCAATGTTTATTTTTATTGAGATACAACACATACAGTAAGATGAATAAATCTAAGTTTCACAGATCAATTATATTTTTACATGAGTGTACATCTATATACTTATAACCCTAAATAGTATATTTCCAAGAATCTACTATGTTTCCTATCAGTAAACTTTTCATGTTAACCATTATTCTCATTTTTACTACTGTAGATTAATTTTATCTTGTTATAAAAAAAATTATACTGTATGCAATCGTTTGTTCTTGACTTAATTCACTTATAATCATGTTTTTACAATTGTCACATTCTTGTACATTTCAGTAGTATGTTTTTCATTGTGTTGTGATGTCCATAGTATGAATGAATCACAATATATTTATGCATTCTTACATTATGTTCCCTCAAGTGTTCGGCTATTATAAATAAAGATACTATGATTTTATCTGTATGTGTGTTTTGTGATTATAAGCACTCATTCTGTGGTATAAATATATCCAAGAGCAAAACTACTGATTTATGGGTTATATACATGTTTATTTTCATTAAGAAATGCCAAAGTATTTTTATAAGTTGTTTAATAAATTTATCTTCAGATCAGCAATAGAATATAGTTGCAATTGCTTTATATCCTTATCAAAATTTAGTATTGTCAGGGGTGCTTGGGTAGCTCAGTCAGTTAAACGTCCAACTTCAGCTCAGGTCATGATCTCATGATTTGTGGGCTCGAGCGCCACATCGAGTTCTGTGCTGACAGCTAACTCAGGGCCTGGACGCTGCTTCAGATTCTGTATCTCCTTCTCTCTCTGACCTGCTCACACTGTCTCTCTATCTCTCTCTCAGAAATAAATTAAAAATTAAAAAAAAAAAAACCTTAGTATTGTCAGTCTTTTTCATTTTAGTCTTTCTGGTCTGCAAATTAAATTTGAAATTATCTGCTGGTAATGATGTCAAGACGCTACATATGTCAACTGAGCATTTTTTTTCCATCCTCTTTGTGTGAAGTATTTGTCCATTCTTGCTAATTTTCCAATGGTGTTATTTGAACTTTTTTGTTGTTAGAGTGCTTTACATATAATGGAATGAGCCATTTATTTAATACAAAGTATGTCAAATCATTCTACTAGCCTGTATCATCACTTTTTTAATGGTGTCTCTTGATAAATTGTCATTCTTTTTTTTAAAAATTTTTTAACTTTTTTTTTTATTTTTGAGAAACACAGAGAGATAAGGCATGAGTAGCAGAAGGGCAGAGAGATAAGGAGGTACAGAATTTGAAATAGGCTCCAGGTTTGAGCTGTCAGCACAGAGACTAATGTGGGGCTCAAACCCATGAACTGTGAGATCGTGACTTGAGCCTAAGTCTAACGCTTACTGACTGAGCCACCCAAGTGCCCCAGTAATTCTTAAATTTAATATCAATCTTCCCTTTTTGGTTTAAGTAAACTTTACCTGTCTTAAAGACATCTTGAAGTTTGACTGCTTAATTTTCATTTTTAGGTTTATGATCCATCCCAAATTTATTTTGTATATTTTCATAGTGTCAAGATTCATTTTTCCCTAATAAAAATTTAATTCACCCAGCATGTTTTAGTTAAATTTTTTCTTCCTCACATAGTTCCAGTGGTGTCTGTTATATGCCAAAAAGTGATTGTCTGTGGGCCTGTTTTTAGATTATTGTGTTTCTTTTTGTAACTTCTTATCTTTGCACCAATGCCATGCTGACATTAATTATCCTAGTTTTTCTGTTTGTCCATTTTTTAGTAGGATCTGATATATGATTGTGGAAGTCCTAACTTTATGCTCTTCTTGAATATTGCCCTTACTTTCTAGGTTATCTGAGCCTGCTTAGGGACAGCTTTTATTGGTTATTTCCCCCCTTGTATATGGGGCCATACTTTCTTCTTTCTTTGCATGTCTCATAACTTTTATTGAAAATTAGAAATTTCAAATAATATAATGTAACAACTTTAGAAATGGGATTTGCCACTTATTACAGTGGTGGTTGTTTGGTGAAAATATTTTAGACATGACGCCAAAACATAATCCAGTAAAGGAAAAAATAGAAAAATTAAACTGTGTCAAAATTAACATTTTTCTCTGTGAAAGATCTTATAAAGAGGGTTAAAAGACCTCCTCACCTGCAGACTGGGAGAAATATTTGCAAACAACATGTCTATGAAAAGACTGATGTCTAGATGACAAAGAATTTTTAAACTCAATAGTAAGAAGAATTACAATTTGAAAATGAACAAAGACATGAACATATCTTTGCCAAAGAGGATATATAATATATAAATGGCCAATAAACATAAAAATATGTTTAACATCACTAACTACTGGGAAAAATGTGATTTAAGACCATGATAAACTATCTTCATGCACCTAATTTTTTTTTTTACCTTAAAATATTAAATGCTGAAGGGTGTGGAGGAACTGGTGGGAATTCAGTATTACAGAACCACTCTGAAAAATAGTTTTGGCACTTTTTTTTTGAGAGAGAGAGAGAAAGGGCTCACGTGAGTGAGGGGCGGGGTAAGAGAGAGAGTCCCAGAGGGGCAGAGAGAGAGAAAGCAGGGCTCGTCCGGGGCTCGGCTTGTGTTTTATCCAAAGCAGAGCTTCTGCTCCCCTGAAGTGAGGGGGCACAAGCTCACTGGAAGCAGGACTCTAGCTCACCTAGTGTGGGACTTAAATTCACAAACTGTGAGATTAGGACCTGAGCCAAAGTCAGATGCTAAATGACTGAACCACCCAGGTGCCCAGTTGGATACTTTCTTAAAAAACTAAACATATACTTTTCATAGAACCCAGAAATCACAATTACCCTAGAGATAGGAAAGCTTATGTCTACATAAAAAAGCATACACAATTGTTCATAGCAGCTTTATTTCTTTTTGTCAAACATAGAAACAACCAAAATCTCCTACAATAAGAAATGGTTAAAGAAACTGTGATAAATCCATTATATGAAATGCTATTTAGCAATAAAAAGGAATAAACTATTGATACATGCAATAACTTGAATACATCTCAACAACATTACTCCTTGTGAAAAAAGCCAATTTCAGAGGTCTCATAATGATTCCATTATGCAGCATTCTCAAAATGACAAAATTATTGAGATACAGAAAAGATGGTCAGAGGTTAGGGAGAGAAGTGTATGACACTATAAAGAGATTTCTGTGGTGATGGGAGAGTTCTGTATCTTGATTATGGTGGTGGCTACACAAATCTAGATATATAATAAATGATCTAGAACTATATACACATTTTATTCCAGTGTCAACTTCTTGGAACTGATGGTGTAATTTAGTTAGAAAGATTATAACCTTGGGGGAAAGTTTTAAAGAGTGCACAGGGGGCACCTGGGTGGCTCAGTCGGTTAAGCGGACGACTTCGGCTCAGGTCATGATCTTGCAGTTCGTGGGTTCGAGCCCTGTGTCAGGCTCTGTGCTGACAGCTAGCTCAGAGCCTGATGCCTGCTTCAGATTTTGTGCCTCCTTCTCTCTCTGACCCTCTCCTGCTTACGCTGTCTCTCTCTCTCTCTGAAATAAATTTTTATAAAAGAGTGCACAGAAATTTTTGTATTATCTATGCAAATTCTGGAGGATTTATAATCACTTCAAAGAGAAAAGTAAAAATCATTAAATAAACTCATTGATGTGTACATAAGAGCTATTTATTTTAATGCACTAAGTTACATCTCAATAAATCTTATTTACATATTGAGAGAAATATTTCCTGGTCAGAAAAAAAATAATGGCAAATAGAATCATGGAAATTAAAATGGCAATGACAAACACTGGAAACTGTATATATGTGGGTAATATAAATTAAAATACAAAGTAAAATAATGTAAACAGTTGAGAGAATTATAAATGAAACTAAAATATTGTAAAGTTTTAGCATTATCTAGATGTAATAAAGGTAACTTGTATTAGACTGTGAGAACTCAGAAATGTATATTATAATTTTCTTTTAACACTAAATAAAGAGGATGTATAACTGTAAATTAAGTAAGAAGTGGGATAAAAATATATCTGATTAAGAGAAATAAAAAAGAAAAAAATAACTGTAAATCAAATGTGTTAGTAAATATAAGAACTCTCAGTAATTACACTAAATGTAAATGAATTAAATGTCTTTCAGGGATAGAAAAATATAGTATAAAGTTCTTTTGTTTTGCTTTCATTTTATATGTTAAAAAAATAAAGACCATATCATATCACAATATACAACATTTACCATAAATGGGAAAGCTTTTTCTGTTTCTTCCATGCACTTTGCCTAGCACTTGCAGATTTTATTGAGCATTATCATGATCTACAGAATGAGGTAGGAAAATGAATCCAAATAATTTGAAGAGGAGAGGAAAATAGAAATTTATAACTAAAAGGAGAAGCCTCTGGCATGAACTTTCCAAGTTAATTAAACTCTTCCCATCACTACTGAAATATTGCATGGCACGTTTTGAAATTCTGTACAAATGCAACTAAATGGTTAATTATGAACTAGGAAATTTTCAAAAATAAATTCTCCAGGGAAAAACTTTATCTTCAGTAACTCCAAGGAGGCAATTGCCTTCAGTGGTATGCTATTATTTTGGAGTTATAAAGGGTAGGAAATCTAACTTAGAAAATTTGTCTGATTTTTTTTATAATGAAAGACTTATCTCAGTGCTCTCTTTTTTTCTTTCTTTTTCTTTTTCAAACAAAAGTTCTCACATATTTGTTATTGAACCAAACTACTGATGCAGAAGCATAGTAAAAGAGAAAAATCATTTCCCCAGTAAAACATGTCTATTATTCAAGTAGTGGTGATGTTTACAGAATGATAAGGTACAAATACAGGACCTACATATGGCATCCATATGTGTGCCATTGAATGTGTGATCCCTTATAGACCCAGCTCTGATTTTGTCCAGTGACTCTTTGTGGAGTTGTACCTGAGCTCATGGTCAGTTTTCATCTGAATCTCCTGCGGAATGGGACCATTCTGCTTTTGTCTTTTGGCCAGGAGTAGCTTGATCCTAAAAGTCTTATGAGAAGACATAGTGAGGAACAGTCAACTGCATATACCACGGTGGGAGAAAAAGAAAACTATCTTAGTATTTTCTAAACGATATAAGGAAAACCATATATCATTCTTTTACCTCAGTGTATTGTAACATTGATTATTTCAGGGGCCAGCCACTGCTCTACTCACCTTTGAATATCCCATAATTTTTATTTCTTGCAATGAAATGAAGAGAAGAGAAAAGCCAAATTTCTGGATAAACCTGGTATGTGGCAGGGGAAAAAAAGGTATCAATAACCAAGATATGTTAAAAAGTCTGAGAAGATATCTGATGTCCAACGGCATAAGATACTAACAATTATACTCAACATTTTAAACTTATTTTTTACTATTTTTTGATCTTTCAAGCACTTGGAATAAAAAGGTAATTATAATTTTTATAAGCTATATATGAAGTTATTTAATATTTTTGTCTATTATTATTTACTTAGTAATGAATATAGTTATTTATGTCCAAAAACACATAAGCTTGCTCAAGTGAAAGTAATATACAAATGACAGGAAACTTCAATTTTAGCTATAAATTTTTCAGTAAGATTAGATTGAATAGATTCGATTGTCCAGTGTATGAAAATGTGGAGTGTATGCGTGTGTGTGTGTGTGTTCTTTGAAAGACGGACTGAGCAAAGAGATGGGTATAGGTATATATAAAAATTACATTTTTAAAAAAGTGAATTGGTATGTTTAGAAACTTTTTTTTTTGTCTCCTTCATACTTGAAGGAGATGATGGAGAGAGGAGGTGCGGTGTCCACATGTTCAACATCACTGCCCCTCTTCTCACCTCATTACGTCCCTCTCCCTTTTCCTCTTCACTTGTGCACCGGTCTTACTCCTCTGTTCTTTGTCATGTTGACTGCTTCCTCCCCTTCATCTACTGATTTTTAATTAGGAATAAAATAAGAAATCGGAGGAGGGTTTTCCTCATGGTTGAAGATAATTATTTTCCTGGAAAAGACATTCATCGTTGTAATGTGTCCCATACAGAAAAGAAAAATATGTAAGACATTTGTCAATTAATTTAAGTCCATCCCGATGAACTTCATGTCTTTCTGTACTTTTTGTCCCTAACATTTCTTGAGACCAGTTGCTTGTTTCTAGCCTGTGATCACTTACTTCATGAGATTATATTCCCACATTCTAGACACATGTTGTCAGGATTCCTTGGATTTACACTGAACATTTTGAATATGTTACTTCAATGATTCTTCACCAAAACCATATGGTGAATTAGAATAATAATTACATTACTGCAGATCATGAACTTACAGGGGTTATTCTTGCATGAAAATAAGCAGGAATGCTAAATATCAAGTAACAAAGGCATACAGTTGACGGATCATATCATCTTGGTGGAAGAGTTGTATCTATACAAGATAACTTACCTTAAATTGTGCTGATTACAGTAAAACCTTGGTTTGTGAGAATAATTCATTCCAGAAACATGCTTGTAATCCAAAGCATTTGTACATGAAAGTGAATTTCAAGAACCATTGGCTCAGTTGTAATCATGTATCTTTCGGTGTCACATACTACTCGTATTGCACATCACTCGCTTATCAAGTTAAAATGTATTAGAAATGTTTGCTTATCTTGTGGAACACTTGCAGAACAAATTAATCTCAATCCAAGGTTTTCCTGTATTTGATTTTGAAAAGTTGAGACTATTCCTTTATTAGATGAATACAATAAGTAATATCATCTTTAAATATACCATCCCACACTTCAAGAATTTCTGAACTTTAATAGGGTTTTAGTGCAGCTGTTAAGAAGTGACATCTACACCTATGCTTTGTCCCCTGACAAGGATAGTTTCCTTTGTGTAAATATGATGTTATTCTTACCAGTCAAAGGAAAATAAAAATCAAAATGGCTAGACATATTTAGGTATTCATTGAGATGTTTCACACTAAATGCTAACTCAAAATTACCTGACCCATTGAAATATGTTACAATAATTTCTCGTGGTTATTCACTACATTCTACTTAGGTAGACAAGTACTATCTTGGCTACTAGTATTAATCAGAAAAAGAATTTGAATTTTTGCAGACAACAGACTTACTAGAAATATGAAGATCTACAGCAGAACTGAATTGCTGGACAACAGTGAATTCTGAATAATGCATTTCAGTCTGTGTTATTAAAAATGCAGTATGTGTCAGTCACACAAAACCCAGTTTTCATAGAAGGATCTTTTTCCATTCTCCACCTTGACTTACAACAGGCAGAGATATTTTTCACAAATTAAAGCTAAAATCCATTATATTCCTTTCCCTCTCTTTCCAACTTCCTGGCAAAGATTTAAATTAGGTACTTAGTTATAGTATATTACTCAAGGGTATCTAAACTATCTTCTGCCAATGTGTTGAAGTGTGTGTGTGCTTATATGTGCAGGTTGAATACAAAGGTGATTCAATGTTAGTGAGCATATAAGAAGGGAAACAACTCATCCAATTGTATACACAAACTTTGCTTTCTCCCTTTACTTAGTCTTAGCCATATATATTGGAAATAAAAGCATTATTGTCTATATTTCTTTAGGAGACTAAAAGTTAGGAAAAGATAAAGTGAGTGATGGGAATTCTAGCTTATAACATTTCCATCTTTCTTTCCTGAAAGTGCATGCAGGAAATCAGAACTAAGGTGTGAAAATAGTCACCGATTTAAATATACTGAATTTGTAACTTGCCGCAAGAGTAGTCATTTTGCTAAGAATTACTCCTACAGTTTGGTATTTTCCTGCCACTTAATTCCTCAGTCCAGAAATTCTCTTCTGGCTCATCATATTCCAGGGCTGTTTTCTGTACTTCATACATCTGAGCCTGGGTTCTGGAATCTCCTCGTTTGTTGCATCCTGGATGGCCATTCTTGCTTGACAGGCATTGGCTTCCTTTCTGCTTTCCATGGCTAGGTATTTATCTCCACTTTGCTTCCCTACTCTAACCAAGCAACCGTCTTATTTTTCCTTTGTGATATTAAACAAATTGATTATATTGTTTCCTGACTGTTTCTTTGGCCACAGCAAAATAAAGCAAACAGAAGGAAGAAAATCACAGATTTTCTGAAAAAGAGAGGTCTGGTGCAAAACACTGAATGCAAACTTTGATTTCTCTCCTGCCTTGTAAAAGTTAGGGACTGTTGTTTTGACAGAGCTCTGGAGCTAATTGTGGATATATTTTACCACCAACCTCCTCCTGTAAAAACAAAAGTTTTCTCTATATGCTTATATGGAATGATTCCTAGTTTCATTAGCTATAACTAACACATATTTCATCTGATCACCTTTGCCCAGTCCTCTTGAAGACCACTTTCATTTTTTTATGATCAGCTGAAACATCACTTATAGAATGTTTCATATCACAGAATTCTGAGACTTTTCTTTTTAAATCTCCTCTATACCTCAGCCATGTATCTATCATAACATTTACAATACTCATCTTTATTACATATGCAGTAGCCCAAATGAAATTGTAGACTTCTTAAAAACAGAAACAGTATTTGATTCCTTTCTTTATCCCAAGGACCAGTAATACTGCCTGGCACCTGTTAGATTCATAATCAATGTTTATTGTATAAAGACTGATAACAAGGGAGAAAATTTGAAAACTGGAGTGAACAAAGATACAGAGACCTACTTGTAGAAAAGTTAAGAGTCAGGGGAAAAAAAAAAGAAAGAAAAATCTATTGGGTTAGGAAAATTAAGAAGAGAATAAAAACACACAGTTAAAACTTGCATACTTGTATTTTTTTCATCCACTATTAAGGCTCAAAACAGCTATGTGTGCATTGGACAGAAATGTGGATTATCATAGTGTTCTTCTCTGCTCTAAATGCATGAAATAGTACCAAAAATAATGATGACAATCTTCACTGAGTTTTTTTCCAAACAAACTTATGACATGGGACCATTTCCATGATCATCATTTTATATGTAAGAAAGTTGAGGCTCAGAAAGTTTAAGTAACTTGCCCAATGTTACACAGCTACTAAGTGGTGGAGCTTAAATCGGACATTCTTGTTTCAGAGCTTGGATTCTCAATTCCTAAGCTATATTGTCTCCTGAATAGTGACAACCTTTATACTCTCCTTGCCCAGTGTAGTAACATCTATTACCAACTGATGGGGTACAGATGCTTTGAGTTTTGTTTCTAGCACAAGTAAAACACCTATGTTTAGAATTCAATTTTTGCCTTCATGTGACGTGTGGTACCGTGGAAGAGGTAAGTATACAATTGTAAGTATACAATTTGAGATTAAAGGGACTGGCTACCCAGGAAAAAAAATAGAATTGGACCTTCTCAGTAATTTATTTGAAATGACTGAATATACTACTACAAAAACTATTTGAATTCATTTGAAGGTATAAAATACACAATATACATCATTATTTGGATCAATCCTTCTTAAATGGTCTCTTTAGGAATAGCCATTATCTCATCACCACCATTTTGCACGGAGTGAAATAAATTTCTTCATGTACAACTATCACACAGCTATCGCATAGCTCCGCCAAACAGAAATCATCATGAGTGTGCCATTAGCACAAGCAGACTGTGACCTGCTCAATAAACTTTGTTCACTTACTGCCTGCTTAGATATATCTGCAATCTGCAATGCCAAATTGTGAAGGCTTCTAAACATTCCACTTCTGTACTGTACTTACTGGAGACCAATAACAAACAGTTTATGAACCACCATTACGCCACAGGCCATGCTTTGAACAGCACTGATTCAGAATGCTAAGCATAAGCCCCAGCAAAGTCTGGGGAACTCTGGCACTAGAAATAAAATAAGACCCAGCTATGTTGGGGTCCATTAACATACTTTTAAAAAATCCTTGCAAATGAAAGACCTACCAACAAGATTACTGCTATTTGCCAATGTTAATGATCTGAGCGTAAAACTATAGAAAACACCATGTAGTAGTATGAAGAAACAGTATTTTAATAGATGTCACAGACATCTATTCTAGACCCAAAGTTATCTTCGATTAAAACAGTACCTTGTTAGGCTTTTTTATGCACAGAAGATAAAAGCAGAAGAAATATTTACAAAAGACTCCCACACTCGCAAAAATAAGAGTGAATTTTTCTGCCTCTGAAATGAACAGAAATTGATAATGAGCGAGAAAAGAAAGGCGAGCCTTCCACTTCTGGTTACATAGTAGACCAGATGTCCTGAAAACTCCCTGTCTACAAAACATTAAATACAAAACAAAATTGGCTGAAATACATATTTTTAATTTTCTTAAATTCATGTCAGAGCTTGCAAGTAAGGGAATTTCCACAGGAGACAAAAATGAAATGAGTCTGAATCTATACATAAAAGCAAGTGCTAGGGCTGGTGACTACCCTAACAGAGTGTGCCAATTCTTATAATTCAGAGTCTTGGGTTTTAGACACACACGTGAAAAAGGACACATGACCCTGATCTGTGTACAGTGAGGAGTTGGGCCAAAGATGCCCATAAAAAGCCCAAGTGTTAAAAGTAAAAAGGTAGACAAGAAATCATATCTGCCCACAAAGGCATACACAAAAGAAACTGACTGTTTCAGCCTGACATTTGAGTGCCTGAAAATAAGATATCTTTTGAGAATTAGGTGTGGGAATCAAATTTTCATAAATCACATCACCTGGAATTAAATGTGGGCTTCAAATTCTCACAAATTATTTAAGATTTAATTCAAAATGGTCATGGGTTGATGGTTCCTCAACACCCACCACACCTAGGAAGGTCACATTTAAAACCCAGTTCTCATAGAATTCTATATCATGAATGCCATGAGTTACCACAAAACAAAACACCAGGTGAATCAAAAATCGAGGAAGGGGAGAGTGAATAGGAACTAAGTTACAAATTACGTGGCTAGAATGCAAAACAAAAGTTGCCAATTAAAAATTGCCGGTGATCTATATCCAAAGAATTTTTAGAACCAAGATATCTGCTATTTAATATTAAGGCATTTGAATTTTTATGATTAAAGCCCCTCTGCAAACTTTCAAAAAACTCTGCTGTGTAAACAAACACATTGAGTGAGTTATTTGTGGGGAGAAAACCTGGAAAAGAGGCCTAGATCCAAACATGGTTCACTGTTAAGCAGAGGTGGGAGTCAAGTTCAAGTGAGAAAACTCAGTATAAGCTGGCATTCAGGTTATTGATACCAAACTGAGGGTTCTGGGTCTCTCTAAAGCTCCCCAAATCTGGTTACCTATTTTCACTGCTCATTTGCTTGGGATAAGTTTCCATTTTATATTCCTCTTTCAGTGGAGTATTTATCTTAAGTTATTGGGTCCATATCAGGAAAAAAGTCAAAACGGAAAGGCTGGGAGCCACAGCAAGGCTGACCCCAGGTGCTCTTTAGCTTTGCAATGATAAGAAATCATGTTTCTACAACATGATGTAGGGACTGCTTTGACAGCATCTATACAGTTCATATTAAAATGCTAAGATTTGAATGTTTTAAGTCTGTGTAACATATACATATTGTAACTATATTTTTACTATTATAACATGATATTCTATAATTTAACCTTAGTAGATCCTAAAGCCTCCATTTCTTCTGATGAGTGCTCAGATGGTGAGACTAAATCCTGCTCCTAAAGAAAGTACTTGTTTTTTTTGTTGTTGTTTCAAAATTAAGTCTCGTAAAGACAAAGATAAAAACAAAAACAACAAAAAAACTAAGACTCTGGTTATAAGTGTTAATTCACAACAGAGTTTGTTTACTCCCACATTTCCTTCCCTAATTATCAAGGGCGAATTTCTTGGATGGATTATGTTTTTTTTGCAGCATGGGGGAAGGAACATATTCACTGGCTTGTTTGATATGTCTTTCTCATCCTGATTAATTTCAGTTTCTTCTCCTGGTTGGAATAATGAAAGCTCGGTTTCTTTAGAAAACATAGGTCTTCCCCCCAGAAGCTTCAGACAAGTCCCCATGATGCACTCTGTCAGATTGCTCTAATGGCCCCCTGACACCCTTCTCTATACTTCACCAGATTTTATCTGTTGTTCCAAACCCTCTCATCTTTGGATAGCTTTGCATTCTTACAAAGAATATCCATTCTTAGAAAATGAGGCACTTGGAGGGCTCAGTTGGTTAAGTGTCTAACTCTTGGTTTTGGCTCAGGTCATGATCTCAGGGTTGTGAGATCAAGCCCCACCTCAGGCTCTGCACTGAGTGTGGAGGCTGCTTGGGATTCTCTCTCTCTCTCTCTCTCTCTCTCTCTCTCTCTGCCCCTTCCCCACATGTATGCGTGTGTGCTCTCTTTCTCAAAATAAGTAAACTTTAAAAAAATCCACTATTCTAAATGTCCTTCCAATTCTAAGCCTTCAGCTACTTAGAGATCTAGTACAAAGGTTTTGTTTTGTCTGGGCCTTTTTTTTTTTTTTTTAATTATTCCTTTTATTTCTTGACATTATCCTTGCTGCCTACTTATCCTGGGGCTCTCTACTTATTAGATCAATGACATTTATTTTGTCAAATAGAAGATATAGATAACATAAGACACAGAAACCAACTTTAGAAAACAGTCTGAAATCTAGGAAGGTGAAAACACTTTATGGCCTATTAGGGAGTAGCTGGGTTAATACATAATAAATAAGATTAAAGTTCAAATGCTGTGAAGTCACTGAGAAAGGATCTACTACTTTCAATCCTATAAACCCCAAAATCAGGGGAAGAGTAAAAATCTGAAATAAATTGCAGGGAAAAGCAAATGCAGAGAGAGCTGTGATATTCTTCTGGTTTGGAACTCTGGGAAGAAAGGCCTTGCAGGCTGTCATTTGCCAAACAATGAGTGGAGAGAGCAGAATAAAAATAGTAGCATGATATATTAGATAAAGAAATGTCTGAAGTGTACTTCACACATATCACCCTCCAGAATTCCTTGTAAAAGTCATATGGCATTAAGGAAGATCTAGAATTTTCAGAAAGATCCTGTGAAAGATTTAAAAGCACTGAGAATACTGGTGAAAGAGACAGGGTGGGTTTGGCTTCAGGACAAGGAAGGCGCGGTGTGTGCCTTGCAGGTGGAGACCCTGTGAGACGTAGAGGACATCAACAGCCAACTCCACCAGACACCCTCAAGTGACGAGGAGGCCGGCTACCTAGCATGGAAACCAGGAAGGATTGCACTGTGAGGATTCACCACAAAGATGTGAGGCAGGGATGTCTTTCTTCAAATCATCAGAGAAACCTTTCCATCATCCCACGTTCAGATGACAGCTAGGGAGCAGTAACAAAACAGGGTAGAAGAGAGGAAACCTTTAATTGTCTGAAATAACTTGTATTTTCTAAACTGGAAAATAAGTTTAAATCTTGAATTCTTAAGTATCAAACTACAATGAAGGGTTTAATGAGCCAATTTAGTTCAGTTAAATACAATAAATTCCCATTTTTGTACCTCTTTGTCATGTGTATTTAACTTTGTAATGATTTGTTTCTGTATGCAGAATTTTACCTGTATTTGTGAATATGAAAATAAAGAAATGCCGATGCATTTTAATTCAATTTTTGATAGCTAAAGTAGAGAAAAATATCCACTATGTCCTAAAATTTTAAGATAATTGTGCAATTTTTAACTTCGTATTTTCCATGTGGATATGACCCAAATACAGTACATCGACAGTTTTCACATAAAAAGGGTCAGTGTGTTCTTTAAACAATGATTATCTGACCAAATAAGACAGTGTCATAAAAGCACTAAACTGTGATGCATTGCCTTTTTTTTCTAGAGGAGAATAGCATTAGAGAATTCCAGCATGTTCTCTTACTATTAAATTAATGCCACAAGCACTACAAAGTCTGACCTGAACAAGAGAGACACATAACCTGTGCAAGAAATCTTTGCTCAGAAAGGGCAGTGCAGAACATGAGGAATAAGACAAATTGTCTTTTTGCCATGAAATATTAGCCTTTGTGAGCCCTCTAACATCTACCTATGTTCTTTCCAAACAAGAAAATTCTTGATAATTACATCTACTGTTTATTGTCTTTGAGCCTCCTTAGCCTTGATCAGTTTTCATGTTTGCAGTTGAGAAGAATTCAGAATTCTTCTTTGCCATATGTGGCAGAGGTTCTAGTTTATTTTCATATGACACACACACACACACACGCACACACATAACAGAGCACTAGCTGGCTGAACTAATGCATAAAAATACGAGACAGGGAAAAGGAGATGTGACTTCAGTCTCTGAATATGTCTTTGCTTTGTTCTGTGATCTTAAAAAGATTATATCAACATACCTAACCACCTATCAATGTGGTAGTTTAATCTAGCAGAACACGCTGTTAGACTGCCCTGTTTAGTACACTGATCACCACTAGCCACATGTGATGCTCGACCACTTAAAATGTGGAACATGAAGTTGATCAACTAAAATATTAATTTTAATTAATTTAAATCTACCTTAAAATAGTAAAAACTAATGTTTATTTTAATATGCAGGCAATATAAACTATAGTGATACTTGCATAAATGCAAATCATTATATTAGATATGCATTATTGTGTAACAAGTTACTCTAAAATTTAATGGATTAAAATAACAGATATGTATTATCCCGTAGTATCTGTGGACCATGTAATGTGGTATGATTTGGCTGGGTGCCTCCAACTTTGGGTCATTCACGAGGCTACATCAAGGTGTGGCTTAAGATTGTCATCACTTTGATTCTTGACTAAACAATCTTCTTCTAATCCCATTCATGTAAAGATTGTCAGATTTGAAGTTCTCACTTGACTGTTGGTCTGAGACAACAAATCCTTGCCACATAGCTCCTTTCATTTATGGAGAGCTTACTTCTTTCAGAACAAATGCTTCGAAAGAAAGAGATACAGACAGACAGAGAGAGAGAGACAGAATCAAAAACACACCATGTATGATAGTATTAGAAATATCAAATCAAATGGAAAATATTGTGACAGTTTCCCCAGTTACCTCAGTCAATAGAGCATGGGACTCCTGATCTCAGGGTCAAGAGTTCAAGTCCCATGATGTGTGAAGAGCTTAGTTTAAAAAAAAAAAAAAAAAAAGGAGATACATATGTTAAAAAAAAAAAAAAAAACAACAGAAAAAGTTGTGTCAAAACCTATACATTGCTGAGAGAAATTAGGAAGACATAAATGGAGACATATATATGTTTATAGACTAGAAGCCTCAATATTTTTAAGATAGCAACTCTCCCTAAATTGATCTATAGATTGAATACAATGGCAATCAAAATCTCAGTGAGATTTCCTGTACATATTGACCAACTATTTCTACATGAAAATGCATTGGACCTAAAATATCCAAGGTAACTTTGAAAAAAAAATAATAAAATTGGAAGACTTTCTTATACAACTATGACAATCAAAATATGTTATTGGGGTGCCTGGGTGACTCAGTTGGTTCAGCGTCTGACTTCAGCTCAGGTCATGATCTTACTGTTTGTGAGTTTGAGCCTCATTTCGGACTTTGTACTGACATCTCAGAGCCTGGAGCCTACTTCAGATTCTGTGTCTCCCTTTCTCTCTATTCCTCTCCCACTCATGCTCCATCTCTTTCTGTTTCTCAAAAATAAATAAATGTTAAAAAAAATAACATATCAATGTTATTGATATTTGAATAGACAAATAGTTTAATAAAAGAGAATATTGATTCTAGAAATAAACCTACACATATACGGACAAATATGGAAGAAAGGCTCTTCTAAGAAGGTATAATTATGGTCCTAAGACACATATCAGAAGACAGCATCCGAAACTGAAGAAGTTGTGAAAGAGATCCAGTGAATTATCATTTCAAAGGCTGTTCTTACGGCTCAGGTAGCACCCAAATTCTGAAGGGTGGCAGGAAATAGAACCTGAAGATCTTTCTTGATATCCTGGTATGCTAAGGTAGGATAAATTTAATAGATCATGTCCTAGGTATCTCTTGGGAGCTGCTGAATACGGCAGTCCTATCTGCTGGGAATATGTACTGACCACGTATATGAATGACTCACTGTCTGCTATAAAAATGTCCAACAATCCTCACAAGCTGTGCTGAGAGGTTTCCGCTTGCACTGAAATTCACCTTACTGCAGTATAGGGTGCACAAATGTCCTCATTATGCTATACCTTAGGAGGATGTGAGCATACGATGTCTTGCCTCTCAACCCCCAAAATAGAGTCCTTTACTTTTTTATTCAACATGACAAGTTTTTCAGTTATTAAATGTCTTATCATTCTTTAGTTACTCAGGTGACATAGAACAAAATAATAGAATGATTTAAGATAACAGGAAACTTCATTGTTCCTATGTCTTACATAAAACTTAGGAATAATAATAATCGAAGGCGAAGTGCTCATTCATGAAATAGGAACAAAAGGAAATGTTACATACTTGTTGATAGTATTTTCACCATTAGATCACTTTGGATCAGCTGAAAGTCTTTTGTTCAACAAAAGTGTATTAGCAAGGGGCGGCTGAGTATCTCAATCGCTTAGAGTCTGACATTGGCTCAGGATATGATTGCATGGTTTGTGAGTTCAGGCCCTGCATTGGGCTTTATGCTGACAGCTTGGAACATGGAGTCTGCTTCAGATTCCGTGTCTTGCCCCTTCTCTCTGCCCCTCCCTCACTCATGCTTTGTCTCTATCTAGGTCTCTCTCAAGAATAAACATTAAAAAAAAAAATTAAGCATATTAGCAATGATATAATGGACTTAATTTAATAAATAATGATAAAAGTTTGCTTCTGGAATAATATTAGTTTTCTATACAACTCAAGCTAAAATGCTTAGAATTCTACCAATTATATAAATTACAGATTTATTCTCACATTTTTTTAAACACTACATTTCCAGGGTGTTGCATATAAGGTATAAAAAAAAGAAACAGAGTAAAGTTAATATTCTAGATTTTATATAAAATCTTGAATTTGGTCCTTTTTTAACTGAAATCACCTGGTAATAAAACGTAAGCACTCCTCCCACAGCAAGGCTGCAACCTTTACCCCTGATCTCCATTATTTGAAAAAATAAACTTATCCCTGCGGCCTGAAGTTAAAAAAAAAAAAAGAAGAGACATTGATGCTGTGGTGAAATTTTAAAAAGATGCAATGGCTTTTGGGAAATATACTTTTTCCATAAGAAGAAATGCGAGAGTGAGACAGAAAGCCAAAAATCCCTCTTTTTGTTCCTGTGAGTTGTCAATGCACAACAGAGTCTTAGCATTGTTTCCTATGACAATCCCTTATTTGGTTTCTATTTTTAAGAAATACTATGCCTCTGACACCTGCTGGCTGCTTCCCGTGTAAGAATACTCTTAATACTTCTTCTCTACTTCTGGATATATTCATGGTATGCAAGTTTTAGACTATTCGTAAAGATTAACATTTTTCCAGTTTCAGTTTTACAAAATTCAGGCACCACTTCCAAACAAACAAAATATCTTCAAAGGCAAATCATTTTTCTAGCTAGTGTGTGTCATTAAATACAGACTGCACTAAGTAGTCCTTACTTTTAGCCTTGAATATTTTCATGTTGCTGGCAGACATTCTCCCTAAAGTTATATTTTATTCTCTTGTAGGTGTCCAGGCTCCACTATTTGAACCCCTTTAACCTAGAAGAATAACAACTCACTCTGACAGAATGCAAACACTGGGATTTGTAGATAATGATAGGATTTTAGAACACACTGGCATTTCATGTGTCTGTAGACAGGTTTGGTTTGATTCACAAAGTGTTTCTTTGTTCGTTAAATCTATTCAATATTTTTAAAAGAGAAGATTTAATATGAAAATGCTATATAGTTTTCCCCCCAAAAATGAAAATATCACAATTTTAAGTATGAATTCCTTTCTGGCAATAGTTAATAGAGCTGAAAAACAGCTTCCCTCTTTATATAAGTAAGACTCTCTAGTTTGTCTTCTTTCATGAAGCAGCTTCACTCATTAGGCTGTTTACCTGACTCTTGCATGGCTATGCTTTTTGGAATCTCCAGGATGATGGAGAATTAAAGAGTTCATAAGTTGTGTGCTAATTCCCCTCCTGAACTCATAACCCATTGAGAAAGAGAAAATATCCAGAAACGAAGGTTTAAAATACCGGCTTTAGTTTTAATAAAAACTGATTAAGAGATGTGGTCTTAAAATGTGTACCCAAATGTGTTTGCAAATGTCCACACCATCATTAACCCCATCTCCAAGTAGATTGTGGGATAGACTTTGAATAGCCCAAAGTCTAAAGAACAAACTCACATAAGATCTTTGCTTCATATTGGTCTCAGGCAGCAAGAGAAAAGAGCGATAAGCTCCAGGGTTTTCTTTTTCTTTTTAGATTAGCTCTGTCCAAAAAAGAAACTTGGGCAATTAGCAATTCATTCCTTCCCCGAAGAGTGGGAATGGTGTGAAGAGAGGCCATGTGGGGAGGGCTCTCCATATGGAAACAGAAGTCAAGGAGAATGATTTCTTTCCTAAAATTAGTATTTCCTAGTGAAACAATAAATGAAATATAACTCTTTATAAAGAGACACTATAATAGTGGAAAGTGAGTGAAATAAACTCTAAAAGGGTAATGGTAGTGACCTGAAAAAGTAGCAATAGGGACTTCTGGATGCCAATCAAATATCCTCTTTCCAATTCTCTAACAAATTAGTTTTGATTTTGCTGGGCACATTGCTGCACAACCAAAGGACCAACTTCCTTTTCAGCAAGGTTTGAGTAAATGAGTAAGTTTGGTCACTGAGGTGAATATGTGATGTGGAGCTTCCAAGAAGTCTTCTTACAAACATGGAGGAAGCATATTCCTTTTCAACCCTTGCTTCATTTCTTATTGCTTTAAAAATGAACATGATGGCTAGAGACCCAACAGCCATCTTTGATCAATATGGCAAATCAGTGAGTTGGAAAGAATCCTAGGTTCCCAATACCTAACCATCATGGCAGTGCTGTAATAATCTACGGAATTATTTCACATGAGGGAGAAATAGACATCTGTCTTATTTAAGTCATTGTTACGATGATTTTTTATGAAGTTGAACTTAAACCAAACTGATCAAGTTCAGCATGTAAGAATTCATTCCGGTAGAAGAAATCATGAATTGACAGGATAAAGAAGTTGTACATCATGTCTCTGTACAGAATGCAAATTATAGGACCACTTAATGTGTCTGTGAAAAACAATGATCTAATCACATATTTAATATCAGGTAACAAAGTATATGATATAAAGCATATTATATACTGTTATTAACTTCTTTGCCTCCAGGCTTGCTTCCTTGTCCTATCTTCTCCCATTCTGTCCTTAAAAAGGCATGGAGCAATCTTACTAACAAAAATTCTAATCACAGTAATCTCTTGCTTAAAATATTTAATGGAAAATCTGATGTTGATCAGGAAATGCACAGAAGGCTCCAGAAGGAGACTTTGACCTCCATAAGGTCAAAACCCTGTAGCATGCCAACTTCCTTTGTGACCTGATCCTAGATTACCGCTTTAACCTCATTCCCTGCCCTGCCTTACCTCATCTTATGCCATATGTTCCATACTGTCTCTTACCATCATGTGTTTGTACATGCCTTTCCTTCTATAGAGAATACTTTCCACTTGTAAACTTGTGTTGTAGAGAATGGTTATTCACTCCTCAATTCCATTTCCTCTTCCTTCTAAATAGCCTGCTCTTCTGTATTAGGATTAGATCATGTGACTAGTTGAGGACAAAGAATTTTGGCCAAAGTGATGGTCACAACTTTCAGACCTAGGTGAAAACAAATTACCCTATTTTTCTTCTCCTCTTGACCAGCTGGAAAGAATGGATTCTAAAATGGAAAGGCCACATCAGTTTTTAAAAGTTTACCCATTTATTTTGAGAAAAAAGAGAATCCCAAGCAGGCTCCACACCATCACTGCAGAGCCTGACACAGGGCTGGGACACACGAAACAGACCATGACCCGAGCTGAGGCCAAGAGTCAGACACCCAAACGACTGAGCCACCCAGGAACTCCTGAGTTGACAATATTGGAGGAAACTAGATTCTTCAAAGGAGAGTTTCCTGAAGAGTCATCATCCCACATCATAATGTAACACGGAAAAGAAAAATACCTTTATTGTACTGAGCCACTTAGTTTATTACCAGAGCACAGTTTAACCTACTCTGACTAATGAAATTTAAATTTAATCTTAAATATTTAAATCATGGGTTTCTTCCTTATGGAAGCTTTTCCTGATATACCTCCGGCTTCTCAGTTTGTATTATATCTCTCAGCTGAATATTTCTGGAGACTTCTGTGCATTTCCGTATCAAAGACTGTGGAAGGAATGGGAAGTAAGTGGAACTGGGCAGGAGAAGTCAAGATATGATGCAAGCTCGATGTCAGTTTTCACTGACTCCATGATTCCTCAAAAGAATTGTCTTGAATTGTACCAAAATGAACAGAACTTCAAAGTCACACGTCAGTCATCGGGTACAGGCTATCCAATGACAGAAGTTGGCCTTAGTCAAGGTGATTTCCTACAGGTGAGCCAGTCCCTAGAGGGTCTGGCAGATATAGCCAGTTGGCTGACAGCCTTCCCAGAAACATTACAAAATTGCCCATGGAGGGAGATCAGGATTACACACCAGTTTCCATGGCAGGACAGTGACTTTCCCTCAATTCCAAAAATGTGTGTTGCCCTGACACTGCATGGCCTTTATACATGTTCCAGTTTTGTCCTACTTTACACCACAGAGAAATGGAGGATTAATATTACATAATAGAGAAAACTGTGTTTTGCAGCATATACTTAACAGAAAATATTTAGTTCAATTGTCTGTAGTTACAGCAATACAGGTAAATGAAATCAAATCCACAAAGCAACAACATAAATAAATTCCTTTAAACACAGGGAAGTGGGACTGATTGTAAAAAGACAAAACAAAACAAACAGAAATCCTAGCTAAGGGTAGGACCATAAGAATAAACACTGTATCTTTATTTCCATTCCTTCCTCCCACAATTTCTAACTTAGGATTTGTTAAACGATGAGCACTCAATGGAGACTAAATAACTGCAAGGCAAAGGAAAAGTGTAAAATTATATGATTACAAGGATGGAAAGAACAACGAAAATAAAAGAATGAAGAAAGCAACATTTTGCTTATCTTGTGATAGGCCATATTGGCAACAAAGGAAGACTCAATGCAGTGGTAGGTCAGGTGACACTGTACTGTATCCGTACTGGAAGATAAGGATCAAAATAAACACATTTTATTTTTTTAATGCTTATTTATTTTGAGAGACAGAAAGAGCAACAGCATGGGAGGGGCAGAGAGACTGTGAGACATAGAATCCGAAGCAGGATCCAGGCTCTGTGCTGTCAGCACAGAGCCAAATGTGGACCTTGAACTCACAGACTCCAATTGGAGATGGATATGATTTCAAGATCCATTCAAAAATATTTGAGAAGTACCAATATTTTCCAATAAAGTTCTACAAACTAGAAGCCTAGCAGTTAAAAACAAAACCAAGTAAAACAAAGTAAAACAAAGTAAAACAAAAAGTAAAACAAAAAACAAAAACAAGTAAAGGATCCTAATAGAGCTTGTATTCTACTGGGGATGATAAGAAAATGAGCAAAAATTAAATCCTGAGAATTAAGAGGAAGAGATTGTTTAAAAAGTAAAAATCAGAGGGAGGTGCCTAGGTGGCTCAGTGGGTTAAGTGACTGACCTCAGCTCAATTCATGATCTCACAGTTCCTGAGTTCAAACCCCACAAGGGGCTTGCTGCTATCAATACAGAGCCTGATTCAAACCCTCTGGTCCCCTCTCTCCCTGCACCTCCTCTGCTCTCTTGCATGCACTCATACTCTCTCTCTCCCTCTCTAAAAATTAAAATAAAATAAAAAACATTTTTAAGAAAAGTAAAATTCAGAGGCAAAAAATTATGGAAAATTAGAAATATGACTTAAATCAAAAATGCAGTCAAAAATGTGAAAGATAAATTTGAGGACATCTTCCAAGATATCTATCAAAAAGCTAAGAGATATAATATTGGAAAGAAAGTAATTCTAGGAAGTCTAACATCTAATTAATAGCATACATAAAATGATACTAGGGAAAATGATTAAAGAAAAAGCATAAGAATTGAAGGATATTAATATCTAATGTACTGGCCCAGAGTGAGGAATACAAAAGATCCACAAAAAGTGTGTAGCAAATGAAAAAACGAAGTGAATTAGGTCTTATACAAAACTTCAGCATCAGGGTAGCATTAGACCTCTTACCAGTAAATCTTGGAGCTAGAAGGCAATGGAATGTGTGTATTAGTCAAGACAGGCTGATTTCTGTAACAACTCTCATGCCAGGGGCTCAACAGAAGAACTGGAATTCTCTCTCCTGACTCAGCCCTACTGGGAGGGTAGTACTCAAGAGCCTAGGTCTGATCTGTAGTGCCTCTGCTCTCATTTAGGGACTCATAATTCTACACGAGATCTCCCATCAGCTTCAATCCAAGGGAAAAGGGACAGAGTAGAACCCCTGAGGAGGTTGAAGGGGCCAGAGCTGAAAAGGGCATACAGCACTTAATCCCAGACACACGGCCCCTCCTTACTGCAACGGCCCAGAGGAAAATGAAACAGTGCTCATGCTAGCCATATAATCCTTTCACAATTCTAAGGGAATATGATTTCCAACTAGAATCCATCAGCTAGCAATCAAATCTGAAGATAGGTTAAAGAGTTCTTTATATACGCAAGAGCTCAAACTTACCATCTTTATAAAATTTCTCAAAAAGCTAGTGACAGATAGCCCAACATAATGAACAAGTTAATCGAGAAATAGAAATCAAGAGTGTTTAAAGAGGAGTACTGAAAAAGAAGCCCTCGACTCATAGGTATAGGAAATCTCAAGACGACAGATGTGTGTCAGGCTTACAGAGCAACCTGTATGTACAGAAGAACAGAGGGCTTAAGGAGGGATGTATCTGAATTAGAAGATAAAATTGAAAGATTAGGAAAGTATTTAAAAGTATGGATAGGGAATTTTTTCCTGTGGGCACAGTTTGGGAATATATTGGTGATGTTTTTCATCATGAAAAACTAAACAAACAAAAAAGAGGATCAATATTGCACACACACACACACACACACACACAGAGTTGTGCAAAAAAACCCCCACAACTGTAGTAGAATATATGGTTTAGCAATGAAAATTATATAGTCATAATAGTTAAACACTCAGATTGGTACAACTACACACTATGATATAATCACAGCATGGAGTCCAGGAGGAAGAGGGGAAGAGTATGTACATCCATGAGGAGGTGTTTCAGAGAGCTAAATCATCACAGCTGAAAAACGATATCAGTAAGCATGTATTATTAAAAAAACCCACAGAAGTAAATATCAGAAGAAACACCTAAAAGAGCTGAACTTTCAGATTTCTGAGAAATAGGTTGAAGGTTTACTGAAAGGGAGGGAAGAAGCTGTAGGATTTTCTTAAGAGCCTTGTATTCCTATTATAATAGGAAAGGAGGCTATCTCCTGCTGTCAGGTATTTGCCACCCCTGCTTTACAGCTGTACAATTTAGGATAAATATCTTTAAAAAGATTAATATTGTAATTAAATTGGGAAATGATACCTGGGAGGAAATTATTTAGCTTCAGTAGATTTTATTTATAACTGTGTGAGTTAAAGTCAATACCTAACCCATAAAATCAAGGAGTGGAGAGTGCTGCATTTCATTTAGCAGATTACTCGATTTCATTGCTAGAGTTACTGAAGTGGGCAAAAAACATACACAGTCTACACCTACCTATAACTAGAGAAATGGTGAGTGGAAACATTCACAGATGAATTACGAGGGACCATGAGAAAAACAGCAAAGGTCACGGAATGAATGAGAGATATGCACAGAAAAGTCAACAAAACTTAAGAAGGAGAGCAAAGATAGTCAAAACAAAGTATTCCTTGTAGACATACCAAAATATTTTGAAACATAAAGAATGTGATTTAATATTCTAAATAAATCAAGTAAAAAGTAAAATAATTTTTACTTGATTTTTAAATTATTAATGGGGGAGAGAATAGCTGGGTGATCAGTGTGGTGTTTTCCTTAAGATACGAGAAGATACAGGGGCGCCTGAGTGGTTCAATCAAATAAGTGTCCGACTTGGGCTCAGGTCATGATCTTGAATTTCATGAGTTTGAGTCCCACATAAGAACTGCTATCAGTGCAGATCCCACTTCAGTTCTCTGCCCCCTTCTCTCTGCCCCTTTCACATGTGCACTCTCTCTCTTTCAAAAATAAATAAACACTAAGAAAAAGATATGAGAAGTTGCAGAAGACTTAAAAAGAAGAGTTTAAAATTGAATGATGAAGCTGTTGAGAAAAACTAAATATCTTGAGACCCAGGGTCTGCAAATAGGGTTTTACAAATTATTGTCTGTTTTGGTCCACCTTTGACAGAGGTATACACTGCCATTGTAGGTAAGCAGAACACAGGTTTGTGAATGAAGGGAATATTGCAGTTTTCACATTACAAGAGCTAATTTTTCTCATGAAAGAGTATTATATAGTAAGGAGACCTGAACATTTGGCTTCCTCATTAACTACTTAGACTTCTTTCTCTTCTTGTATATGTAGGAGAGGAGGATAAAGTGCTAGATGATCCAGTTCTGTGGCCTTGCAAGAAGTCTTTGGAGAAGAGTGACTTCAGAAAGTAAAGTCATCTACAGCTGAGTAGAGATGAGACACTCTGGGGTGAGTTGGGGTAAATATAAGTGCAGTAGTGAGTCTAAATCTTGCTGCTCAGCCAACCATCCTGTGTTCATGGACACTTTGCAATTTTTAGCGTTTGTTCTTGTCCATTCTGGCCTTTCATCATCTCTTTGTTATTCTCCCCAAACCGAGTCTCTTGACAAAAACTCTACAATGAGACCAAACACTGGATCTGGATATTTGGTTAATTCTCAGATGTACCATCTACATGGTATTCTGTGTCCTGAAGAAATTGGCTTTACTAACTCCACTTCAGTGTTTTCATTTGTAAAATAGAATGTTGGTGTGCAGTATTTCTATACCTTGCATTCTCTATTGTAAATGATTCCTATTGTTAAATACCATGGAAGGCCACCGGCACACCCTTGCAGACAAAAAAAAATCTATTGAACTTGCTGCAGCAGGGGAAAACACACTCCTCACATACCCTGGATACATCTCAATGTTATATCAAAGAGGTGTTTTGTTTTGTTTTGTTTTGTTTTGTTTTGTTTTGTTTTTTGACAGGGATTGTTTGTGCTAGTTAGAATTGTGAGGACCAGTCTAGCAATCAGATATTGACATAATCATTTTCAGGAGGAAAGGAAAAAGCAGACCTAGAATGTCATTGGTGCAAAGAGGTAGTTATTTTAGTTATTGCATGGCTAAATGTGGCCTTGTGTGTGTCCTGTTGAAAATATTTTGTTCTCTTGATCTTACTGTTTCTCACTGTAAATATCATTGATGCTCTGTTAGCAACATGGGATCACCAGCAGGATTAATGTCCTCCCATCTTTGTGTAACTAATGCTATAACATCACTACTATTGTTTGCCATCTCCTAGAGATAAGGAAACTGTGGCATAGGGAGTTGAAGAAACTCCCTCAAGGTTACAAAGTCAATAAAGTGTGGAATACCCTCTTTCCCACCAACTCAGTCTGTTGAAAATAATATTTTAATCCTTCAAGGTTCATGATATTTACCATCAAACAATGGAATTCTCACATTCCACCAAGTCAGAATTCATTTCTTCTTTTTCTTTACATTGAAAACACTTGATACTTTTGTGCAATTACCATCTCATGTGGAAGACGACTTATCTCAATGGTTAAATTTTGCATATTTTGGGGGCTCCGGGGTCGGTTAGTGGTTTAAGCATCAAACTCTTGATTTCAGGTAAGGTCATAATGTCTTGATTTATGGGATTGAGCCCCACAACAGGATCTGGGCTGGTAGCATTGAGCCTGCTTGGGATTCTCTTCCTCTCTGTCTGCCCTTCCCCCTCCTCTCTCTTTCGGTAAATAAATAAACATTTTAAAATTTTTGCATATTTTGGATATCAGGATCTAAGTTCCCAAGTCATGCCTATCTCTGACCCAGAATCTTCTTTCTCTAGCTGTGAAAGCCAGTCCTAGTTGCAATCCATTTCCCTGTGTACTTGGACATAGTTAATTGACAGAAATATATAAATTATTGCTGGTCTCTGGTTTCTTTTCTCAGATCTGGTTTGTATCCTCAAATAAACATAACCAGAGCTCTTTCCTGATGTTCTTCTTCCTCAGCACTAAATGATTTTGTCTTATTCAAACTCTCCTTTGGATCTACTGAGGTACCTAGATTACCTTTTGCTCAATTATTCATTGGCATGACTGAGCAACTGTCATGTTTTGTTTTCACTTCCCCGTAACAATCAGTATGACTATTACTTATTATTTTGCTATTAACAGACATATATAGAAAATAATATGATATTAACCAAAAAATTTCTAGGCAAGACCAAATGATCTAACAGTGATAATAATAACCAAAATTTTATCAATTCATTACTCCCTACCTCATGACATAGGATCTCAGTTCCCAGGTCAAAATCTCTCCTATTTATGTATTTATTTATTTTGGAAGTCTTGTGAGTATCACAAATGCAGCAAAGACAAATCCATATTATACTTATTTTTGCACACAGGAAGTAATCAAACCCCTTGTGCTCAACACACATGTGCTCAAAGGTCAGTTCATTCAAGCTTTTCCACTTCACTTTGCAATGACGTTCACTACCAGAAACCCACCTCAGGGAGGTAACTTGCCCCCTCCAGAGCTGATAATGATCTCCAGTACTACACAGAACATTCCCTAGAGCAATTCTCATACCACCTGTGCTGAAAGAAGAGCTTTCTTTCATAATCTGACACAAAACCAATATATTTGTAAAATACAATAAAAAAGAATTTCTAGAGAAATAGCATATTCTAAAATGTCACAGCAATACCAAACAGGTATCAAAATTTCTGAATGCCTGCTCTCAGTCTCTGTATTAATAGTCCATGGACTGGGCACCAAATGTAGACCACACTTTGGGTAGCACTGCCCTTGAATGTGGCCTCCTTGTCCTCCTCAAGTTGCCTGCCTTTTCACAGAAATTATTGCCCTTCAGTTTTCAGCCAGCATGCGTATCGTGAAAAGGTTAGTAGAAAGCATGGGTCTCCAAGTCTCTGTGACACTTCTGTCATTTGGGCCCTAGAAATAACATTGCCTGTGCATAAGTCTCACAAAATCCCTTATGAAGAAATCTCGTTTAAACCATTTTTCCTTCTTCCACAGACTTAGTTCTGGAATACAGGGCCCAGCTGAGAAAAAGTCGTCATCATGTTATTCCCAATTCTTCTGTCTCTCACCTTTTCTTTCTCAGAGACACTTCCTCAAATGATCTGGCTTCCCTCATTTATGAACTTATGAAAATAAATTACACGGGAATCATTGACCCATCAGTTTATCAGAATTTTGTTTTCAGCTGAGACTTTGTCTTCATGAGATTACAATTCAGTATATGTGTCACTGTGTAGCCATTGTATGAAACAGTAGAGATTGTGAGTTATTTTGCCACTCTTTCCTATGCAGAGAAGAAACTGAATGTGTGTTTACTAACGGCCAAGCTCTGTGCTGAATGCTTTACCTGGAGCAGCTTCTTAAATCCTCAAGGCACTTTATGAGAAGGTCATAGACATTTAAGAGATGAAGGTACTGATACTTGGAGAACTTCAATAACTTGGCTAAGGGCACTCAACCAGTGATTAGCAAAGCCGAAATAATCAGTGTTGCCTAGAAAAACAGGAACAAGAGAAAGTAAGGAATAAACAAGTTGCAAAATGAATGTTTAAAAGTTGATGCAAGAATATAGGTTTCTTCAAGAAACAGACACTTAACTATAGAGAACAAACTGATGGTTACCAGAGGGGAGATGTGTGAAGAGGGGATTGGGGGAGGGTAAAAGGGGATGGATGGGTTAAATAGGTGGTGGGGATTAAGATGTGCGCTTGTTGTGATACAAGTACTTCTATACTGGGTACCGTATAGAAGTGTTGAATCACTATATTGTACACCTGAAACTAATATTGTACTGTTAACTAATTACAATTTAAATACAAATTTAAAGGAAATATGTAGGTTGCTTTTGTAGATGGAAATAAATGGACTTTTACGGATCAAATTCCTCTATATCAAACACCACTTTGGGGGGAAAAAGAAAGAATGAAAAGTAACTTTTTTTGAGCAATGGTACTTTGCTTATCTGACAGGTCCATCTAATTCCTCAGCAGGAACCAAATAATTAGAAAAGGGGAATACAAGTTATAAGGAAGTCTGTGACTTTCTGCATTCAAGGAAAGTACCTCTACTGGGTTGGCCTGCAACTAATTCCACCCACAATCAGTTTCAGTGCATACATATCAATTCTGACGTTGGGAAGGAAGAGCAAGAGGAATCCATGTCTCCAAAGATATTGGTTCGTTATCAGTGTCAATTTCTGGTGGTTTCCATATCCACTGCACAGATCTCTGCCACTATTCTGATCCCTGTTAGCCAATCCCTCTGACTTTGGGTTCTAGAAATATTAGCCAAGCCCTCCTTGTTTTGATCTGGTCCTTCATAGCCAGTGTTTGTCTCTGTGTTCCACTTGCAGTTATGTCTGTTTATAGATTGGTTCCTACTTCTTTCAGCTTGGTCATAACCGTCTTTAATATGGCCAGAGGTACTGCATATCTGTTTGTTTTCCGTGCCTGGTGCCCCTGCTCTCTTCAGCTAACAGAGCCACTTGTTCTTTGTGGGAGAAGTCATTTCACACAGCTTGGGGTACAGCTAAAGTTGCATTATTCATGCCAGATGCACTTGTTTCCAAAACAGACTCAAGACTGAGGCTGGACCAAATTCTCAATGGGACATATGATGCTGAGCTCTCTGAAGAGTTTTTCTTTCTTCCGGGGAGTTCTCGGACTACTGGTGCCTTCTTGCTTCCCAGTTACCCAGGGATGAGGAAACAGGAGACATCACTTGAATCCCTGGTTCTATATAATCTGGAAGTCACTAACACTCTCCTTACATCAGAATTTTTTTTTTTAACTTAGATTGAGTAGGATTCTTGTCAATTGCAACCAAAGCACTTTTGATTAAATCACTGACCTATTGAAAACCTGATTGTGGGGCGCCTGGGTGGCTTAGTCGGTTAAGCATCTGACTCTCGCTTAGGTCATGATCTCGCGTTTCGTGGGTTCTAGCCCCGCGTCGGGCTCTGTGCTGACTGCCAGCTCAGAGCCTGGAGCCTGTTTCAGTCTGACTCCCTCTCTCTCTGACCCTCCCCTGCTCACGCTGTCTCTCTCTCTCTCTCTCTCTCCTAGAAATAAATAAAACATTAAAAAAAAATTAAAAGAAAACCTGATTGTGATCACGTAGACTCTGGATTTTGTGTCTCTACCTAGATCCATGATAGGCGTATGCCCATTTGTAACCAATTGTACCCCTTATTTGTCCAAATATGCCATGTTCTTTACAACCCTCTGGCCTAATCAGATTTCTTGTTCTGATACTTTCTGAAGCTATTTTGTCTTGCTGCATAAGATCTGATGTGAAAAACTGTGTGTAAAAAAAAAAGCCCATGAAGACATTTACTGTGTATATTTTTAACAATAGACTTTCTCATAGGAAACAGGGGTCCAACTTAACACCAGTGTAGTAAATACTGAATTAAAGAAATTAATTTATAAATATTGATGCCGGGTCCACTAGTAACAACTACTGCATGAATAGAATCACAAGGATGATGTCAGAAGAGAGAAGAATTCTTGGGAACAAAATAAATGTCAAAAGGCAATATCCACAATCAATAAAAATAACTGGTTTAGAGTGAATAAGAAATAAAGAAAATGTAATGGGAATGAAGAAATTGGCTACTATATATTACATTTTTTCAGGAATATTCTATACACTCAACTTGTAAAGAGGGACTGTAACATGCTTATCAACCCCCTTATTAAGATGCTCAATACGTATTTGTTGAAGACGGTTTAGCAAAAAAACTTGAATGAATTTTCATAGAAACATACCGTACTACAAAGCAACTTATTTCCTTTGCTTTTATGCATTAATTATGTTTGCCTACTACCAACTGGAGGTAGGATATCTTTGTAGAGAGGTTATTATTATTGTTGTTGTTGTTGCTGATGTAACAGCAAGCCCACACAATTGAAAGGCAGCAATTGAAATCATATGGAGATTCAATCTTACAGCCACTCAGAGGAGATACAATGTTTCAGGGTAAAATCTTGCCAAAAGTCTAAATGTGGGGGCGGGGGTGGGGGAAGAGAGATGCAAAATCACTTCATATGAGTCACTGCTAAAGAGTAAGAGGTTTGGAGGATCAAGGTATAAAAAGGTATAAAAAATATTGAAAATCTACAATGTAAGGTGGTTGAAAATAGGGAAAAGATTTTAATATAGTTAACAACTGAACATAAAAAGTTGACTGTGATCAATAAGGCAGTAGTCAAGTACAGTTCTTTAGAACAAACACACTATGATTATTTTAAACATAGAATTAACAGTATAATGAAAAAAATGCCAGAAAGAACAAAAAAGGTAACCGAGACACACATATAGTATGAAGCAACTCAGGAAAAGGGCACACTTTGTTTACAAATACTCCCTAACACTGTGGTTTTGAAATGTAAGGTTTGAAAAGGAAAAATAGCAGATAACTGACCAAGAGGCAGAGGTAGCACTGATAATGTAAAAACAGAATGAATCATGGGTATTTTAAAGAACAGGTAACGGAAAAGTTTTATGTTTTTATATGATGCATCAGAAAAATATACTAATAAGATATATATGTAGAAACAAGGAGTACATGTGTGTGAAGCTCTTTGGAAAGCAAAGCACTACCTAAATGCAAAATAATATATTATTATTCCCGGAAGTCCTTGTATTTCAAGATGCATGTCCGTACATACAGAACTGGTGTCTTGTTTTGAATATTTTTCTTTTTTTCCCTTTTGTTTGGGGGTGGGGGGGTTGTATTTGAAAAAAATTACAATGAATTAAACAAAAAAATGAATGTAGTCCATATCTGACTATACTTCTGAGCATCACTGTTCAGAAATGGCTAGAAACAAGTGATCAAGAAAGACTTCAAAGAGAGTGAGAAACATAAAAAAGAAAAAAAGTCATTGAGTAAAAGACATATATTAGAAAGATTTGTGATACATCATATACACCATTGAGTTAAAACCAAGAGAATACAGATTATCATATATTATAGATTATAGGATGCCTCAGAAAACGTGGGATTGAATTTTTCAACAACCCGTGATCATATACATGAGTATCTTTGCATGCCATCTGTATTATGTAATGGATTCCAGATAATATCTTTTCATCCACAGACAGATGTGTGTTATACAACACTAAGAACATACAGATGTACCCAAGTTGCAACACTGATTTGGAAGGTAAGGTGTCCAAGAGAGGAGGGTAAGAGTGACAGTAAGGGAATATAGCAACATTGCAAGAGAGTATATTTGAAAAGTATATTCAGTATTACTTGCAATTTTTATGTATGGTAGATAAAGTGATGTTTCATTTTTTTAACTCAAACCAAAGAAAAGATGTGAGATTTTTACTTTCACCAAAAGGGCATGTCGAAAGGAAGAGAGTATTTAAATATCTCTTGCAAACCTACTTTTAGACAGGCACAATGATACAGGCAGGAGATACAAGATTAAAACAAACAAACAAACAAACAGTATTTATCTTCCTGGAGCCTCTAGGCTGTCTTAGTCGGATCGGCTGCTATAATAAAAGACCAAAGCGTGGGTGGCTTAAACAACAGAAATTTATTTCTCACACTTCTAGAAATAAGGCTGGAAAGTCCAAGGTTAAGGTGCCAGCCAATTTGGTTCTTGTTGAGAGCTTTCTTCCTGGCTTGCAGACTGTCACCTTCTCACTGTGTCCTCACATGACCTGTCCTCTATAAGCAAGCAGAGAAAGAGAAGGGGTGGGGGCGGGAGAGAGCAAGCGCTCTGGTGTTTCTTTCTTATAAGGGCACTAATCCCATAGGACGAGGGTCCCACTCTGATGACCTCATCTAAGCTAATTACATCCGAATACCATCATATTGGGCATTAGGGCTTCAGCATATGAATGGGGGTGGGGGTTACTGAAATCAGTCTAAGGGAGATAAAGATTGTGAATTCACCGACTGGTGAATCTTCACCAAGTGGATAAACTAGCAGAAACTGCTAGGTCAAGAAATAAAACACCAGTCCCAATCAGACTGGACATCCAAAGGCAGTCATTATCCTAGGGTCTAACAGCAGGAATTGGTTTTTAATGTAATTAGTGTTGCCTATTTCGAAAATTTATATGATAGAATTATAAATACGTATTATTTTGTACCTGGGTTTCCTTCATTCACATAATAGCTTGAGATTTAGCTATATAATTGGCATAGCAATATTTCATTAATTTTCATAGCCGTACGGTAGTCTATTTCATGGAAATTGTTCAATTTATGTACCTATTTTATTTTTCATGGTCATTCATTTTTTTCCTACTTTTTGATCCTTACCCATAATGCAATTTGTGGACATTTTTGTATATGTACTTTGGGACACACACATGCACATTTCTGATAGGTATATACCCAAGGGTGGAACTGCTGGGTCAGAATGTATGTGAGTATTCAGATTGGTGGATACCATCCCATAGTTTTCCAGGGTGGTTCTACAAATTTAAACCCCCAAACAGTGTATGAAAGTCTCAACTGTGCTACATCTTTGCCAATATATGGTGGTGTTAGTCTAATTTAACTGATCTCACCATTCTGCTACGTGTTCAATAGTATCTAACTGTGATTTTAATTTGCATTCTCCTGAATACTTTCTAATGTCTGTTTGTTTTGGGTTTGTTTTGTACTTTTGGCAATTAAGAACTTTTTTTGTTTATTTCTGAGATAGAGACAGAGCATGAGCAAGAGAGGGATAGAGAGAGAGGGAGACATAGAACCTGAAGCAGGTTGCAGGCTCTGAGCTGTCAGCACAGAGCCTGATGCAGGGCTCGAACCCACGAACTGGGAGATAATGACCTGAGCCAAAGTTGAATGCTCAGCCCACTGAGCCATCCAGGCGCCCCATGGCCAGTTTTTCTATTTGGTTATTGGGGGATTTTTTTCTTATTCATTTTTAGAAATTCTTTATATATTCTGCATATACATAATTTGTCAGTTAAATATGTTGCAAATATGTCCTTCTGCACTGTGGCTTATTTTTCACTGTCTTAATAGTATTTTTTAATAAAGAGAACACCTTAATTTTAATAGATCTAAAATTATCAATCTTTTCCTTTATTGTTAGGAATAATTGTTTCCTATTTAACCAATATTTACACACATTAAAGTCATAAATATGCTCCCTATGTTATTTGCTGGCAGCTTTATGCTTTATCTTTTATGTAAAAAATAAAACTTAATAATAATTAATATACTCTACCTGGAATTCTTTTTTGTTCATGGTATGAGAGAAGGTTAAAATTTAGTTTCTCAAAGGGATGTCCCAATGAATCACCACCACTTATTGAATGGACCATCTTTTTCCCACTGCTCTTAAAGCATCCTCTTTTTGCGAGTAAAGTGGCCTAATATGTTTTGGTTTATTTTTGGACAGCCTAGTCTATGTCAATTGCCTATATACCTATATTTCCAGCCATATCCCCACATTGTCTTAATCATTGTGGCTTAATAACAATTCTTACAATTTTGTACACCAAGACTTCAAACTTTGTTCTGCTTGAAGCTTGTGTTGGCTATTGTTGCCTATTTGTACTTCCATATAAATTTTAGAATTTTGTCAATGTCTACAAACTAAAACTTCTGAGATTTCCATTGCTATTACAATGAATCTATGGATCTGTTTGGAGAAAACTGACATTTTCATTCATGAACATAATATGCCCTTCCTCATATTAAGGCTTTCTTTAATTGCACACAAATATTTTGTACTTTATGTGTAAAACTTTTGTACAACTGTATGAGATTTACTAGTAGGTATTCAGTGCTTTTGATGCCATTGAAAATAATAACAATTTTTAATTTCACGTTAAAAGTGTTTATGGTTGATATACAGAAAAGCAACTGATTTTGTTTATTGACTTTGTATCCAAAGATCATTTTACATTTAGATATTAATCCCAATAATCCCTCCATATGTCCCTTGGGATTTTCTACATGCATACAATTAAATCTGGAAAAGACATTTTTTGTTTTTTTCTTTTGAAATCACCTTGTCATTGTTATTCATGTTACGTTGCACTGTCTACAATTTTGAGTACATATTTGAATAGAGGTATTGATAGAGGGTGTGTTTACCCTCTTCTTGGTTTTAGATGGAAATCTTACCATAAGTATCTTTTGTAGGTACCCTTTATGTAAAGAAATTTTTTTCTATTCCTGTCTTACTAATAGTTTGGGGGACAGCTGTCTTTTTCAGCATTGTTTGTGATAATCACATAATTATTATTCTTTATTGTTATTGTGATGCATGACCCACCTACCCACTTCAGCATTCTTAGAACAACCCAAGGTTATAATGTATATTGTTTCCTATAGATCACTGGATTTGATTTACTTTATTTTTTTAAGGACTTAAGAGAAATTGGTGTATCTTTTCCTATTCTTGTAAAAAATTATTGACCTTGTAAAGCAAATTGGAAATTGCTCAATCTTTGCTTTTTCTCTCGAATAGTTCACACACAATTATGTTACTTCCAAATGATTTGCAGAATTTACTATTGAACCAAACACAAGCTGTAGCTTTTCTTAGCAGACAGCTCTTATTTAGATATTTGACTACTTTAATAGATATGGGACCATTACTTTCATGTTTTCAGTACTTGTGTTTGGTATATCTTCAGGGTTTCTTTACTGAGGAGACTTTCCTATTGTTAGTGGTTTCCATTTTTTTCATTTTTGACAGGCTAATAATTTATTCTCCCTCCCACACCTTCTTGGTCAGATTAACAAGTTGACTCTCGTTTTTACTGATATTTTCACTAGAACCAATTTAGATGCTCTTTATCTTCTCTGTATTGTTTTTCCTATATTATTGTTTCACTATTATTGTCATATCCTTCTTTCTATTACTTTTGTGTTTAATCTGCTGCTTTTTGCTTGACATGAATGATTTTAGAATATTGATGCTATTCTTTTTCTTTTATAAGATAATCATTTTATTATTATAACAAAATATGTGCAGTGTATTGCCACTGAGTATGACTTTAACTGCATCTCACTAGTTTTTGTAAACATAGGTTCATTATCAATCAGCTCGAACTATTTCTAAACTACATTTTGATTTCTTCTTTGATCCATGAGCTATGGGCAAGTTTGTCGAAAAATTTTAAAACATTTGGTGATACTCTGATTAACTTTGTTATTGATTTTTGGATTAATTTTACTATAGAAAAACACATTCTATATGATTTCCATTCTTTGACGTTTGTTGTGACTTGCTTAATTGTACAATACTTTGTAAATTTTGATAAATGTCCCATACACATTTGAATACAATGCATACTGTATGGTTGTGAGTGAATTAGATGGAAAGATAGATAGATTAGATAAATAGATGATAGACAAATAGCAAATATTAATTAGATTGTTTGTAAGTGCAGAGTTCAATTCTTCATTTTTTACTTACTGATGGAAATATTTATTCTGTCAGTTAATGATAGAGGCACTAAAAAAAATTTATAAAACTCTTTTAATTTTATCAGTTTGGGCTTTACACATATTAAACTATACTATTTGTTCCATAAAATTTATAATTATTATTTCCTCTTCAAGTTTTTCCTTTATTATTATGAAATATCCCTTTTTATCTCAAATAATGCTTCTTACCTTAATATCTATTTTGTCTGGTATTCGTATAGCTCCGCCAGCTTTCCTCTGGTTAGTGTTTGCATGGTAGGTCTGTTTTCCAATGTTTTACTTTCAGTTTTTCTGTATATTTATATTTATAAAATATACAATACATTTATATTTATATTTATATTGACTTTTATATTTTACTTATATATTTATTTATAGCACTTTTAAGTGCAGTAAGGTTTCTGTTTTTATTTCTGGTTTTCCCCATTTTCCTAAATCCAGTTTGATTCTCTCTGCCTTTTAAAATGGGAGTTGGAAAACTTTTTTTATATAAGGTTGGAGAATAAATATTTTAGACTCTGTGGGTTACATCTAGTGTGTATCACAATTCCTCAACACTGCTATTGCCATGCAAAAGCAGCCATAGATAATATGTAAATGAATACATTATTGACTGTGTTCCAATAAAACTTTATCTATAAAATAAAAAAGGCAGCAAGACTATTTCAGCCTATGGAGTGTAATTTTTCAAACCCTGTTTTATCTGATAAAATTGAACATCTAATTTGTTTCTTCTTTGTTCTACTTCTGATACATTTTTCTTTTTTCCCTTTAATTGATTAATTAAGAATTTTTCCCATCATTCAGTTTTTACACTGTACATCCTTTTACTATTTTTAAATGATTTTGCTGGAAATTATAATAATAAAATTAAAATGATTTTGCTAGAAATTCTTTACATTTATTATGATCTTATGTAAATTAGCTCTTTGTTACTTCCTAGACATAAACTCCCTTTATCACTTCTTGCTTCTTGCGTTGCTTATTGTCATATATTAATTCTATACATTGTTCTCCATAAGACATACTTCTTATTTTTATGCATCCATAACTCAGATTTAATAACATTTCTCATTCCATACCTCTTCTCTACATTCATTTATAAAATTCCAAACATCCATATTAGAAAATTTTCTTTTGGCCCAAAAAACTTTCTTTCACTTAAAGTGCACATTGTTGGGAATGAAAGAGAGAGGTAGTATCTAATACTGAAAATGTGCTTCTGTGTTTTTGTATGTTTTGTTTGTTCATTTGGGTCATTAATCTAAACTCATAAGAGCTACTTCTGTTAATTTTCCTTCTCTTTGGAATCATTATCTTTCAATTTCTGGCTAATGATGGCTTCAAAGAGATTTTGTATTTTAAATTTTGCTCAAATTTTATATATTCTGTATATATTATATATTATATTGTACATATTTTTTAAAGGACAGTGATATGCAGCAAACTAATGTGGTATAACCAAAAGAATTTTTTTTCTATTCATATGTCCATATAGTTCCCTTATTCCCATTAAACACAGATAGGGGAAAAGATATTCATAGCAGCATATTCTGCCCTATGTCCTAAAAGCACTGAAATTAGCAAAAGAGAACATACATTTTAGGTTTTGCCTTTTTTGTTTTTTCATACCAGCAGAATCCTGGAATCTTATTTATGTTTCGGTGTGCAGTTTTCATGTAAACTCTCCTGATCCTCTCCAATTATAATCTTTTAGATTGATACACATTAGTTCCCTTCCCACAGTCACGCCTACTCAAATCCCCAGGCACCATGATCACATATCTTTTTAATGGGTTACTGAACTGCGTTATTTGGCCACTTAGACATAATTTCAAATGCCTGTAACTTCACTTTGCAAGACAAACCAAATGACTTCAACCACAGTTCATCAGAATAAGCCCACGTTTTCTGCTAGGAAGGCTTTCAACTACAAGATATTAAGAAATAACTCTTTTCAGGGCACCTGGATGGCTCAGTCAGCTAAGCATCTGACTTAGGTTGAGGTCATGATCTCCCTGAGCCCCGCATGAGGCTCTGTGCTGACACCTCAGAGACTGGAACCTGCTTTGGATTCTGTGTTTCCCTCTCTCTCTGCCCCTCCCCTGCTCGCACTCTGTCACTCTCTCTCTCTCTCTCTCAAAAATAATAAACATTTTAAAATGTTAAAGATGCGTACTTTCATTTAAAAAAACGAAATAACTCTTCTTTTTTATTTTTATATATTTTTAACAATTTTATTTTAATGTTTTATTTATTTCTGAGAGAGAGAGAGACAGAGACAACATGAGCAGGGGAGGGTCAGAGAGAGAGGGAGACAGAATCTGAAGCAGGCTGCAGGCTCTGAGTTAGCTGTTAGCACAGAGCCCTATGTGAGGCTTGAACCCACAAACTGAGATCATGACCTCAGCCGAAGTCTGATGCTTAGCCGACTGAGCCACCCAGGCGCCCCACAAAATAATTCTTCTATATCTCATGCTTTCCATAAAGTATCTTGAGATTTTTAATATAACGAGACATTTTTAATTTTTTTAATGCTTATTTATTTTTGAGAGAGAGAGTGTGTGTGTGAATAAGGGAGGGGCAGAAAGAGGTAGACACAGAATCTGAAACAGGTTCCAGGCTCTGAGCTGTCAGTACAGGGCCTGATGCGGGCTCGAACCCATGAACGGAGAGATCATGAGCTGAGCCAAAGTTGGATGCTCAACTGACTGAGAAACCCAGGCGCCCCTACGGAGACATTTTTATAACCAAGATACTTATTTCTTACCTATGTTATTTCTCTTATGTTACTCCTTAATTGCAAAATCTTATCGCCACGAAAACTTCCTTCTCAGAGATAAAAAAAGAGATAATAAATTTCCTTGTAATTTTCTTCTCATAGTTTAATTTTAAATTCATCTATGATCTATTTTATTCAAAAAATTAAGTAAAAATATAAATAAATAAAAGGAAATGAAATAGGGCATTGTGTGAATGTTATTATTTTTCCCACAAATATCCCAACATCCTTTACAATGTTTATATAGTAAATGTGTAAACAGAGGCACAAGCAAGGCGATTTAACTTGCTTAGGGCCCTGTAGAGGAGGCAATGTAATATAGTTAGTGCCCGGATCAATCAGTTTATCTGTTAATCAATGTGTTTTGTGCTCAACCTTGGCTGGAGCAGAGAATCTTAACCAGGAGGTAGATCAGATTTTCCTCTGATAGTTTTTTTAAAAAATGCATCTAGGTACAGCAATTTGAAAAATATGGATTATTAAAGAGCTCTACACATGACTGGGATACACAATCTTACTTGAGAAACATGCTTTAGCCATTGGAGGATAAAGAATAAATGGGCATTGACTCGATGAGGTTGAAAAAAAAAAGAAACACTTAAAAATATATAAAATACATGTAATTAAAAATTGAATTTTCTGGCACAGTGTGAGTTAGAAAGACTTCATTAGGAAGATTAAAATTGATCTGTACCTTCAAGATTTGCAGAGCTGTTAGGAATATATGGAAAAGGGAAAAATGATAATAAGCGCAAGAGCACAGAGGCAGAAATAATCATTGTTTGGGTATCAGTGCAAGGAACAAGATAGTAGCCTCCAAGTGGAAACAGTTTCTGTCTTAATCCCTGCTTTATATACAATAGAATCACCTGTTGAACAAACATGTGAATAAATGAGTGAACCAATCAATTTATCAATAATATGAGTGGCATATTCTTGTGATGGAATAGTGGGAAATAGTCATGCATCATGGATGACTTTGAAAGCCAGCAAAGGAGTTAAAACAGGGACTAACACATTAAAAAATATATATTTGAGTTAGATTCATTACAAGATAACAGACAACATGCACTAGAAAGATCCCACACTTAGAGAATCCAGCTGAAAATGTGTTACAGTAATACAGGTGTGTAAAAATCAAGGCCTTGCATTATTTCCATGAAATGGATATAAAACATACCTAGCAAATAAAAGAAATCCTTCAAAGTAGATGTCAAAAATTATATAACATGATTTGATTGTTCAGTTTAATGCCACGTGTTAACTAATGTGATGATCTGTTGCCCTCACCTTGCACTTGTTCTTCAAGCCATCCCTAACCTACTGCCCTTCTTTATGCTCGCGTACCACTCTCGTTATTCTTGAACTTTTTCTCCTTAAATATATTTAGCCCAAACCATTAAACGCTAGAAAATTCTGGTTGCTGGAATTTTGATTATAATTGGCTATATTCTATTCGCATGACATTTAAAAATCTCAATTTGGACTTGAGTATTTTAGAATTGATTTACCCTAGAGTGAGGATGGAAGAATGAAATGGAAACATCAAAGCTTGCTTTAAAAAAAAGACAAGAGATGACCACATGCTTAGATATTCATTTTAGAGTAGAATATATACAGTTAATATACAGTTAAGATAGTTTAGGTAAATGCCAGAAATTTATGGTCTCTTATTTAAAACTCTTTTTTGAAAAGTCTAAAAATATTTCACAGCTTTTGTCTTCAGATGTCCTATTTTATAGACTGTTACTTTCTCTACCCATGCCTTATTAGTTTTTCATAAAAACTTAGCAATATGATTTAGTGTGTGTGTTTTCAGGAATATAGGTATTTCATAAACTGAGAATATGTGAAATAATGACCATAGAGTTCTACAGTATTTACCGTATACAGAATGAAATCTAAGGGTCTGAAGCTAAAATACCATAATTAGCAGAACTTTAATTGCTGGGGTTGTAAAAGAAAGAAAAGAAATCTAAGCTGCAGGATATCCTTAGTCTCACAGTCGCCTGAAGCATGACTGAAGAAATTCTAAGAGGAGAAAACAAAATATAAGTCCATCTCCTTAGATAATTAGATGTTCAAAGCCGTCACATTCACTCTTTCAGGCCAACAGGGGGATGATGCAACTAATTCGAGGAATTATTGTCCATCCTAATGGACTAATGGTTGGGGCAAAGGATATATTTCTTCCACTTTGTATTGCCGGGAAGTTTTAGCTACAGTGCAAATCTACTCGGCAGAACAGAAAACTTGTACCATTATGGTTTAGGTAGTCTGGAAGCAACAAGAAGAATTTTTTTTTCTGAAGGCAAAAAAGTGATGTCAAATGTAAAATTATTGCTGGGTTTAATGAGCTGAGATGACCTTAGAAAGGAGAAATTAAGAGTTTCCAAAGGACCAAAGCAACATCCACCTCTACAAAATTGAACTATCTCAGTGTTCACTGAGTATGCTCCCTGCCATCACCACTCACCATTATGCTTGTTTTGACACCATTCGTGGATTAAGCGGTTGACCTTTGAAAACCGATGGTTATTTAAAAGCTGAGGTTGCTTTCCTACTAATGCCAATTTACCTAGTATTAGATGAGATAGGGAGGAAAATGGCTTTGTGTGTAAGAGCTACATTAGCTTGAACGTTTGCATGTTTATATCTGGGGATAGGCATCTATCAAGGATTCAAACCAAAGTGGAACAAGAGTATTTAAATCATGCATGGATCTTAGAGACAGAGAGAGACATCTACTGGTCCATTTATTACCAATCCCAAGCACCTCCCCCTCCACTGTAATTAATGTAACGTTTTCTCTCTTTACAGCTGACAGCCAAGAGCATAATTAGAGTCTAATAAAACACGGAAAAGTCACAAATGCAAAGTGGAATAAACAGTAAACAGTGAGGGAGGCGAGGATTCGGGAGTGTGATGGCTGGGTAATGCCTTAGATAAACTGTGTGCACATTGTCACTGTCACGCTCTCGGCAGCCCCAAGTGTGCTGGTAGCCTGGTGCAGACAGACAGCTCGAATTAATCCCAAGAGGAGCGCATGACAGGCGAGTGAAGCAGACAATTAGAATGAAGGAGGAAATTGGAAATGGCAAAGGTGTGAACATATGTCAAATTACAACTAAATGATAAATTACAATTCTGTCATTGGAATAAGCGGTAATTAAGAAAGATTTCAGCTCTCCCTCTTGAAAAAAAATAAGAGGGAATCACATTTTTCCCCCAGTTTAGATTTGTCTGCTGAATTGCTTCCATCCATCTCACACATGGGGCCGGATCTTCCTGGCTTTGGGGCTGCATTATTTGTGTACATTAAGGATAATTCTTTTTTTTCCTGTTCCCCATTTTCCAGACTGGCAGAATGATAGTGTCAAAACGAACAGGAAGCTGATAGTATCTGATATAAAAACCTGCACTGAGGTTTAAAAAAAAAAAATGAGGCTTGCTGCTGAATCTGCTGCCGTGCTCTAATTATTTTAAACAAGCACTGCACAGTCCAGCTGACAATTAGGAAAGTCTGCTTTATGGCTTGGGGGATTCGTATGAAACCTCATAATCACTGTATACACGTCCTTTTCGTTTAGACAGTAATGAATGTGGGTGGGGTTTCTTGGCAGTTTTCGGCCACTTAACCACAATTTAAAACAGCTGTGTAATTATCATGAGTTTTTTGAATCCAACATCCAATTCCAATTTAGAGTTTGTAACACCTGTGGTTTGTTTCCAGCGCTAAGACCGAGGCAGGGGAATGACAGAAGCAAAAATGCAGTGCTGGCAAAAGCAGCCGGGGAGATGGCTCATTGTCCCACGGGGCCTCTACATGCCAAGACACAGCTGAGAAAGAAATCGTCACAAAGACAAATCTCACATATAAATATGAGGAGCCGTGTGCAAGGAGGTGTTGTTCAGCAGAGTCAAGTCAGCATAGACTAGTCTTCAACTCCCGAAAAAGCAGACATGTCCGAGAGTTATAGAATCCTTGCAAACTCTGTAAAAAGGATGGGGGGAGGGGGGAAATAACACACCAATGGAAAGGGCCATACAGGTTCTGTACCCAGGGTGATGATCTTTGATTATTTAGTACATCTCAAAACAGATGGAATTTCATTTGATGATCTATTTTCCTATTATTTCATGAGTAGCTGTGCATTAATTTTAGGAATGCAACGAGGACAATAATAATAATAATAGAAATTTTTATGAGAATTTGGATTGGAATAAAATTTCTTAACATGTAAGTAAAACATCCACCACACATTATTCCAATATTTATAAGGTAAGCTAACTAATTTTCTGTGCATTATTTATGCTTTTGAAAGTGCTTATAACATAAAATAGCTATAGTTCTCCATTCAGAGAACAATGACTAAGTATTATTATCTAGTGTCTAAAAAGGAAGATTGAAATAAAATGAACAAATCAGGAGACTCTAGATACTGGCGAGGATGTGGAGAAACGGGCACCCTCCTACACTGTTGGTGGGAATGTAAATGGGTGCAGCCCTTCTGGAAAACAGTGTGGAGGTTCCTCAAAAAATTAACAATAGAACTCCCCTATGACCCGGCAATAGCACTGCTAGGAATTTACCCAGGGATACAGGGGTGCTGATGCATAGGGGCACATGTACCCCAATGTTCATAGCAGCACTCTCAACAATAACCAAAATATGGAAAGAGCCTAAGTGTCCATCAATTGATGCATGGATCAAAAAGATGTGGTTTATCTATACAATGGAATACTACACGGCAACGAGAAGGAATGAAATCTGGCCTTTTGTAGAGACATGGATAGAACTTGAGGGTGTTATGCTGAGCAAAATAGGTCAGGCAGATAAGGACAGATACCATACGTTTGCACATATAGGAGGATTAGGAGGAACTTAATGGAGGACCATGGGGGAGGAGAAGGGGAAAAATAGTTGGGGAGAGGGAGGGAGTCAAACCGTGAGAGACTTTTGAATGCTGAGAACAAACTGAGGGCTAATGGGGGGTGGGGGAGAGGGGAATGGGAGTGATGGGCATGGAGGAGGACATTTGTTGGGATGAGCATTGGGTGTTATTTGGAAACTAACTTGACAATAAACTAAGGGGAAGAAAAAGAAATAATGAAAGTTCCTCTTAGAATATATGCAAATATTTACATCATTTCTTTCTCACTCTCCTCCTAGGGCAAAAAGGAGACAAATATCCAGAAGGCTAAATAAAATTCTCCAACAGGGAGGTCAGAGGCTCCAATGATCTTCCAGAATAAATCAATTTCTGGCTGCCGTGGCCAGATACTGTAGTTCAAGGCCTTGAAAGCTTAATTGGAGAAGCATGTTAAAAGTTAAAGGGCCAGAGTCATGTTAATTACATGAGGTTTTCTTGTAGAAAATCTGCCCAACACAATCCCACCCTCCCTCTTTCTTAGGGATATGATCCTACATCACACTTCTATAATTTGACAAGGTTTATTTTAAAAACAATTTATTTGTAGTCATGTGTATTCTTCGCAAATAATAGAGCCTAATGTGTTCATTTATTATATTCTTACTACAGTTTGGGTTAAGAAGCTTCTGACACTGTAGGCAGAACTTCAGAAGGGTTTAAATATGGAACAAATTAGGGACTGGGTTTCAATTCTTCCTTCTTTTGAAAAGTAAGGGGTGAGAAAAAAAATGGATTATAATTGTTGCTCCAATTTTGTTTCCTTCTAGAAATAGAAGTTCTTTTATGGTAACATGAATATAAAAGAGTAGCCAGAAAAAAATCTTGGACTTTTACTCCAACCAGAGGAAAGTGTTCATAAAATATAATCTGGTAAAAATATCATTAAATTTTATCATAAACAACCTAACTAGTTAATAAACTATATAATAAAAATTGAATGGATAATGATATCTGTCTTCCTATTTGTACTTTATAAATATAGAGAAAGGCAAATATAAATATTAGAAATCATTTTTCAACAATTTAATGTTCCACAATTAATTTGTATTTAAGATACATTTTTTCATATCTATTAAAGCTAAAAAACTTAGAAGTTAATGGTAGACCACAACCTCCTTCCATGAAATAATGTGATATATAAAGTTAGTTTCTGGAGATTATGTTTTTCTAATAGCAGGTTAAATACTCATCTTCGTCACATCTGTTAACTTTCCAAAAAGAAGACTTTCTTTAGTAACCATTGGGGCTATGGAAATTATTTTCTTGGCAAAGGACATTGTTATCCTACATGTTGATTTAATATACACCTTCTATATGTATGTAATGTTGGAGAATACTTTTTTTAAAGATTCTCAACCTATAGTACACATAAAATTGGGCTGGGCACAGAAATCTGCATTTTGGACAAACCTCCCCCATAGCTTTCATGCGAGCTTAGTCTCTGACACGAAGCGTCCATGTTGCTTAGTCCCAGGAAAGTTGTTAATGCCAGAGTGAATACCAGAACAAGATAATTGGGAACAGAGACTAGCCTTCTGACCTCCCATCAACCTCTTTTATGAAAGTATATTGAAATTATATTATTGAACAGATTACCAATATATAAATTAAAGTGACCAAACCAAGTTCCTAATTTCTATGTTTAATTCTGTGCTCTCAATTTGGAAAATTTGACAATGATGATTAATGTAAGTACATTATTTTCACTATAGATTTCAATGCCAGGGCTTTACCAATTTAGAAACAGATATAAAAAGTCATGAACACAGTGCTAATTGTAGTCTATATGGAATAGTGAAGAGGAGTGAAATGTGGAATTATGGAAGGAAATTTTACTGAGAATTAGGTCAAGAGTATCTATAGTTCATAATATATTCATTCAAATACATGATTTTTCTAAAATATTAAACCCTTTTAATTTTTAAACTTTCCCTGTACAAATTTTGGTACAGTTGCATTTTTAACACTTATACATTCAGGTAATGACACTTCAAATATAAATGTACCTGAACACATGCTGAACGTCATGGTGAAATAGTATTCAGTGGCCAATAGCCAATGACACAAACATGGTTTAAACATTCCTTAAGTCTAATCCTGGGATATTTGACTAGAGTCTTATTTGAAAATTAAAGACTGTGTGACATAATACAAAAATATACATATATATTTTAGTTTCTGTCCCTGGATCTTGACTCAGAGCTCATAAAATTCTTATAATTTTCTAAGTGATGAAAGCACTAGGAACATTATTGTTCTAATATTTATTCTTTGACCTTGGTTCCTGACATAGTTCCTAAATCCCTTGGAATTTGCTGGATGATACCAGTATCTTTTGTTCTAATGCAGTGACTCTTGGTGGGTTTCTGGATTGGAGGCTAGTCACCAGAATTACCAAGCCATGATGAAAAACTTAGAATTTTCAGCCCCAGCCCCACCTCCCCCATTGAAGGGATAACTGGTACCAAATTTGTCCTCTCACCAAAAGCAAAACGCTATAAAATGGGAGGAAACAATATCTACAGAGGCTACTTGCAGGCATTCAACAATAGGAAATGCAAGACTGTGAACATTGAGGTAATTATTGAAATTACCCCGGTTTCTTTCTGAAGGGACTTTATCGTTTCATTGTACAGGGTTGTTTAGCTCAAACTGAGTAACAATCTTGTTGAGCTGCAGATTCAGGGATGAGAGGTCAAGGCAGCTGAAGTGGCTAGAATTTTCAGCGCAGAGTACTGAATAAGAAGCAGCAGCATACAGTTAGAGAACTGTGAGAGTTCAAACTATGGGTCTTGTTTAAAGGCTGATTTTGGTAGGCACAGAGTATGACTCCACAGTACTTACTGGCAATCATTCAACATTAGATTGACTACTGAATGGTGGCACCAGAAGTTATAAGCAGCCTAAGAGACCTTGCTGATCACCTTGACTCTTCAGTAGAGATCTGGAAAGTTCATATATTAGGCATAACAAAAATACCTAGAATAAATTTCAAACTAACTTAGACCCACCAAAATAAATAATAAGCCAAGACTGATAGGAAAAAGGACATGTTCCAGTAATCTAACTGCCTGCCATAATAAAACTGAACACAATTACAATAAAAAGGCATATTCTAGAGAAGGGTTGAGCAAGCCATGCCCCACAGGCATGCCACCTGGTTTTTAAAATAATGTTTATCGGAACACAGCCATGCCCATTTGTTTAAATATGTTGTGTGGCCTCTTTCCCATCACAACAGCAGAGTTAGGTGGTTATGGCAGAGACTGCCTAGCAAACAATCTAAAATATTTAGTAAGTGGGCCTTTAAGAAAATGTTTGCCAAGCACAGATCTAGACTCACTATAGTGTATTATCATAATGTCTGAAGTAAAATAAAAAATTCACTAAATATGCAAATGTGCAAGCATGCGAGTAGCCCCTGAAATGGCCCAAAGATTGGATTAGTCGTTAAAAATTTTAAAGTGATTATTATAGATACGTACAAAAACTTATAGGAAAATTTTGTTTGAGATAAATAAAAACTATAAAAAAAGGTCAAGTGAAAATTCCCATATCAAAAAATACAATATCTGAAGAGGCATATACACTAGGTAGACTTAACAGAAGATGGATGCCTGAGGAAGACAAAAATTACTGAGTTTAAACACATAAGAGTAGAAATTCACCAATATGGGGAAAAAACAGATTAAAAAAAAACAATTAAGAAAGCTTGAGGAACCCAGGGGACAAGCAGTCTAACATACATATCGTGTAATTCAAATCCCAAAGAGAATTGAGACAACAGAGCAGAAAATCATGGTTATGAGTTTCTTAAATCTTTGGTAAAGAAAAAAAGAAGACATCAATTTGTGGATCCCACGACCTCTGCAAAACCTAAGCAAGATAAATACCTGACCAACCATGTGTAGGAAAATTATGCCCAAGATAAAGAGGAAAATCACAGAAGTAGTCATGGGAAAAAGACACATATTACATAAAAAGTAACAGTAATATAAATAATAGCAGACTTTTGACCAGACACAGTAGAAAATGGAAGACAATGAAAGAAGAACTTTAGAGTACTGAAATAAAAAACAATTTTGAGACTATATTTTATATCCAGCAAAATATTCCTTAAAAAGTCAGGTTAGATTTTCACATAAACAAAAGTTGACAGCATCAGTCGCTAGGAGAGCTGCACTTTTACAAATATAAAGGAAAATATTCAGGTTAAGGGGAAACCACAATTGACGCAATTTGGATCTACAGGTATATATAAAGAACACTGAAAATTGTGAATATCTGGGGAATACAAAATATTATCTTTTTTTATAAGATTTTATTTTTAAGTTATCTCTACAGCCAACATGGAACTGGAAACTATAACCCTGAGATCAATAGTTGCATGCTCCACCAACTGAGTGAGCCAGGCTGCCCTAAAATATTCTTTTTATGTTTAATTCTGTACAAAGAGAACTACTGTTTAATGTTTAAACATTACATTTTGTAAAACTGATGAGCTCTTTTTATTAAGTTAAAAAATATTTTTAGTAATCTCTGCACCAACTTGGCTTGAACTCATGGCTCTGAGATCAAGAGTCACATGCCTTTCCAACTAGGTCCCAGGAGCCCTATATTGCATTTTGATATTAGTAAAATATATAGATATGTGACAGTCAAAGGATGAAGGATAAATGAAATCATAATGTATATTGTCATATAGTATATAAAAATATAATAAAATATTCTGAAGAAGATCACAGAATACTGTGATAAATTAGAGTTTTAATTTCTAGGGTAAATGTTAAATAATAATGCAAAAATAAAAGACAAAGGAGAAATTAAAAAGAAAACCTGAAAGATTTTATTAACTAAAAGGAAGACAGGAAGTGAGGAATTGAAAAAAAATAAAATGGACAACTAGAAAAGAAATAGCAAGAAAATAGACTTGAATCCACACAGGTGAACAATTATATTAAATATAAATGGATTACAGCCTGCAATTGAAAGGCAAAGATTGTCAGAATATTTTTACAAGAGTCAACTATGCTTTTCCTCATAAGAAATGAAACTTAAATACAAATACATAGATAGGTTGGAAATAAAATGGTAGAAACATACCATGCAGTTAATAAGCAAAAGAAATATTAGAGTCGCTATATTAATACAATATAAAACAGGCTTTAGAACCAGAAGTTATTATCGAAGAAATAGATAACATCTCATTAAAAATCAGTCCATAAGAAAGAACATAACATTTCTAACTCTGTATGAAGTCACAGTGTTTTAAAATGAATAAAAGGGGAAAAATGACAGAACTAAATGGACAAATATACAAATATTCAAACATATTTGCAGTATTTAACACTATTGCCTATAATCGATAGAACAAGTTAAATGGCATTATTAACAATATTGAAAATTTGGACAATACTACCAAAAATTGGCTTAATTGATATTTTGAAACATTATAATCAGTAACTACAGAAACATCATGTATGTATACATATTATTTATGTATGTGTATTTATATATGTATATATCTTGTTTTTTAGTTAATTTATTTAAATTCAAGTTAGTTAACATATAGTGAGTGTTGTATTGGTTTCAGGAGTAGAACCCAGTGTTTAATCACTTACTTATAACACCCAGTACTCATCCCAACAAGATGCTGTCCTTAATGCTCATCACCAATTTAGCCCATCCCCCCACATATTTTTAAATGTGTATGGAATGTTCTAGCTGGTAGATCCTGTGCTGGGTCATAGAACAAGCATCATTAAATTTCAACAAATATTTCTTTTATACAAAATAGAATTAAATTAGAAATAGGTAACAACAAGGCATTTGAAAAAACTCCAGTGTTTAGAAATTAAACCACATAGTAATAATTAATATGAATCAAAGAAGTAATCCAAAACATCATACCCCTCAGATCAAGAAAAAGATGAGGATTTTTGTTTTGCCATTTCTAATTCAACATGAAGGTCCTAACCAGTGCAAAATGCAAGAAAAACAAATAAAAGGCATAAATATTGGAAAAGAAAAAGTTAAACTATTTTTATTCACACACAACATGATTATTGCAAAAACCATCATATGTTAGATTTGTAGGAAATGCTAAGAACCATACAAATATACTACCAGAATTAAAAGGTAAGTTTTGCATGGTTGGAAGTACAAGAACAATATTTCAAAATCAATTGTCTTTGGAAAGTTAAATTTAAAATTTTGATTTCCTATAGAATCAAAAGATAGGTATGTTCATCCCCTTCACTGAAAATCTTGTGAGACCCAAACTAATGAAGATATATATCAATTTTATGAATTGCAGACTTAATATTGTTAATATATCAGTTTTCTCTAAATTGATTTATAGATTGAATGTAATCTCCATCAAACTCCCAAAAAGTGTGTGCGTGTGTGTGTGTGTGTAAACTGACAAGTTATTCCTAAGATCCCAAGAAAATACAAAGTTCCTAAAATAGCCAAGAAAATCTTGAAAAGAAGAACAAAGTTGGAGTATAGCCACTGTCTAATTTCAAGTCTTATTATAAAGCTGCAGTTATCAACCAACATGACACTGATGTGACAACATATAACTAGATCAACTGAATAGAATATAGAGAACAGAATTAGATTCACATATATAGAATTAGATTCACAAGGTCCCAAGGCAATTCAATGAGAAAAGGAAAGTCTTTTCAACAAATGATGGAAAAAAATTGATTCACATATTGGAAAGAATGAGCATCCACACCTACCTCATCCAACTGACAAATATTAATTCAAGGTATCCCAGGCCAAAATAAAAAAGCTAAAGCTAAGGCCTGTAGGAGAATATCTTTGTGATCTTGGTATAGACAGAGATTTTGTAAATAGAACAAAAAAAAATCTTACTATAAATTGAAACATTGATAAAATGGACTTCATCAAAAATTAACATCTGCTCCTCAAAAAAATTACTTACAAAAAATAAAACATTTGCAAAATACAAACTTGGCAAGAGGTTTGTGTCCAGAATGTATAACAAACTTTTACAAATCAAAAATACAAAGACAAACCACCAATTAAAAAATAGAAAACTGATCTTACACTCACATTTCTAAACAGAAGAGGTATGAATGGCTATTAGTACACGAGAGAGATGCTCAAGGTCATTCGTTGTCAGTAATTAAAGCCAAAATGAGATTCTATGCCACATTCACTAGATTGACCAATATAAAAGTAGACTGACAAACTTAATGTTTGTCAGAATATAGTGCAACTGAAACTCTCATTCATTGATTCTAGGAATGTGGAAACTGGTGGTTTTTCATATAGTTAAAACACATGCCTGCTTCATTACCCAGAAATTCCACTCCTGAATAATTACCCAAAAGAAGTGAAAATTTATACTCATGAAAAAACTTAAGAGTGTTTAGAATAGCATCATTTCATTTACACTACTACGAAACCAAAGCAAACAAATATCTATCATAGAAGTATTAAAAAATAAAGTATGGTATGTTTATCTGTTGGAAGTTAGTAATTAAAAGGTACTACTGATAAAGTGTACTGATATGTACAAAATCATTTATGTATTTCAAAGATTATGTTGCACAAAAGAAATCTTCCTCCCTCAAAAACATTGCATGCTATTTGATTCTAATTTTTTAGAAATCCGAATCTTATCTTTGATGTTAGAAAATAAAACATTAGTTACCTTTAAGATAGGGATGCAACGTAAATGGTATGGAACATCAGTGAACTGTATGATACAAATGTTTACTTTGGTTGGAATGGTAGTCACAGAAATTTATATTTGTAAAACCTCACTGATCCATACCCTCAAGATCTTCGTATTTCACTGTATATTAATTTTACCTCAAATTATAAAAATGCTTGAACAGGGCCATTGTTAATTAGAAAGTCTCTGTCACATAAATGTAATAGATAATGAGTCTACTTCTTCCTGGAGTTTTAAATGTTTCCCTGAATGCAGTCAGGCTCTTTGGACGAAGCAATTAACTCTTTGTGGTTACTGAGTGCTGGTCAATAAATTGCTGTTGATTTGTTCTCCTCTATCATATGGATGCAGTATTATGCTTGCCCACCTGTAAACAAGACTGTGACTATTATGAACATAGTAGGAAGACATCATTTTACATAGTAACAATCATAACACCTAAGAGTTCAAGTAAAAACCTGTGTAAATGAATGCAATTACACTAACAACTTTTTAAAAATAAGAAACCACATCAACACCTTCACCATACCACTCATCTTGCTTTTCTGATGTACATATTAAATATATACACCAGAAATATCACTGTACAAGTGATATTTATGAAATAAATAAAAGGTATCTTGTTTGGCAAGAAAATTCTCCACAGTGTCACCATTGAAACAAATCTATACATGATGGGTATCTTGATTAAGATTTCACTTGTTTTTCTTTCCTTACTAGAACACAGAGTAGACTATTGACCATTAATTGAATTAACGTATGTAATATTGTAATAAGAGAGAAGTAAATATAAATATAAGAAATAAAGGAAGAGGGAAGGAGAAGAGACAGGTAGATATTTACCATAAGTTCTGAAAGTTGTCAAACATTTTCACTTAGGGTTCTCAGAATTACAATAAATGAAGAAATGGTATTAACTGGTTTGTGAAGAACTCTGTTGTAGCATTAAAACTGATTACCGTGTCATAAATTGCTGCCAACTATTTATCAATACTGTTTTGCCTAATTGACTTAGCAATAGTTATACACGCAGCGACTTGACAGAGATTCAAGGGCTATATTCATACTAACTGACCAAACTAAATACCTTTAGACTCCACTTGTGTCCAGGTTACATAGCATAAGTCAAGAAATATCCTTGCTACTCTCCTGTGAAAAATAATCTAATTCTTGCACCTGCTGCTAAACACAATATTGAAAGAATACTTGTCAAAGTGTAATAAGAATCTTTAAAAAAAAGATAAAGATGCATCAAATATGACTTTGGGAGAAAGATATAATAGTGTTTTTTGAAAAATAGTTGGTCTTAAAATATGCATATTTAAAATAATTTACAGATCATTATTGTTTGTTATTACCAAACAACATTTGAATTATATCTACAATAAGGAATAGAGTTAAACAAGACAGTAACAATTTTTATTTTAAAGAGTTCTGAACTAAAATATAGCAATTGTAATATTTCTTTGAGCTACTTAAAATAGAAATATACCTACGCAAAATATACCTTCCCGTATCTTTCTCCTTAATCAACTGACTTCATTTTTTAGATCAGTTTTAGGTAGCAGAAAAATTAAGCAAGAAGTACACAGATTTTGATATAACCTCTCACCCAACCCCCCAACACATTTTCCCTGTTATTAACATCTTGCATTAGTGTGGTACATCTTTTACTCTTGATGAACTAATATTGCACATTATCATTAACTAATGTTCATAGTTTACATTTAGGTCAACTTTTCATGTAATACAGTTCTATTAGTTATGACACACACATAATCTTACATACCCACCATTACAGTATCATACATAACAGTTTCACTGCCCTAAAAACCCCCTATATTCCTCTTATCTCTCTCCCCTTCATCCTTCTACCCTAAGCCCTGGCAGCCACTAAACTTTTCTCTGTCTCTATCGTTTTTCATTTCCAGAATACTAGAAATCATACAGCATGTAGTTTTTTTCAGATTGGCTTTTTTCAGTTAGCACTATGCATTTAAATTTCCTCCATATTTTTGCAGCTTAGTAGCTCATTTCTTTCTAACACTGAATAATATTCCACTTCATAGGTGTCTTACACCTATTTAAGAACATATTCTCATTTTTGGCAATTATAAATAAAGATATTATAACATTCATGCTTAGGTTTTTGTGTGGACAAACATTTTCAGCTTAACTGGATGAGTACCAAGGGGTACGATTGCTGGATCATACAGTAAAGCCATCTTCAACTTTGTAAAAAGGTGCCAGTCTTTCAAAGTGACTGTATCATTTTGTGATCCTATCAACAAAGATTAAGAGTTTCTTTTGTTCCACATTGTAGCCAGCATTTGGTGTTGTCAGTGTTTTGATTTTAGCCATCCCAATAGGTCTTTAGTGGTATCTCATTGATGTTTTATTTTACATCCCCCTAATGACATAGGATGTTGAACTTCTTGTCAGATGTTTGTCATCTGTATATCTTCTTTGATGAGGTGTCTGTTAAGAACTTTTGCCCATTTATTAATTCAGTTGATTGATTTCTTATTGTTGATTTCAAAATGTTCTTTGTATATTTTATATACCAGTTCCTTATCAGATATGAGTTTTTTCAAATATATTCTCCTAACCTGTGGCTTGTCTCTTTATCTTCTCAGTGTTTCCCACAGTTTCACAGAGCAAAGGTTTTTAATTTTAATGAAGTCTAACTTATTAATTTCTTCTTTCATGGATCAAATATTTGACATTGTATCTAAAACTCATTGTTAAACCCAAGGTGACCTAGGTTTTCTTTTATGTTTTCTTCTACAGTTTTATAGTTTTGTTTTAAATTTAAGTCTTTGATCTATTTTAAGTTAATTTTTGTAAAAGGTATAAGATCAGTGTTTAGATTCATTGTTTTGCATGGCTGTCCCAGAGCCTTTCCTTGAAAAGATTATCCTTTCTCAATGGAATTGGCTTTACAAAAATCAGTTGACTACATATGTGTGGCTCTAATTCTTTTTCTTTTTAATGCTTATTTATTTTTGAGAGGAGAGAGAGAGAGAGAGAGAGAGAGAGACCAGGGGAGGGGGGCAAGAGAGGGAGACACAGAATCTAAAGCAGGCTCCAGGATCTGATCTGTCAGCACAAAGCCCAGTGAATGGTTCAAACCCACAAACCCCAACATCATGACCTGAGCTGAAGTCAGATGCTTAACTGAGCCACCCAGGCACTCCTGTGTGGGTCTAATTCTGAGCTCTCTTTTCTGTTCCACTGATATGTTTGTCTATTCTTTCACCAATGCCACACTGTCTTAATGCTATAATTTTATAGTAAGTCTTGAAGTTTAGTCCTGAAGTCTTGGTCCTCTTTGATACTGTGTTGGCTATTTTGGGTCTTTTGCCTTTCCATATTAACTTTAGAATTAGTTTGTCAATATCTAGAAAGTAACTTGCTGGGGTTTTGATCAGGCTTTCTTTGAAACTATTGATCAAATTGAGAAGAACTGAAATCTTAATATTACTGGGTCTTTCTATCCATGAACATAGAATATCTTTATGTTCTATCCATGAACATAGATTATCTTTTTTTCTCCCCTCTGATTTCCTTCATAACAATTCTGTCATTTACATCATATAGATCTTATAATGTTCTTAGATTTACACTAAAGTATTTGTTTTCATGCTAATGTAAATTGTGTTGTGTTTTTCATTTCAAACGCCAGTTTTTCATTTCTGTATATAAAAAAACATTGGCTTTTATATACTTGTGTCCTGCAACCTTGCTATAATCACTTATTAATTCCAGGAGTTTATTTGTTGATTCTTTCAGATTTTCTACATAGACAATCATGTTATCTACAAAGACTATCTTATTTCTTTCCTTTCACTCTAAATATCTTTTATTTCCTTGTAACATAGTATTAAATTGTCTAGAACTTCCAGTACTATGTTGAAAAGGAGAGATTCAAGCCAATGTCCTTGCCTCGGTGTCTGATTGGGAAAGGATTGAGCTTCTCACCATTAAATATGGTGTTAACTATAGGATTTTTGTCGGTATTTTTCTTAGGTTAAGGGAGTTCCCCTCTATTCCTACTGAGAATTTTTATCATTAGTGGATATTGGATTTTGTCAAATACTTTTTCTGTGTCTATTGATATGACCATGTGATTTCTCGTTTTTAGCCTGTTGATGTAATGGGTTACATTAATTACTTTTCAATAGTTAAACTGACCTTGTATACCTTGAATAAATCCCACTTGGTCATAGTGTATAAACCTTTTTACAAATTGTTTAATTTGATTTGCCAATATCTTGTTGAGGATTTTGCATCTATGTTCATGAGAGCTATTTGTCTATAGTTTTGTGGGGTTTTTTTGTTTTTCTTGTAATGTTTTTGTCTGGTTTTGGTGTTAGGGTAATGCTGGCCTCATATTATGAGTTAGGAAATATTTCCTCTGTTTCTATCTTTTGAAAGAGGTTGTAGAGAATTGCTATAACTTCTTTCTTAAATGTTCGGTAGAATTCACCAGTGAACCCATCTGGGCCTGATGCTCTCTGCTTTGGGAAATCATTAATTACTAAATCAATTTCTTTAATATATATATATAGATAGATAGATAGATCTGTTTTTTCTAGTGTGAGTTTCAACAGATTGTCTTAATTTTGTAAAATTCTCAGTCATCATTCCTTCAAAAACTTCTACTTCTATCTCACTTCCTTCTCCTGCTGACATATACTAAACCTCTGTAACAATCCCACAGTTTTTGCATATTCTATTCCATTTTTTTTCCTTTTTGCTTTTCAGTTTGGGAAATTTCTACTGACATATATTCAAGCCCACTAATTCTACATATATGCTTGTTTCTCCAGTTTGTGGGTAGCAGTTTGCTCTATAACCTCAATTCTCTGATGGCTCTCAGAAGAATTACTGATTTTTAGTTAGCTTACCTTTTTTCTTATTGCAAAGAAGGAACTTTTAGACTACTTCTAAACTTTTTGTATATTGGAAAAGAAATCAGAAGTTACTACATATCATTTATTTTTTTAACTTTACTGTGGTATAATTGACAAATAAAATTGTAAGATACGTAAGGTATGATGATTCAATATACAAACACATTGTGAAAGGAATCCCTTAATAGAATTAATGAACATATCCATCACTTCACATGTTTTACCTTTGTGTGTATGTCAGAGAACACTAAGCTCTACTCTCTTAGAAAACTTCAATTATGAAATACAGTGTATTAACTATACCGTTGCTGATGCAAAATGAACAAACCTTTTAAAATTTTAAAGAGAAATGAAAAATAGCTTTATATAAGCCAGGTTAGGGCAGCTGCTTAGGATACACAATCTTCACAAAGAAGAGAGTGCTCCAGGTAAGGAACATTCAGTGCAGGGCATATATGTTTGTTTGGTTTTTTAATTTTTTAAATGTTTTTTATTTATTTCTGAGAGAGAGAGACAACATGAGCAGGGGAGGGCCAGAGAGGGAAGGAGATACAGAATCTGAAACAGGCTCCAGGCTTTGAGCTGGCTGTCAGCACAGAACCAACACTGGACTGGAACCCAGGAACTGTGAGATCATGACCTGAGCGGAAGTCGGATGCTTAACCAACTGAGCCACCCAGGTGCCCCATATGATTTTTACATAAAGAATTACAAACCATCATGATGAAGGACATTCCAGAAAGTTACGATTTTATCTTATGATATTAGTATGTACAAAGCTGTATGACTTTATGAGAGCAGGGGGAGGAGGGGCGTTGTCTTGTTTCATTTTGTTTTCTTCACCTTTATGTTTGGAAGGCTCCTTTTTGGTTGTGTTTTTGTTTTAAAGCAGACATACAATGTCTGGGCCAGAAATAGGCCCATATTCTGAGGTTTTGCAGACTCGTTTTGAGTTTGATAAATATTAAAGTACAGTTTCTCCAGGACCCCAGAAACAGAGCCCACAAACATTACACGCTGAAAATTTTCTTTATTACTATACATGTTATATGTTAGATCTTCAGACGTTATATTCATCTTAAAATTGAAAGTTTATATCCTTTTACTGACCTCTCTCTATTTCTCCCTCCCCCAGCCCCTGGCACCTAGCATTCTACTTTCTTTTTCTATGAGTCTGACTTTATCTATTTATTTTTTACACTCTACATATAAATGATACCATATAAGGTTGTCTATATCTGGATTATTTCAAATAGCATAATGCTTTTCAGATTAACCCATGTTGTTACATAATGGAAGATTTTCCTTCATTTGTAAGGCTGAATGATATTCCATGGTGTGTGTGTGTGTGTGTGTATACATTTTCTTTATCTATCCATTGTTGGACACTTAGAATGTTTCCATTCCTTGGCTATTGTGAATAATGCTGATGTGAACTGGAGAGCATTGGTATCTCCTCAAAATAATGATTTTCTTTCCTTTGAATGTGTACTCAAAAGTGGGATTGCTGGAGTGTATAGTAGTTGTATTTTTAATATCTTTAGAAACCTTCATACTGTTTCCATAGTGACAATAGTAGTTTACATTCTCACCAAAAGTGCACAAGAATTCCCTTTTCTCCAGGTCCTCACAGCATTTGTTATCTCTTGTCTTCTTGATAATAATAACTCTAATAAGAGGAAGGTGATATCTAATTGTGATTTTGATTTGTATCTTTTAACAATTAGTGATGTTGGAAATCTTAGCATGCACTTGTTGGTCATTGTATGCCTTTAGGAACATTCCTAGATCAAAACTGACCTTGATAATTCTACCAAATATTAATTTTTTAATTAGACGTGTTCTAATGTTTAAGAGCTTTGTTCCTGAATTCTGGATTTGAATCTCCATTTTCACACTATAGTAGTTGCAACACTTATTGGATTGCTGAGAGAAAGATAGTAAAAAAGAGGGAGAATTCTTTCTCTCATAAACAGACAGCTTAGACAGCTTATTCCTCTTTCATGTACAAGTCTGGGTGAGCTGTCCTGGCCTGTTGGGCTTTCAGCTCCTTGCATCATGTTGCTTTGTCACACTAAGCACAGAGGCTTCAAACATGTGGCAAGTAAGTTCCAGTCTCCATATAGATAAGACCCAGAAGTTGCAGACAACATACTGTAGCTCAAAACTATTAACAAAAAAATGTATTATCTTGGTTATAACTAACTGCAAGAGAGGAGAGGAAATGCAATCCCTTGCTGGATTTAAACTGTGTACCTAACTTAAATTTAGGATTTTTATTACTAAAAAGAGAAAGGGGAGAATGGATATTGGGGAACAACTAGCAGTCTTCAAAACACCACTTATTTATTGTGTAACTGTAAGTACAGCATTTAATCTCTGGACTGTTTCCTCATCTGTAGAATAGGAATTCTGATCACACATATGCCACAGAGTTTCATGCAATATGGACTAGGTAATATTGCCTTTCAGGCAAGGGATTAGGTGCCAAAAGATGTTGGTTATTATTCTCAATTTGTATGCTTTGTTTGAAGAACAGCTAATAGGAGCCCCAGTGGAAATTTCCCCCCATATCCACTACTAATTTAAGGTCAAATGTTTTCCCAGGAGACGATATTTCTGTAGCTTTAAAAACAGGGATTTTACAGTCGATTAAGTGTCAGACTCTTGGTTTCAGCTCAGGTCATGACTCAGGTTTGTGAGATGGAGCCTTGCTTCAGGCTCTGTGCTGACAGCATTGTGCCTGCTAGGGATTCTCTCTCTCTCCCTGACCCTCCGCTGCTCGTGCTCTCTCCCTATCTCAAAATAAATAAATAAACTTCAAAAACGTAAAAAAATAAAAAAGAGCCGTTAGCCAAGAATTATACTAACAATTTAAATTGACATCACTGTTTCTGCTGTTATTACCTAAAATACTTTCATTCATATTTTAAAAAATGAATCTATATGCTTATCTTTTTTACCAATAATTTAAGGATAATAGCACTTAGATCCAGCCTCTCTCACTTTCTCACTTGTTTCTAGAAAAATATTTGTGTATAGCCACCAAATAATCCCTATGCCAAAAATTTACACTATTTTAACGCCACATTAAAAAATTAGCATATGACCAAACTATGGAAGCTGAAGCTATGATATTTACATATTTAAAAATTTCAGAGGGCACCTGGGTGACTCAGTCAATTGAGCGTCCAACTTTGACTCAGGTCACGGTCTCCCAGTTTGTGGGTTTGAGCCCCGCGTTGGGCTCTGGGCTGACGGCTCAGGTCCTGGAGCCCTCTGCAGATTCTGTGTCTCCTTTCTCTCTGCTCCTCCCTTGTTCATGCTCTGTCTCTCTCTTTCTCAAAAATAAACATTATAAAAAACAAACAAATAAATAAATAAATAAAATAAAAATTTTAATGTAGCATTGAGATCAGTTAAATCACAATTTCCAGAAAGCATCTTTAGCCCATAGAAACAAACTTTTCTTTCTTTGGGAAATTATAATCATGTTTAATTACTATTAATTTTACTATCATATTTAACATTTGGATGGTCCACTAAACTATGCCAAATATTTCAAATGCAATATTTATTTGAGTGATGACTGTTAGAATTATCCTAATACAAGCCTCAAATCACAACAATCTCACGTCTTCAATGACAGGGATTCATTATAAATATTCCCTGCACTCTGACAGGATTAACTATCCTAACTTCAACAACAATAACAGGTCCATATTAGATGACATCACTGCACAAAATATGAGCCATCTTTGTACACTGTCTTAGGCATTTGCGGTTATATTGAAAAGTATATTGAGGTTACATTGTGAAAAGTAAATCTATTCAATAAACCACAATTGATACACACTTGCATTTGTATTTATAATTTCCAGCTTAATTCAGAAAGTTTTTTTTTTCTGTAAAGACTTTTCCTTTCCTCTCTGTCCATCATACATTTTCTAGAGATGCCAATGTATGAAGTTAAAATAAAACCCAACACAGCAGCTTGTTTTACATCCCAAACTTAGAAAACAAACTATTATGTCACATGAGACACATAAAGGGAAAAAGATGATCACTTCTAGGTTATAAATAAGCTAATACATAACTGTGGCAAATTGTGCATCTTCTTTATTTTAATTTGCTGCAAAATGCCTCATCTAGTACAGGACTGTTCTGCTTACGGTTGAAGAAAACTTTGTACCTGATATTGACCTTTTAAAGAAACCAAGGACAATCTTTTTCACAGATTAAAAGACCATAAAAGTGCTAGCTCTGCCATTGCCAGAAGCACTAACTGAACCTCTAAAGAGAATTATTTGCCAAAAGGAAAAAAAATGGATCTCGACAACTTTCTATAATATGCACCCTCCTTAACAAGGGAGCTAGAAAAGAAGGCATATCAAATCAGCTATTAGGTAGGATAAATTAACAAGAACGGCCTGATGTGTTCTGAGTTGGGCAATGTTGTGCTATGGTTTTACCTTAAAAAAAAAAAAATGTCTTCTGTGTAGTCAGCAGGACCCTGGCCTTTTAACTTTTCACATGCTTCTACAGTTAAGCTGCTCTTCTCTACCCTCAAATATCTGTCCACTGCTGCTGCAAATTGATTTATCCTCGATAATGGCTGCAATGGCCATTGCACTTCACAATGACCAAAATGTCACTGTGAAAACTCTTTTGCAATTTAAGGTGTATTTGGCCTAATATAACCTGATGTTAACCCTATGTTTAAAAATATTAACATGTGCACAAATTCTTAGAGGAATGTTCCAGTTGTATTTAATATTCAACTTATTTTTTCACCTGAGAGTCATTGGAGATTTTTTTTCTTATAGCAAAGCTTATGGCATAGCCCTCAAAGATTGTAGAAGCCACAAGAAAGACACCATGGTGTCTAGAGCTGAAAGCATCCAGGTATAGATAACCCCAGAGGTGGAGTTTGGCAGAGAATTCCAATTCAGATCACATTTGACATCAAGCAGCATCACAATGGTCCTCACAGTACTGCTACCAGTAAAACAGGCTAACCAGAATGAATCTAGACTAAAGCGAAACAAAACAAAGATTATTTAAATAATTATTCTTTAAATAACCTTAAACGTTATAAACATATTATAGACCCATGTGTACAAGAGATGCTTGGTGGTGGAAATTTATGAACAAAATATTATGTTTGGGGATGTATGAACATATGTTATTATTTTCATTATTCACAAGGCAGAGAGCACTTTCAGTTCAAGTTGATTTCAGTATATGGGTCTTAAGGAATCTTTACTAAAGCAATTATTCTTGTATACACTATCATGTGCAGAGTGGGATCAAATTGATTAAAATGTTATCACTCAGACCATTTCAGGTCCCAAGGAACTTGCTTATGAGCTACTCACAGATGACTCATTTGAGCCCAATGACTTTCTAAGTAAGATGTAACCTGTAACTGAGGATGTGAATCCAACTTGGTAAGAGGGAAATTCAATATATCTCTCTGTGAGAGTTTTCAAGAACATATTTACTACAGTTTCCTGTTAGTAACACTTAAGCCACAAGATCACCAAACAATATTTAGTGAAACATGCATTAAAGAAAAACATTATGTCTGATCCATACGTATGAGCCAACATTTTTTATTTCTAGGTGTTCCTAAATAATGTTTTCTGGGCAACCTTAAAATATTACTGGCTGACCCAGTTTTAGACATAAATTGAATTCAACCACTTTTAAGGCTGAACTAATTTTTATCAGAAAGATTGCTTTTGTCCAGGATCTTCTCTTTATTTCATACATGTATGTTCATAGTCTTCAAAAAATCAGAATGGGGATATCATCAAAACATTCTACTGCAGAAAATGGTAGCAATTCTCTAAAAGCTCTGAATTAATTATTTCAAACCTATTTAATATACACTGTTGCTATATAGAGAGTGCCTCAAATAGAAGACGAATGATTTTCCAGCTGATAAGATCTATAGAAATTCCTAATTCCCCTAATAGTGAAAAATAACCGCCAGGTTTCAGTCATTTCAGTAAATAAAAAATGTAAAAGGCAGGTGTAAATGAAAGAAATATCTGCAATGATAGATGTAAAGTAGAGAGCAAATTAGGTCACTAAATAGAGGCATGTATAATAAATCATTTGATGGCATGTGTAAAAGAGTGTTCGGTGTTTACTGAAAAATGATTTTTAAATGGAAAGTTCATATACAAAGCATTAGTTTTAATCTGTGAAAAATAAGTGATTCTGTCATAATTAACACATTTACATGAAGAGCATATTATAAGTCATTCTGTCTGTTCGTGACAATATTAACAGATATCCTGTGCATTGAATTACAGGCTCTGCATTACAGGGAAAAAAAAGGCATAGAGACTAGATTACAATTCTGAAATAAATGGTCATCTCTAAGAATCAGGCACATTTCAAAACATTGACTGTTGGACATAAGAAACTCATAACATTTGGAGGAAGAAAAGATTTCTATAGATAATCTAAAGGTGTGCTTGTTATTACTCCCAGATAGCTTGGAGGCCACAAAGAATTGGTTGTGGCTCAATCCGGTAATTGCTTTGTTTGAATTTCAATATGTTGAGAAGTGAGAAGTAAATCACTGTATGTTTTGTTATACCTCTTTCTTTCTTTTCCCTTTGAATTGTAAACTAACATGATGAACCTCTGAACAATGAGTGATCAACAACACCTTTTACAGAAAGATAATGCATTTACCTTTCAAAGGAATTAATTGACTTCACTCTATAAAAATAATTTCACTTCATTTGGGAAGCCAATTCACTAAAATTAGGAACTTGGTAGAATTTTAATACAGAAGTCAAATAAGTAAAAATAACAGAAACAAAACAAACAAAAAAGGAGGGCTTTAATGTTTAACTTGGAATTACATTATTTCCTTCCTTACCCAAGTAATGTTTAATTGAAGTAAATGGAAGGAAGTTTGCCTATGAAAAACAGTAAAATCTCTGTGTTTTTGTCATACTGTTTTTTCCTCCTTTTGGTTATAAAAGGGCAGGACTAGAAAAATCCCTTGTTTCCTGTTCATTTAACAAACATATTCACCTACAAAATGACCCCTTCCCCCCTGTCTCCCATTTGTGTTTCCCAAGACTGCAGAGTTCATGCACATGTGCATCGACACCTGAGAGCGACAGGGGCTGATGTGTGTCTTCTTGCGGATGCGTGCTCATGGTCATGAGGGAATGGATGTGTAATGCTGTGCTGATACCAGCCAAGTAATATAATGTGGTGCCGTTAGGAACATTATTCATAGTTGATGAACACATACCTTTTCTAGTGAAACACATACATTTCAGTAAGAAATGCATAGATCATTTACCGAAGCACATTTATTATAGCAAAATGTGTACCTCAACTAATGAAACACATAGATCATAGAGTAAAATGATTATACTTATATTGAGAAGATTTAACCATTTATGGATGTTTTAGGGACAAAACAGCTTTGGTTAGCAGGCCCAAATTGAACTTACAGATAACAATCCCATGGATTAAATGTTTATTTTTATTTTATATTTCACCTGCCATTGAAAACAGGAATTCTATGTCTTTAGCTTCACAGTTTCTCCAATGATTACTTATTGTACAATTAACAGAAAATGTGTCTTTTAATATCCTTGGTGGTGTGTTAACCAGTGCTAAACATGAGTAACAGTGAGAAATTGAAATATGATGTTTAGGGAAGGCGGAGGATGTTTGCGGGTGCCAATTTATTTCTCCCCTTCAAATAAAATTTAGCACTTGCATTTTGACACAATAGTATTCCAAGACCAACGGCACATCTTGACACAATCTACCTTTATCGGCAGTAACAAATGCCAAGAAGAGCCAGAAATAAGATGTGAGTCAGTGCCCCTGCCCCTCCAGGGTCAGCAATAAACTATCAATTCCCACTGTATAAATTCGGTTAGCTCTGGCTCTCTATTGCCCTGAGGAATAGAGTAGGTCAAACACTTTGTTTATGACTGAGGATCCCCTCAGTACACCAGGTTTTGACCATAACCCTAACTCACCAGTGCTACGAATGGATGTGAATTCCAGGCCCTTGCTTTAGTGAGAACATAATTCATGTGGATGAACATTGCACTGAAAAACTTTGTGAGTTTGATCTGATTTGTATCATTGTTCTGTATTGTGTGTGAAAGTCTGTCTTTGCCTGGGCTTCTGTTAAAGCCTGGCAGAATGGCCTCTACCAGCTTGTGACTTTCTTTTAAAAAGCCAACTAAGTTAAAGAATTCTCTTCTCCCATTTGCTTCTCTTTCATCCTATTAATACATGCTTGAACAAAGGTACAGAGAAGTAAAGGGGAAAAAAAACACAAAGTCAAATGTGAAAAATGATCCCCAAGGGAAGGTAAGCAAAGTCTTTATATATGCATAACTTAAGATAAATGTTTTTCTTCTTCCTTATTTAATGCAATGAATCAATCCAAATTTCAATTGCTTATCTACATTTGGAGCAGGCCAATCTTAATTTCATCTCTTTCTTTTTAGGATCTTCTTGAAATTCAAGACATTCTTCATTTTAGAGCAAGTCATTGCCCTTTTGATATTTGTAGCTGACTTTAGATTCGCCATCCTTCCCAACATTGACTTGAAAACTCAGCCACAGAGATTCTCTATATTTGAAAGTTTTATTTTTGGATGCAGTTATAGTACATTATCATTCAATATTGCCTTTGCTGTTTATTTGTGGTTTAGTCGCCTTCCCTCATAGTTTGCAACCTTGATTCCTTGGGAACAGGAGGTGTAGGAGATAAAATTGGATTAAATGGAATATTCAGCATAATGCACAATGGATTTTTCACAAGTTACTCCACTTTTCCTTAAGTTATAGGAGCTCATTTCATTATTCAGTGAACCCTCCAGTGACCCTGGGATTTCACTATATAATTTATGTTTCCTGATACAATTCAACAGTGTAATCTTATGATTTATGTGCTTCATTTATAATTTGATCATCTCAGTATAATGCATGTTTTTGTACATGATTTATGTACTTTATCCCATAATATATGTGTTTCCCTGTATGATATATGTATTCATCAGCTATGTATTACGGCCCCAGTGGCACGTTCCTAGAAAAGAAGGTAGAATACCCCAGCCTGAGGGTAAGTCCTGAGGTTAATTGCAATCAATTCACCTTCCACACAATTACACTTTCATCTGCAGGAGCTTGTGAAGTGAGCATGCTTAACATGGCAGCAGCAGGGAGGCACATGTGCCAGTTGCCTTTTCTCCCAGATCCAAGAAAAAGTGAATTTCAGCAGCAGATTAGGGAATGAGAGTCCCTCATTTCAGTTTTCCCTGAAAAAAAAATTCAGGCATTATTAATCGCATTTCCGTCTCCCTGCTATAAAGAACATGCTTTTACAGAATGTCTGGCAATAGATAAACTTTCATTTCAAAAAATCACTTTTTAAAAATAATTTGTATTTAAAAATCATATTGGAACAACTCACAGAAAATGCTCCACAAGGCATTCTTTCAAAAGAATTTTCATGAAATTCATTCAACAAACGCCACTGAGTTCTAACACTGTCAGGTATTTTCACATTGACTTGTCCGTTCATTTATTCAACAAATATGTACTAAGCACTAAAGTTGTTCCAGGCAAATATAAAGCAGATCAAAAGCCCTGTCTTCATAAAGTTTGCATTCTCTGAGGAAAGGCATACCATAAACAAAATGAATAAGCAAAGCAAATAATACAGAAGTTTAGGATATGACATGTGTCACGCACCAAAATAAAGCATACGACAAAAGTTCCTAACTGCGGTGGAAATATTTTTAAAACTAAATAAAGTACTTGATTAAAGCCTTACCGAAAATGAGACATTTGGACAAACACTGGAAGGAGATGAGGGAGATAGCTCTGTGTGTGTATCTCAGGAAACAGTACGTGCAAGGAGGAGACCATGAGGCTTCAATGACCTGGTCTGATCAGGAAAGAATAAGGTCCATGTGACCATAAGGGAGTGAGCAAGGAGGAAAATGTGTTCAGGCAAGTGTTAGTTAACAAAAAAGAACATACAGGACCTTGTAGACCATAGTATGTATGTTGGAGTTTACTCTGGGCAAGTAGGGAGGCTGGTAAGGAGAACAGAGGGCTGACATGAGCTGACTTCTGCTGTGAAAAGATTATTCAGGGTGTCATGCAGACATGTCTGTAGGCAAGAATGGAAACGTGGGACAAGGGGACAAGGGGACAAGGGGGGAGTAGTCAGGGGCTATTGCATAGTCCAGGCTACAGATGATAGTGGAATGGTTTATGGTGATAGAGGTGGAGGTGGTGAAACGTGGTCAGGTTCTAGATATATTTCGAAGGTAAGCAGACAGAACTTTCTGAGGGCTTAGATAGGGAGTGTAAAAAAGTCTGCTTATTTACAAGCAAATAAAGGAGATTAAAGCAAATACTTAAATATCTATGAATATATTTGCTTCACTTGTAAAATTAAAAAATAGTTGTGCTACACGGTTATGCATGTGGAAAGTGACATTGACAACTAAAGAATAACCGATCAAATCATTTGGGTTCATCTTTTCTTGATACATACTCACACCATCTGAAATCGTTTTCATGTTTTTGTTCAATAAGCATCAAATGCTTTACGTCCCAATCTGAATTCACTCTCCAATCAGGTTGATTTTTTTTTAATTATAACTTTATGGTTACTTTTAGGTTTTTTAAAATGTTTATTTATTTTTGAGAGAGAGAGGATGGGGAGAGAGAGAGAGAGAGAGAGAGAGAATCCCAGGCAGGTTCTGCACTGTCAGTGCAGATCCCAATTTAGGACTTGAACTCACAAATCATGAGATCATGACCAGAGCTGAAATCAAGAGTCAGACACTTAACTGTGCCCCTTTTTTGTGGTTATTTTAAATTCAAGAATACAAATAAAAAAATAGAATGGATTAAAAATTAAAGTTTATTTATTGTGATTTGTCTGGTAAATTAAAATTATTGAAATAATTCTGTCCATATTTTGTGCTTTAGTCAACACATACGTCAAAAATCAAATATTCACAATATGAATAAGATTATATTCCATTCTTTAATCACAGTAGAATACTAAAATGACATATAAAGGGAATTATGTTAATTTTTCCATCTAAAGTAGAATGACATTTACTTAAGAAATTAAAAATAAATTTTCAATATATTTGTATATAGATGCTTCTTAAACAGCAAGTGACATTTATTTTTTGACCAATAAATGAGCCAAAAATAACGATATCTAATTTGACTTTTTCATCTAAGTCACTATTGATTCCTAAAGCCTAAAAGGAATATCAAAATCAAACATCTCCTAAGTCTGAAAAAGTTAATTCTATGAATGTTCCAAATCTGTACTCCAAATATGAAATTCTCATCTTCAGAAAAGCTATACTCATCATTTTAGTATCTAAGAATAGATTTGAGAAAAGGAAAGAATGAGAAAAATCTTGGCCAGTGTTTCACTAAGTTATAAAACTAAACAGAACATGTCTTGACTAAGACAATCACTTATTTGAAAATTGCCTTTAAAAAACGGGTCACTAATCACTGCTTTTTGAGGTATCTTTTACAATTATTGGTTCTTTGATTCAAATTAATCAATTTCTACATTTCTAATGATTAAAATGGATTTGTTAAAATTTGGGAGATTGTGAATTTTAAAAGTGAAAACTATTATTCGTGGGATTCCAAAGTATTTCTCGATGCTAAATAAAATATTCAAATCCAATTTTAAGCTATCCAAAAGATGAGCATCATTTAAAAATAATTATTAAAGTTACATTAATTAGTATGTTGAGTGGAATTATAGGCAACAGGGAACAATATATTAAAATACTTATTAATTCTCTATTTGTTTCCCCTTATTGCCCAAAATAAAAGTGTGCTTTAATGTAATTTGGAAAGAAAGTTATATTACTTTTCTGTGTATGTGTGAAACCATATAACTAAGGTTTTGAAGCATCCGAGTCTTGCTGGATTTCCAGGCATAATTTCTGGGGCCCAGGCCCTACTCTACCTGTCCTACATTACCTGGGGCACATCCATAACCTCTCTGCTTCTTTAGCTGTGAAATAACAAAAACACAAAATGGAGTTTTTACCGACAGGAAGTGGCTTAGTGGGAAGTCCCTGTGCTCCTTCACTGAAGAAGATAATTAATAAATCTAAAAGGAAAGGGTGAAGGCATCCAAGTTTCCATTCAACAAATATAATTGGAGCATTTACTTTCTATTTTTTACTGTGTTCATTTTTCAAGGGGTCCAAAACCGAATCCCTAATCATAAGTACGATGTGCTACTAGAGGATTTAGTTGTTTTAAGACAGGATGTTAAAAGCTATGACGTATGAAAGGGGTGGGAAAGAGTATGAAATGAAGGCGCTTAGTCAGCTTGATCCTGTGGGGGTGAAAAGAAGACTTTCATGACACTTCCTGAAAACAGTGGCACTTGAAAGGAGCCATAAGGATGATGAGGGCCAGCTCACAAGAAAGGAAGTGGGGTGCATTCTAGTCAAGGGAATTAAAGAGGCAAAGGCTCAGAGGTCATTAAAAAGCCAGGGCTTTAAATGCCTAAAGGATTGAACAGTTAGGAAATAGCCTGGAAGGGTGGACAGATCAAATTCCAGAGGATTTGGATTTTATCCTGTAGGTCAGAGCTTTCCACCTCTTGTGAGGGGACACATGGGTGAACTGTGAATGGCTTATACCTGTGATCCTGTCAGCTTCCAGGTGACAAGAGAGACCTGAGTTAGCCATATCCTCAGCATGAGTCACCTCAGACCTTGACCTGCTGTGCCCATTTTTCTCACTGCATTCTATGAAAATGATCATTTCCTGTAACAATGTGACATGTAATAGTTAGGAATCTCGTTGTAATGTTGGGCTTTAAATAGTTCCTGCCAAGAGGCAAATTTGTTTTAATCAGACCTGCTTGCTCAGAGAGGTACTCTTCCCGACTAGCAGAGGTCTAAATCCCTCCTGTTGCTGGAGAGAACACAGGGGCAGCAGAACACAGAGGCTGGCTGAGGGTTCAGTCTGTGCCCAGGCACCCCGGGGTGCAAGGCCACACAGCCAGCTCTGGGGTAATGAGGGAAGCTGGCAACCAGAATTCTACACAGCACATTGGAAGGAAGCAAAGCGTCCATGGCAATGCCTCTGATAAGACCTGACGATTTAATGAGGAACTTAGAACAAATGCATCTGCTGAGAGATAGGGATGAGGGACATGAGATACCAAAGAACATCCCAGCATAGATCACCCTCGGGCACTCAGAAGAAGCCCCATATGACTCAGAGAGCTCAAGAAAAGGAGAAACCTAGAAAAGCCAGGACAGAAACCCATTTCTCAGATTTCCCAAAGGGTTTTTTCTGTTCTCTGGGGGTGAGAAACCATGTATTTATAATGCATTTAATTAGTGTAAGTTCACAAATGCTTTTTTAGTATTTAGAAGATGAGACTCCTGGGTGGCTCAGTTGGTTAAGGGTCCCACTTCCACTCAGGTCATTATCTCACTGTCTGTGAGTTCAAGGCCCATATCTGGTTCTGTGCTAATAGCCCAGAGCCTGGAGCCTGTTTCAGATTGTGTCTCCCTCTCTCTCTGCCCCTCCCCCACTAACGCTGTGTCTTTCTCTCTCAAAAATAAATAAAACATTATAGTATTTACAAGGTTCCAACGCTTTTCTAAGTGTTTGTGGGGTTTTGTTTTGTTTCGTCTTATTTTGTTTTGTTATTTACACGTCATAACAACCCAGTGAGGTAAGGCCTATAGAGTCTGCAGTTATCCCGACTTTAAATGAAGAAGCTAGGATTCAGAGAGGTTAATAAAAGCTCGAAGATCACACTGCTGTGAAGTGTTAATAGTTGAGATTCTACCCAAGCTGGGTTCCAGATTCTTAACAACTAAACTCCATTCTCCTAGAATCCACTGACAAATATCTGTGATTGCAACATAACACGTCCTAACAGGACCTCATGACAACATCATATTTTATAGAATTCGACACACGCATGTTTAAGTGTACAGGATCTACCTAGCTTTTGTTTCCTGGTGTTGACTCCATCTTTTTCGCTCTCAACAATGAATTTTCTGCATAGCAGTAGAGAAAGCTTCCTTAAAAAAAAAATAGTGATAATACGGATCACGACCTTGCAGGAAACCTTTCCGGGGTTTCTTATTACCCTTAAAAAGGGCACATTTAAAAAAAATCCACAGCTGCTGTGGTGGTTTACAGGATAATCTCCCCCATCCCAACCTCCACTTCCCAGGGTCACAACACTCCTCTTAGGACTCAAAGAACTCCGGTTCACTTGTTTTCCTTCTTCTCCCGACTCTGGCGACTGGCCCTTCATCATCACTCCTCTAACACCTTTCCTCTGAGGCCTATTCCTTGACCACTCTAAGGTAGGTCCTTCCCAGACCTTTTGTGATGTCCTCTTGTTTTATTGCCTTCAAACTATTTATCAGTCTCCAAAACAATCTCTTTTTATTTGCTTACTTTCATTATTACCCCCGTGTCCCAGTAGAATATTAACACAGTGAAGGCAGGCGCTTTTCACACTGTTCACTTCAACTTGAGGCAGGTGGATGTCTGAAACAGGGTGACATTACCCAGACAACTGGTGCTCTGTACTTTTTGAATAAACAAATAAATGGATTATCCAAGAAAACTGATTAGCTAAAAGCTTCCATTCAATCGGTGATAAAATTCTGTTTACCTTTGGAGGAAAAAAATCACTCTAATGGCTAACATAAAATAAATGATTTATGAAATTTCCCAATCTTTAGAGAACGAATGTAACAATGCAAAGAACTTTGAAGTCAAACAGACCTTCTCTGAATCCTCACATCCTTAATTACAAGCTTTATGAACTTGGATAAATTATCTGATCCAGTTATGCCATATTTTCCACATATTTAAAATTAGGATAATCATGGTATTACCACATCGCACTGTGTATAGGCTAAATAAAATCACATGTATAAAACTGTTACCATAGAAGCTGGTTCTCAATACATCTTAACACTTATTACTATTAATAAGAAATTAAAATTAAAATCTCTGTTTTCACATTGATTCAATGGGTAATAAATGAACACCCAGCAGTGAAGATTTATTTCAAAATAAAGATAAATATATAACTTAGTCGTTCACTTATTTATTTATTATTTTGGTTAAGATAACAGGATAAAAAAGTGTTTTGCCACACTGGCACTTGACACCTTCTCTGAAAATGTGGGATGGAAATAAAAAACAGTTGCTTAACTTCAAATAATAAGGTTTAAACTCTAGCCAGATTATAATTCAAGGGGTTTGATGTTGGAATGAGAAGAAAAATAAATTTAATTTTTTACATTCAGTTAGCAGTAAATATGTAAAAATTAGCCAGTATTTCATTTTGGCAAAAACTACGAGATCCATCCTAATAAAACATCTAACATATTCCTACTTAACATATTTAACACAGAGCAAAAGGCAGTTATAAAATTTCAAAGGGCAATACACAGTGCATGATACTAATGTTGTGCAACACAATTCTGTTGGTCAGCTAATGGTAATTGCATGCATGGTATTGTTTTGATGACACTGCAGTTACATAAATAGGAGTTATATATATTTATATAAATATAAATATAAATATAAATGCAAACTTTGTATCAAATATTAATTATCCCACCTAAGTAAAGTGACATACTGTCATACTATTTAGCTGTTTTAATAATAAGGTATACAAAATGGTTATTCTTCAAAAAACTTGAAAATTATGTTTCTGTGGCCAATAGCCAACAGACTTGGAGGTTGGTTTCTAATCTGTGTTACCAAATGCTTGTATTCTCTTCCAATTCCATAAACACTTATTTGAGCAGTTGTCCAATTATACATAATAGGGATAGAATTTTGTCTGACAATTTCCACTACTCTTCCCATCAGTTTCAAATCAATTGCAAGCCCTTTTGCACCCCCCAAAAACAAACTAAATCAAACCAATGATTTCTTAGTTAATTTCTCCCCAAACCAAAATCTTAGATGGGATTGCAAGTTAAGAAAATCTCAGCATATTGAAGGTGAAATATGCATTGATTGACAGTGTTTTCATATCTTTTTAAAATAAATAGATACTGGGAACCATTTAGTTTTTCAGTATAAGCAATAATAGTAACTGTAAGTCTTATGAGATTGTACTTAGGAAACTCATCAAAGTAAAGTATCCAGGTCAGGCATCAAAGATCTCAATTTGACATTAATCACAAAGGTCTAGCCAGTCTAGTTGCTTTCTCTGTTAGAATATATTATCTGTATTTCTATAATTATAAGAAGGAAATTTTTAGAGTAAGTTAAGATTTCGAAATTGAAGTAGGAAATGGCTTAGAGTAGACTGTACACTTTCCTCTGGTTATTAGTCTATTCTGGGAAACCCACGACATAAGAGGAGAAGAAGGCTAGCTGGGTTTCTGTAGCACAGAATTCCAAGGTCCATCTAGGAGACACAGTAGTGAATGGTTACAAGGAGTCCCCAGCTACATTTTATACCTAAGGGACCTCATCTTCAACTTATTTCTGGGCTCTGGGATACACGATTTTGCTCATCACAAGATGAAATGCTACTAAAAGACAGCTTTCCTGCACGAACATTTTCCTTTCCAACTTAAAATTTCCAAATTACATACAAAGGTTCTAAAAGAAAGAAAGAAAGAAAGAAAGAAAGAAAGAAAGAAAGAAAGAAAGAAAGAAAGAAAGAAAGAAAGAAAGAAAGAAAAGAAGGAAGGAAGGAAGGAAGGAAGGAAGGAAGGAAGGAAGGAAGGGAGAAAAGAAGAAACCCATATTTGCTTTCTTCTAGAAAAGCAAATTGGAGGGGGAAAATGAAGTAAATTAGTCTGGAAGATTACAGTTATCACCAGCTATGAAGAATTTCAATTATAAAGCCCGCTTTGCTCCTCCTGGACTTTCCACACTAGCAGCTCTGTGGAGCTTAATAACTGTAAAAGCATCTAGATTTTCTTTCATTGATCATTTTGCCCTTTTTTCCTTTCTAGTTTTCATCTGATTCGAAGGGAATGTAAAAAAAAAAAAAAAAGTTTTGTAGAGGCAGCCCGGACAAGGGGAAAAAAAAATTAAAAGGCTCAAGCAAACAAACTGTTAAACTGTAAGCAACGATATACAACACTGCTCTCTTTACACGAGGCTTGGGAGGCATTTTCCTGAACTGTCTGTGAAAGAGCTATGTAAAGCTAGGGGATTGAGGGAGTTGAAGTGAGAAGGCACAAAATTGTAATGCTTCCCAGAGTGGTCGAGCTCAGCTCCATCCCTCAAGGCGCCTCTCCCTCCCCCTTCCCCCATCCTCCTCTAATGAGAACACATTAAGCCTTTCTCAATGCCCTGATGTGCTCTTACACTGCAGAATCCTTGCATTGCAATGCACAATGCAGTCCGAGGATTTCTAACATTATAAAGAGAGAGAAAATGCTTTCTAGACAGCTCATCCAACCCCTCCCTAGCGCTCAGCAGGGATTTAAGTGTGTCTACTTCTACAGAAAGTAAATGCATATTTTTGCCCCCAACTAAAAGGGACTTTTTCCCTGTTTCCTGTTCACAAAGGCATCTGTATATTCTCTCTGCATCTTACTCTTACACTGTGGACACTGTCAGAATTTGGAATTGTAGACCACACACACATAGTTTATGCTCGTGGTTTATAATACCTTCACATTTTATTTCCTTACACGCATTGCCCATTGTTTTTAAGCTCTTCGTGGAAATACAGAAAATATTTAACCCAGCTAGGCAGGCTGGAAGCCCAAATTAATTTTAGAAATAACTCCATTACTTAATTTCTCTTTTATTTTTATACTCTTAACTATGGAGGGATCGAGTATTACAGTTTCAAAAAAAAAAAATCACTCAAAAAAATTCTACCGCCCAGCTTCTTTTGACTTAGGTGAAGATTTCATTTACATATTGAAATTTAGGGTGCCTGTTCCTTCAGGATTTCCAAGATTATGTAGCATATTAAGTGAATAAAAACTCTGGATTTTCTCCCCATGGGAAAATGCTTTCCAAGCACCTGCAGATGTTGCTAAGCCCAAGGACAGTTTCTGAGCAGTCCAAGCAGACACTGCACATGATGGCCGGCAGAATGAAGCCTCGGGTCTGACCAGGGATTAAATGCTGGTAGGAAACCAGCCCGGCTCACAAACCCTGCTAGTGTCCTTGGCCCCTCCCCTGCTGGCAGAGTCTCACCAACATTTATAATAAACATAAATGCAGCACGGTGATGGCTTTAAAATAGGAGGAAGTTTTACTCATCTCCTGGCTGGGAGGGTGGGGAGCGGTTGCCTGAAGATTTGTAGTTTTAGTCCTTTTAGGTGATTCTTTTGTTGTTGTTGTTACCCGGAATTTAACAGGTAACATCCCCCATAAGCAATTCATCTACTAAAACAAGCTCAGAGCTGCAAGTGAAAGAAATGTTCCATTTTTAAACTTTCATCAGGACAGATAGCTAGCAGGGCTGGGTGCCAGATGGGATTATATGACAGAGAGATATGTAGTGTGGACTCGGGGGGTGAAAAATGGAATGTAAATTGTTAAGCGACACCTGGGCAGTTGAACTCCAGTCAAATGCAGAGGATCAACCATCGATACTTGTACTTTCCTTGCCCTGTACTAATGTTAGCTTGTTTCAGAGGGAAAACGTGCCCCTCCCCCTCCAGGCAAAAATGAACAGCTTCATCAGTCTCAGACTGCCTACCCAGTGCAGTTCAGAACCACGCGGTAAGGCAGAGTGGTGGGCACCTCAGACACAGAACTGCTTGGGTGAATGACTTGTTATTTTTGTTCCGTTTTTGCTTTTTTTGCCGGTTATGTTCTGGCCTCAGTACCCCAAGTGTAATTTCTACCTAATATAATTTATTCAGGTCACCTAATATTTATTGACTAATATCTGTGTACAAGGAAATTAAGAAATGTGCTGACAAATGGGAAAACTGCGTGATACTATATTCAAGGCCTCCTAGCGTTCACTCTCACACAGCTCTTTGGCTTTTTTGATAGATTTGCACCCAGTCCTGAGTGTGTCCTTGCTTATTGCAGGCTTATTTCGGGCTCTAAGGTTGAAGATCGCCCACTTCTCTTTTCCTAACCAGGACACCTCTCCCTCAGCCCCAGAGCATGCATTTATTATAGAAATTGGTAGAGTGTGAGAGTTCTCAAACGAGGGAGTGGCCACGTCCACCAAGGAAGAGGGACATTTGACCAAAGACATGATTTAATCTTTGGTCAAAGTCTACCTTGGATTTTTTTTTTTAAATTGGTCATCACGTGCCCTGTTATCAGCACCTGCAAAATGACTTAATTATACCAAACACGCTGTTTCGTGATATAGCAGCTTAAAATTAAACCAACTTCACGGAGTGAATACACACACACACACACACCTACACACACACACACACACAAACACGTTTTCTAATGGAAAGAATTTCTAACTTCTACAAAGTACCATTCTTTTAGTTTTGTCAACTAGTTAGCTGATCCAGTTCCCTCTGGAATTTCTGCACCTGCTTCCTTTAAGCTGAAAGTTTGGGTACCATCTCTTCAGACCACAGTGATTTGAGTGAGAGGCTCTTGGATTTTTCAGCACCCAGGTACTTCTTAATCTTATAATTTGGCTAGTAGCTAAGGGGAAGCATTGTATATCCTAACTTTCAATATACTTGTAATTCCACAAAGAAGATGAAGTGGAAAGTAAAATGTTTTCAGCTAGCTCAGTGTAGATTTAAGTCTTGTTTCGAAGCAGCAATATAGCCAAGCATTTCTGACAGGGGGCATTTGCCCGTAGCAGATCTTCATACAGTTTCCCGAGTTTTTAAAATTGTGTTTGAGGTTTTACTTCTCTTTTTGTCTCCCTTTCCAAACTTAATGGCTCTCTTTTATGGTCTTCACTCAGCTTGAACATTATCAGAAAATAAAATAAAAATTAACGCATGTCATTAGAGACAGTCCTGAAAAATGAATCTGAATGTTGGACATATTTTAGTCAGAAAATCTGACAGGCAAAATTCCAGTTCTTAATTGGATACTTTAATTATTCTTTATTGGTAAAACATATCTTTGTTAATAAAAACAAAACTCAAAATTTTACCTTTTCCTTGTAATTATTGTTATATTTTCAAGGATAGGTCTTGATTGTTTATCTTCACATTTTCCTTTAGCTTTTTCTTTCAGTCTTTTATGCTTGTTTGAGATGCCAGAAAATATAAGTCAGATTCAAAAGGCACTTCACAGATGTAGTTATTTTTTTTCTGATTATTAGTAATCATGGGAACTTTTTATAGAACACCTACAATTTAAATGCAGTCTAGAGGAAGACAATACGCCTTTGTGTCTGTTGAGTGAAACCTCCTATTTCCCTTTGTTGTCTGATGTATTTCACCCTTCTGTCAAAGTGTGTCCCCTCTAACCTTTCCTTTCCCACTGCTGGCATCTCTCCAGTCTCCAAAATGCCCGTTTGACTCTCCTCTGACACCTTCATCTGATACAGTCACAACACTTCTTTGCATAATGAGCAGGCATTCCCTACCCATCAGAAAGGTAATTAAAAAAATGTTTAGATTTTTGTTTTCATAGACGTAACAGTATAAATGCAACTTCTGCTCAATTAAGCCCCAGTGTCAGGGATGGGGGAGGGGAAGAATGGCTCTTTTAATAAGACTGGGTTCTATGCTTCTAGCTTAAAACTGGAGATACAGATTTGTGATTTTCCCTCCTCCCCACCCCCCCCCCCGCCCACCCCGCAAAGAAATCTTTAAATAAAGATGTCTTCATCTGAATTGACCACCGTTTATAAAAGCAAATCTGGTTGGGGCTCTGCTGCTTATGCTAAGGGAACATTCCTCCCCATTACAACGGCATTTGCACATTTATAGGAGGAATAAAGAAAAAGATGCATGATACATGTGAAGGAGTCTTCTCTCTGCCATCCAGAGAAAGAAGAACTAAAAGGATTATAAAAGTTCAGATTAAAATGATATAAAATCTAGCATTTGGCTCCAACACTAGTGCCTTGGTCCTCTGAAGCTAATCTGTATGCACTCTGTGACCTCCTCGCAGCGAACCCTGCTAAATATATTATTCCCACGGGGGCTTTCACTGCTGCTTGGTGTCAGAAATCAATATGTATGAGGCGCGTGGATGGGAATTTCTAATAGATCTGCCTGGCCCTGTGCTGCTTTTCAATATCTGCCTTGGACTATTAGTGCCGGCTCGGTGCCTGTGAAATAACCGAGATAATCTTTTAAGGTGCACTGTTAAGGTGGAACCTAAATGTTGCTGTTTCAATTAAAACAAAAATTATATTCGTAAATCAGTCAGGTCTGTGTAACCTTGGATAGTCACTCCAGAGGGCTGATGAGAAACAAGATGGAATTTAAAGCTTTAAGGAGTGAAATGTTATTTCTAACTTCTATTTAGAGTTGGGAGGAAGGTACTATATTTACAGGCTAATGATGTATTATTTGAGGAAGGGTATCAGGTTAGGAATGAAATTTAGAAAGCTCAGAGTTCTATAACCCAGTTGTGTTTATTTACTACATGTTAAAGATAAAAACCCAGAGTCATAATAAATTGAAAGTCCCGTTGCTTTTCCCATATTAGAGAAGAACACGTTTGTATATAGTCCTTTTCCATATACTTTATTCACACTAAAATTATTGCATGAGTGATTATTTTTCTTTCTTTCTTTGGAGTAACTGCACAAATTAATTTTATCACTATCATGCAATAATATCGTGCTGTTATTTATATCTGTATAGGTATTTGGACACAAAAGTGGGCAAGAAACTGGTTCATTAAAGATCAATGTTACCCACCCTCATTGATGAATACCTCCCTTCGTCGGTCCCAACAGCCTGAGCACAGTGCAAAGAGGCTTAGGTCAGAGCTGTGTACAGGGAACAAGGCGCCAGTCTCTTGATTCTGGTTGTTTCTTTCTTTGTTTTCAGGCTAGTGCTCAGAGGAAGCTGTTCCAACTCAATGCACGGAGGTGCAACACACAGAAACAAGGAGCTAAGGTGCTTCGTCATTATTAGTAGTAGTATTACCATTATTAGCATGAATGGGGAAAAGTGAGGTGGTCTGTAACCCACAATTACAGTCATCTGGCAGTTCATGCAGCAAGGCTGGGTTCAAATCCTTATGAGGTGTGTGGCACCAAGAGAGGTCTTACCCAAGGGCATCATTTTTGGCCACCTTTAGCTCTGTTGCCTTATGAGGTTGTCAGCCTACCAAAGGTTGAGGAACTGGCATATACCTCTTTTTTTTTTCCCTCTCTTTTCTTCTTTTCCTGCACAGTTCACTTAACACAGCACAATCCACCTGACAAGCCTCCAAAACCGCCCTGACTGCTTGTCGGGCCTTCTCCAGCTTGTGTGTGAGGCCGCAGCATACAATCAGGGATGTGTTGGCTCCACAGTGGAAACATCAGAAAGGAAGCATAAGGCTGGTAAGCCCCAGGTGATTAGGAAGCTGCCTTTTAAAAATTTCCCAATCTGGTTAGGCTTTATTTATAGTAATATTGCTGCAATTGTTTGAAAAAAAAAAAAAAAAGTGTGTACGTGGGGGATGGGGGGCAGATGACACCCTTTTCTTAAAAAATACTAATTTTTCTACTCATTTAGTGAATTAAAACAAATTTAGTAGGGATTGAACCTATCAAACTGTGGCTGTACTCCTCAGTACAAGTTTCCTAGACAACGTATAAGAAAACTCTCTTTACGGCCATTTCTCTTGAGTGTTTATTTTGTTTGAGAGTTGCCAACCTACAGGTAGTGCTTATGTGACCTATCGCCTCACTTCTGAATTATGAGAAGAAAAAAGTCAAAACATAAGAAATCAAACTACTCTATGACTTCCTTATTGAGGAAAGGGAATTCCACATACTAACGTTAATTTAAAATATCACCAAAGCCCATAAATAAAATGTAAATGTCTATAAAGTGTTGTACCATTAGAGCCACTTCTTTTTTCTGACCCATCCAGTATGGAGTAAACAAGGCAACAGGCAACGAGCTCACATTTCAGCTGGGTATGTGACACGAACAGTTGTGATCTAACGCGAGAAATCCCCAGCAGTTTAATCTGTCTCAAAGTCCCTCCCCCTCCAAATCCCTCCCTCTCAACCCTTCAATTAGAGATTGTGAAAACAAACAATCTATGTGTTTTCCGCATCTCCCAGGGAGGTATAATGTTGTGAAGCAGTGGCTATAAGCATTCTGCAAGAGTAAGGGGAATTATGATGGAGTTTTATAAATGAGGACTTTTAACAATGTTTTTAAAAGGTGGAGGAGGAGGAAAGAAATGACTGCCAGTAGTGTTGAACTGTTTTGATTTTTAAAAAATTTTTTTAAGATTAATTTATTCTTGAGACAGAGAGAGAGAGAGCGCGCGCGCTCTCGCGCCCATGCGTGGGGAAGGGGCAGAGAGAGAGAGGAAGACACAGAATCTGAGGCAGACTCCAGGCTCTGAGCTCTCAGCAGAGAGCCTGACTCAGGGCTTGAATTTAGGAACCACAAGATCATGACCTGAGCTGAATTTGGACAGTTAACTGCTTAACCCACTGAGCTACCCAGTTGCCCCTGAACTGTTTCTAAACTGGCTGACAAAGAGTAACTATTCTTAAGTAATTTCACTAAAGGTAAAGTCAAGGTAAAGAAGAATCATTTTTGAAGACAACTTCTTATCAATATATTGGCTTTTAAGCCTAAGCCATGCAAAGCACACAGTAAAATATACAGCAATATCAGCAATATGATCATAGGCATAAAAATGTTCATCACCAGAAGGACAAATGATAATATTTTTTGTTTAATATTCTTGCCCCAAAGTTGTAAAAAAAAAAATACTCTGCTGATGAATTTGCATCATCTTTCTTTGGTAGGTCCCCACAATTTTACCTCACAAAAAAGACCTGAAGGATCGTACTATATAACATACTTATCCTCATTAAATATCAATTACATCCACAATAACTAGAACACAATGTAAAGTAAGTATTGAAATCTCTCATGGATCTGTCCATCTAGCCATGAAAATGAAGAACTTTTCCTTTCATAGATTCTCTAATGTAGTAGTTGAAATAATGAAGTCTTTATTTTCCAGTCAACATCACTGATGGAAATTTCACCCCCCAGCCACCTAAGAATAGTATACATTCAACCATTCCTGTTCCACCTGAAATTAGAGATAATTCAAAACATAGCATCAAACCAATATAGAAGAAAAGTCTGAGTTCACATCATAAAAGGGAAGCTTCATATCTTGACATTTTGTGCAAATCTAGGGGAAAAAAGGGCTTTGTTCTGCAAGTTCTGTGCTCTTCAAATGAGATAGAAATAGCCTACATAGAGATTTAAAATGCAATGTTACTTATTTTGGTCTGCAATGCTAATCCTCTGTTTATTCTTTCCAATTCTTCTCAATAATTTGGCCCATCAGAATATAGTAGGCAACCAAATAGGCCACAAGCACAAGGAAGAAGGAAGAGTAGGGGAAAGAGAAGTAAAAGGTAAATGGGTTACTTCTTACAAAATTAGAAACTCCTTGAAGACATGGAGCCCAGTGTCTTCATTTCCACCTCCATGGATCCAAATAGAAAGCTGTCCTTGGGTATCTTTAAGTCTCCACCAGTATGACCCACTCTACAAATGAAAGTACTAGTAGGGTGTATTGCCTATACAGAGTTTATATTCTAACAGAGGACAGTGACCTGCAAAAAATATTTAAAATATTACATGGGGGCGGGATCCCTGGCTGGCTCAGTCGGTATAACCTACAACTCTTGATCTAGCGGTTACAAATTCAAGCTCCATATTGGGTGTAGAGATTCCTTAAAAATAAAATATTAGAAAAATCATAAAATAACACATCACATGGGAAGTCCCACCTCTTCTCATTCTATGAAGTCTGGTTTTCAGCCCGTTTGTCTCACCGGTGGCCCCAGTGCACAGTCTTGCTCGAACATATAATTAGTCAATCAGTCAATGTCCAGTCAGGAAAAAAAAAGAAAAAAGAAAAAGTATTTCCAGGAGGGAGGAATTTAATCTCAGGAACTCACTAAAAGGAATTAGAAGAACTAGAAGAGCTAAAAGAAGAAAGTTGGGGCTGGTGGGAGAATATGGAGAAGAGGATTATTCAGGGACCAGGGAGCCGCCGTGACTTCCAGGGCTAAAGCCAGGAGCCACTGCCCCCTCCAGCTCTGACACTGTTGGAACTGCAGCACGTGTGCAGAAAGGGCCCCAGGAGCAAACACCGGCGCTCTCGCCTCTGAAGGTGCTGCTGCTTCTGCTGTGGGGAGGCATTGTCTGAGCAGGAGCTCGGCCCCCTGCTGGGTGCCACGGTGGGAGGTGGCTCCTGCGGCTGGGAATGGAGAGGGGCAGGCTTCTTTTCTTCTTTTGTTTTCCAAACTCCTACTAAAGTCTCCCATTGGCAGAACCTCACTAGAAGCCGGCTGTCCAGGAGTCTAGAAAAGTAGTTTGTAGGCTTTTAGCCTACTGGGGTACAAAGGAGAACGAGGAAGGGTAGAAATAAAGCTGGGAGGCAATAGGCAAATAATTGGCACAGTAGCTTTGCAAATAACTTTTGTTGAATGAACAATAGAGGTATATAAAATGTGCAAACCTGATAGAGAAAGGACTGGTGGCTCAGCCCAGGATCCTGTTTAACTCCAGCGATTTCCAAATGTTTTTGGTAGCAAAACCATTATTATTTTTTTTTTTCAAATGAAATGTTAATAAGAAGCACTTATATACATGAAGTGTCCCGAGCAGGCAAGTAGATTAGAAGTTCATACACATTATAATACACGTTACAAGCTACTGAGAAGTTGTTGAGAACAACTAAGGCTGTTTTGATTAGTGAAAACTTTTCATTCTAGGGATTCTAGAGGACACATGAAGTCAGAATCCAAAAAAATTCCAAATGAATCTTGAAGATTTCCTGAAGCACCTATGCAGAGCCTAGAGTTTCAAAGAACATTTACAAATCTCTGTTTTAATCAAAACCATATATTCGATAGCTATTCCCAAATTATAAATTGTCAAAAAGCCCATGGCACTAACAGTATTTCACTATAGCAAATCTTAATTTTAATATAATTCATCATAGCAGATATGCATTTATACCTAGGTGATATTTAGTTTATTAAAATTAATGACTGCCTGCTGTGAAAGCTTTGAAATAAAAAGTCCCATCAAAGAGAATCGATAAATTATGTTTATCCACAACATTTATGTTACTTCATCTCCCTTTATAGGACCCAGAGTCTGGCTTTGCCCACATCACTCCTCTGCTCAAATAATTCCAATACTTTTTCACAACCCACAAGACAAAGCAATAAATGCTCAGCTGACCTAGAATTCAAGGACTTCTGATGTCTGAGATGAAGTCATCTTCCAATCCTATCTTTCAAGATTTATTTATGTGAATGGTTCTTCTCCTCCAGATTATTGATCCCTGCATATTATTCACATTTCTCCCCTTTTCTACTTCAATTAAGTCATTCTTATTATCAAAGTGTTCCCCTCCTTCTTTATCCAGAACGTCCCCAAATATCTACACCTAAATATATTGTGGCGGCCTTCACTGGAATTTGTCATCTAACATGCACGTGTGTGTGCATGTGTGCGTGTGCACGTCTATTTCTAAAAATGTGAATGGACTGGAGAGCACTCTTTACCAAAATTCAAATTCAAGTCAACTTTAAAACACATGCACACACACAATGACAAATCCGTGAAGCCACGGTGTATACTTTACTTACAAGCACCTATTACATAGCTTACTACTTAGTATCTGAATTCATAAAATCAACCTTCTTTTCCGAAGTTCCAAACATTCTCAAACTTAATAACTTGTAATTATAGTATGTGGATAGTCTCTCTCTCTCTCTCTCTCTCTCTCTCTCTCTCACCATGGATAGAGACCAAAAACTAATCAGGGGCACCTAGGTGGCTCAGTTGGTTAAGCTTCTGACTCTTGATTTCAGCTCAGGTCATGATCTTGATGTTCATGGGTTCGAGCCCTGTGTCAGGCTCTGTGCTAATAGTGCAGAGACTGCTTGAGATTCTCTCTCTCTCCCACTCTCCCTGCCCCTCCCCCCACTTGTGCAAACTCTCTCTCCCAAAATAAATAAACTTAAAAAAAACTAATCAAGACACTTTTTTCTACTGAATTCAGGGTTACTTTCATAAACAACACAGTGGCTCCAAGCCACTAGTATTCATCATCCGAATGGGATAAGAGATAATCATTTGCTATCTCTTGGCACTCATTTGGTCTTTAAAATACAGAAGTTAGTGTTTTCATTTAACATTTAATGGCAGTTTAACATTTTGCCCACCAACTGGGTGAGTACAGTTTCTGTGAAAAGAGGGACAAAATAGGTCTCCCCAGCCTATGCAGGGCTCTACACATACTGGTAAATAAATATTAGTTTAAAATTTGTGAGAAATTGCAAGGCATTCATGTCTACAGTGTAGCTCACCAATGAGTGTGCTCAGGAGAGGCTGAACATTATGGGGGAAATGTTCCCTTATTGAATGACTGGCTTCTATAGAGCATGCTCAGTTGAAATTCCTGACACAAATCTCCTGAGGATCACAAATACAAGCCCATTTGCAATGGTCACAAACCCTCCTTCTGCTCCTCCCCCTTTACCTCAGAGTTATTCTACAGTTTGTGCATTCTTTCCATGTGCTTAAAACGTAGCAGCGAAAGCCAGCTACAGCATTCTTTTTGTGTGAAAGTCACACGCATGTTGCCTGGTCTTGCAATTGATGATGTGATCAGTCTTAGAAAAATCAAGCTTACAAAGATAAGCCTTCCTCAAATGAAACTATAGCTGTGTATTAATATAAACAGGGACCCAGGGGAGAGTGATACAAAGTTTTACCGCCTTTTACTCGCACAGTCAGACATACGATTGGGTGTGACTGGTACAAACAAACAAACAAAACACTACCATTTAGCTTTGCAGCTAGGACTGCCCCATTTTTGCAAGGGCCACTAGACAATAGCAGCTGCACTAGGGCTGAAGAACTCTGTTCCCATGCGCACCAAAAATGGCACAGCTCACTTAAAAAAAATCCAATCACTTTTCTTAAAAATCACCTTTCCAGTCTACTCGTTAAACAAACAAACAAACAAACCTGGAGGAAAGGAATTGACTAACAAAGTGTGAACAGCCTGTGTCTCTTATATTCTTTCCTTTTCTTCATAAAAATAATGAGCTTGATAGTAGTTAAAGTATCAAGATGAATCCAGCCAGTATCCTTCCAGCACACTCTCATTCATCATGGCTGTTTTCTCTATCATATCTCCTTGTAGCTCGATAATCCCTTTCCCATTTCAGTTCAAAGAGCTTTATACATGCTACCTCATTAACCTCACAAAGAGCTGTGTGAGCTGGGGAGAAGGTAAGTAAACCAATACAAGACCTGGGAACAGGTTGCCAAGCATTAAGCCAGGCAATTGAGTTCATAAACCAAGATTTCTGATTGTTCCTTTTTGTTCTACCTCTGTTAATGACTCCATAGTTTCTCATATAAATGTACTGTAAACAATAAAAATTAAACGGAAAGTGGACCAATTCTCTAGGAATTACCTTTATCTGAATTTTCTATGAATTATCTTTATCTAGGAATTACAATATACCATCATCCAAGATAATTCCAGCAAAAATAATTTGAATTATCTAGCCACTCTGGGCTAGCTTTCTACCAAATAAAGTGAGGGAAGTCACAACAGGTAAATATCATACGAACTGGCTATTTATCTACATGAGTTTACCAGATAACTGCTCAGTCCTCGGGATGACTTCTGTTGGATGAATCTAAGCTTTTGAGACATATTTACATTTGTAATTAATCTATATACTTGATACAGTCTCTTTGCTTCATTAGTTAAACTCAATATCAGGAAATCTTTCTGACAGATTCATAAATATTCAGAAATATACTATCAGGAAAGAAACACAATATATATACACGGCAATATGTTTCCCGTTGTCAACTGTTTGCAGAGCTAGACTATATGTCCCAACATCCATTACTATTAGTGGTACCCACATGACCAAAGTCTGACCACTGGAATGTGGGTAGGAATGATATGTGTCTTCTGCATCAGAGTAGTTAAGACATGAACATATCTTTCCCATGGTGTCTTTTTCCATCTGTCTGCTAAGTAGAGACTTAGAAAAAGGTAGACATATAAGACAAGGGAAGCATGGGTCCTTGAATTATTGCAATGGAAACTGCCCAACCAGGAATACTGGAAGTGAATTAGAATTTGTGGTTTATCTTTAATGGCAGTTAGCATCCTCACAGTTTCTACATAATTCTATAGCCTGGCCCCAGGTACCTGCTTTTCCTGGGAATGTTTCAGATGTTTCAGGTTTGGCACATACTACTGAGTGTCTAGAATTGTCTGCCTTCCCTGTTCCTTGCATTTCTCTCACTCCTGATCATCTGTCAGACTTCAGACCAAATTCCACCTCTTCTGAAAACTACTTTTCCCAAAGGCCAAATCTGTACTCAAGTGTGATTTCATAGCATCTTGTGCCTAACTTACTTAAGCACTTACCAAGCACATGGTACTGTATTTGCCTATTTATGTCTCTATCCCTCTGGTTCTAGGTAGGTGCCTTTTCAAAAAGCAGGTCTGTGACTTGTTCACTGTATTTAGCAATTTACACAGGGACTGACATAGTAAGCATTTATCTTTCAAGCAATAAATGGCTATACTGTTTGTATTCATTCAGTTCACAAATCTGCATTGATACCTTGAATACTAGGCTGTATATTAGACAAAGAGAATACAGTTGTAAACAAAATAATTAAAGGCCCTGCCCTCGTAGAGCTTAATGGAATGTGGGCAGAAGATACAAATTTTGATAAATGCCAAGTAGGAAAATTATGCAGCGAATAAGAGTGCCGGGGTGGGAAGATTAATTTGTATTTTAAAGTAAACTTTCCATGGCCTTCAGTTCTAAAATACAGTTTGCTCTAATTCTGTGGGCAAATTGCCTCAGTCATGGTTTGTAAGTGAGAGAATAAAGTCAGTAGATCATGGACATTGCATTGGTTCATGTATCATGTGCTGATCCCTTGTTCCTCCAGGTTCCTGCACAGCTGAACCCAGCAGGAGGTGCACAGGAATATCAAACAGAGCATGATGCCCATTCGCCCTATGCTCTTGCCCTTAGCTCAGTCTGGCCATGTGTTCTGTCCTGGAAATAGTGTCACATGGCCTCCCTCATAAGTGTGCGTTTTCTCCTTCAATCCGTAACCCAGCAACCTCAATCTCTTGTTAAAATCCTTCCACAAGTCTACCTCCACTTATTTTTTTTAGGCGTGAATTTCCTGTATTTACTCCAGTAGCTCTTCTTGTACAAGGAACTTAACACATCTTTCACACTGTGTTAATATTTTTTTAGGCTTGTGACTGGGTTTTGTTAGTGTGTTGATTACAGATATTCAAAGTTTCTTAGTTTCATGAAATTACAAAAGTTTCAAGTGGTCTACCCCAAACCTATCCTCCTGTATACCCTGCTATTCTTCTGTAAATGTTATGAAACACAAGGTTTTTTAGAGACCTCTACTTTGTGTGATAGCAGACATCCTTCCTTTTCCTTTCCCAGCCTTCCCTTCCTCCTTAAACTGCCTCGATGGAGCTTCCTCTGGAAATTAATAGGTGTGCTGCTCTCCTTGCCATACACCAAACACTGGGCTTGTCATTTGGTTCCCTCTGTGTACAGAAAACCTGTCCAAATCTACTTGTTTGACTGTGAACTTGGCCTCTCCACCCAACTTGGCGAGAGTTTTCTGTACAAGACATTTCAAACTGTATGCACTGTCACTAACAGAAATGAAATGTGGAGAAGACAATTCAGCTTATCATCTTGCAGTGACAGAGCTCTGTGCCTGGTTTCTTTGTCACACTGGGTAATGCCACTGTATCAGCAGCCAGCCACGCAGGAAATCTTGGAGTAATTGTCAACTCATCACTGTCCTTTGTTCTATAGATCCATTTTCTTCAGCCCTTGCTGTAATTGTACTTAGACTTTCCAAATATGGTTCTTCACTCTGCTTTTACTTTATCCCCTTATTACATGTTTCATATTAAAATTCTTTCATCATCAGACTTTATGTATCCAGTTACAGTGTAACAGGAAAATGAATGAGTTCTGGGGCCAGAGAGTCCTGCAACAAAACTTTGCTGGGTGGCTCAGTGGGTTAAGCCTCTGACTCTTGATGTTGGTTTAGGTCATGATCTTATGGTTCATAGGTTCAAGCCCCACTTTGGGCTCCATGCTGACTGTATGGTGTCAGCTTGGGATTTGCTCTCTCACTCTCTCTCTTCCCCTTCCTCGCTCCTGCACGCACGCTGCCTGAAATCTCTCTCTCTCTCTCTGTCTCACAAGAATAAATAAATTAATTTTAAAAATTTACTCTGTGAAACCTAGAGCAGATTATTCAACCTGCCTGAATCTCTATTTTCTCATATGCAGAATGGGAATAATAATGCTTATAGTGCACAATTCTTATGACATTTGAAAGACTAAAAACACATATGTCAGAAACCTTAAATAATCAGATTAAAAACAAACAAACAATTGGACAAGTATTTGCCAAAAAGATTAAAGACTTAAGGAATAGACTGAGTGCTCAGTAGAAAAAGAGAAGATAGGAATTGATACCTAGCCAACTAAACTTAAGAGCCTAAAATTAGGGAAGGATTTTAATCATACTAATAACCAGACACATGCCAATTAAAGTATCTATGAGATACTATTTTATCATAAAAGTAGTGAAGAATAAGATAATAAATCCCAATACTGAGATAAAGATGTATTAAACAGAGACATTAACTGTTAGGAGTTTAATTAGTATACACTGTCTTGAAATCATTTTTGTAAAATTTATCAGAGCCTTCACTCTTTAAAAATTTTGTCTTAGTAAATTTACCTCTCCAGAAAACTCATACCATTAGTATTCTCAGAAGTCTTCTTTCCTAGGGGAAAATATAAAATAAAATATAGGGAAATCTTGCCAAGAAATTATGATATATGGGGTCATATACCTAAAATAAATTCTTGGCTAGCTACCTTTGAAAATGAGAGCCTTTTAAATACACACTTAGCATGCCTCAGTCTCACTTTATGTGATAGGTTTACTGTGTACAAATCAATTAGAATCTAACTGTGAGATGTTCATGCATTTATATGCATGAAACAAACTCACTTTGTTTAGCAGATAATCAAGAGAATACTGTTCAAATATGTACTTTTAACTAGGTTACCAGATGTGTAGCAAAAGGAGAAAATGTCCCTTATGTCTGCCCTCGCACCTTTTTGCTGCAATATTCTCAGACAAACTTTTAACATCTAGAGTATTTGCTGTTCTTTTACTTTTTTTTCAATTTATCATTCAGTGATTTAAAATTTTAATTTTAAATTACAATTATCTTAAATTGTACATCTCATTCCCTAGGGTAACCTCATTCCAACAATTCTTTGAATTCATCACCAGTTTGACGTATTGAATTTTGACTACCCACAATCCACTCATGTTCCCTTTCCCTGCAGTGAGCTTGGACTCTGTGTTACCTTATTAAAATCACTATATTACAAGGGTGCCTGGGTGGCTCAGTCAGTTAAGTGTCTGACTTTTGATTTTGGCTCAGGTCCTGATCTCAGGGTTTGTGGGTTTGTGAGTTTGAGTCCCTCATTGGGTTCCATGCTGACAGTACAGAGCCTGCTTGGGATTCTCTCTTTTTACTTCTTTCTCTGCTCCTCCCATGCTCTCTCTCTCATTCTCTCTTCCTCTCATTCTCTCTCAAAATAAATAAATAAATTTTTAAAAATAAAAAATCACTATATTACACAAACTCCCTTGCTCTTCTATCTCTTCACAGTTCTTTCCTGCTAAATCTAATCTCTTTACATCAGATTACACACCTCTGGTGAACAGGGATGGTGGAAAACTCACATCCACCTTGACAAGTTTTACTTGTAATCAAAGACCGCAGACTTCTAGTGAGCCTTCACTCAGCCTGGTAAACTTGAGACATTCAGGCAGTCAATTTACATTCCTTATCCCCTAAACTTCTAGGCATCTGCATTTTCCCTTCCTTTCTCTTCCAACCATCTCACCTTCACACTCCTTGAATTTCAGATTATCACTTTGTTCCCTATATTAAGAAAACAGAAGCAGTTGGAAAAGGGCTTCTTTAACCTCTTGTCACCAAATCTGCAACTAATTTGATGATGAAAGCATTCTATTAGATTCATTTTTTTTCCTCAGCAGAATGAAGCAGGCCCACATGATAAGTCTACATCTATTCAATCTGTTCTCTTTTCTTAATTATTTTTTATGTTTTTTATTTATTTTTGAGAGTCAGAGAGAGACAGCGCGAGTAGGGGAGGGTCAGAGAGAGAGGGAGACACAGAATCCAAAGACAGGCTCCAGGCTCTGAGCTAGCTGTCAGCACAGAGCCCGACGAGGGGCTCGAACCCACAAACTGTGAGATCATGACCTGAGCCGAAGCCAGACACTCAACCGACTGAGCCACCCAGGCTCCCCTCAATCTGTTTTCTTAAAGCTAACTTTGAGTCTTCAGCAAAATACTCAGAGATTAGCATTAGGAGATGGCATTAGTATAAGGGTTTTTCTGATCCAATCTTTTTCTTTAGTAAATCATGAAAGTATCCAATGGTTCCTGTGAAAGTCAGCCATAAATTACTAATATCATGGTGTCATCTATCTAATACGAATATTATAGTTTATGGGTCACGTCGCATAACGCATAACATTAACATTAATCTGAGGACTCTTATCTTTGCATTTTGTCCTCACAAAGCATTTGTAATTCGCTGCCTTAGATTATGAGTCAGGAAACTACTACAGAAATGTGAACCAGGAACTTGGCACAAATGCCCTCTCTGTTTCCGAATTAGGTTCAAGATCTGTAATGCTTGAGTATAAGTGAAAGCTGTGGCAGTTCTGGAAGAAGAATATGCCAATCTTTAGAACCCTGACTCTTTTAACTCAGCCACAACATGCTACGTAAGTGTGGCAATCAAAGGATGGTGAGTCAAGGCTACCGACGTAGTCAGGGTGAACAGAGAAAATATAAAGTAAGTTTAGGTTAAGAAAATAAAAGCATAAAAAAGCTAAACAGAATTTGAAACAGTTTCAAACACGTAAAATAAATAAGGTCACATTCTTCAAAATAAAATGTTTTAAGTAAGGGTACATTACAAAGTCCAGACAGACATTTCTATCACTAGAGCCATTTCTGATGGCTCCCAAGAGCCCTTTGTCTACATTTTTTCCTATTTTTTTTATTCCTTGTCTTATGTTTATAAACATTGCTAAAATAAAGCCATCAGAAGGCAGTATGATATATTGGAAAAGAGATAAAAGGTTTGAATTCTAGCCTCCTGTGTACTGGTTTGTGGTGTTATGACCTTAGCTTAAGTCTCTGAGGCAGAGTTTCTTCATTTGTGACATTAGGAAAATAAGATGTCTATAGCCTAGCTATATGGCACAGATCTAATAAGTTGTATCAGAAAGTGACTACGGACATGCTTGGTGTAGTCTGAATGCTGGACACCTTTATGTTTTAAATCATTACATAAATGTTGCTGGTTCTGTTATTAACTGAAACACCCTTCCTGAGCAATCCCAACCATATCTATAGCAGTAACTCCCGTTATTTTGTGTTGATGCTTATGTCTATGTCATTGATCCAGAGCTCTCTTCTGCACACTCCAGGGGCTACATGTGAGAGTCCCACAAAACGTTCAACCCCAAAGCTAAATTGTTCCTTATTATTTTGTCCCTAAACATACCCTTCCCTTGCACTGCAAGTCTCATGAAACAGTGCTATTGACATCAAGCCCGAAGCCTGGGGATCATCCTCCGGCCCTCATTCTCTTTCACCTCCATTTCCAATCCATGGGCCAGTTTTATCGGTTCTGCCTCTGTACCATTTCTTTGCGTTATTAGTGCTCGAATTAGCCTCTCTCCTCTTCCCTGTTTCTTTTCCTCTCTGTGTCTCTAGTTGTTTTCTCCGTCAGATGAGATTCACTGTCATCAAAGAGCTCTGTCTGAAAGAGAAAATTCATTTGTTTGCCTTTTAGTATACAAACTTCCATGCCTCCCCATGACATACAGAATGAGGTCCAAATTCCTTAGTGTGATATATTAGCCCCTCTAAGATCTTCACACCCTTCTAGACTCTCAAACTCCTTCTCTCCCGTGAGCTCCCGTGATCAGGAATTTACAGTTGTCTGCACACAATATGTTTCCAGGCTTTTCTGCTTCACTAGTTCTGTTGCTTCATCCGAGAATGGTTTTCCTACTCCCATTGCAGCGCAACTCTTTCATCACCCCATTGATAACCAGCTCATCTTTCCAGGTACCACTCAAGCATTACTCCAAAAAGCCCTTTCTGCTGCCCTCTTCCCAGATAGTACCAATCACTTTCTCATCTGCATCTTATATTGTCTTCTATCACATGTCTTGAAATTCACAATTAATACGTTTGCACGGTTGGCTCCATTTCTACAGTTTGAGTTCCTTAAAAGCAACAATTAAATCTGATTCCTTATACTGTACTCAAAGTCCATGTCAGTTCAGAAGACAGATGCTACACTCAAAGTTTGTAATTTGAGGGATGCCCCATGAGGAGACTTATTTCAAGGGCTGTAGCAGGAACTTGGGGGGACCAATAATGGATATGTCAGAACGTGGAAGCTAACAAAGAGGAAAGCCATACTGAAGGGTGAGGCTGGGGGACCGAGATTGGGTAGTTCTATGGAGAGGGTCTCCTGTGGCCCAAGGGCTGTGGCCTTTTCTGCAGGGATACCACCAGCCAGAAGCAAACTCCATAAGGAGAGAACTAAAGTAATAAATGCTTCCTTTTCAGTGTTCTCCCTACCTGCTAGCATCTCCCATATTGTGAACCTGATCCAGAAGCCCGGGGGAAATGCAGCCCATTGATATAGTCCAGATAGTTAGCTTTTGCAGGGGCTCAGCGTGCACTAGAACAACAAAGAATGATATATAGTGCGGGGTTTTAAGAGGTTGATGAATCCTAATTGCTTAAAAAGTGCACATTGAGAAACTCATATGCCTTTGTACCACTTCTGCAAAACGGACAGTAAAGAGTTAAACACGAATGCTCTGAAATAGCATTTCTGCTGGCTTTATACAGGATTATGTTGTGCAGCCACTTAGCTGCTTCAGCAGAGAAATGCTTTAAAGGGAAAGAACAGGAAGCACTGGAGAGAAAGGTTTTGTCATATTTCCTGGGGGAGAAATGTATTCCTGGTGGTGTTACCCAGAAGGTGGTCTTTTCTGACAAAATGGTGATGTTTATGGAGGATAGGTGCAAAAAATTAGGAAGGCCTGCATACAACCACAAATAAACAAGCAGACATAACAAGAGTGATGTCTAAATGAGAATGCCAACAGCCCAGGGATAAAGAGAAGTGAGTTTTGGCGATAGGTGAAAAGAAGCAGCAGCCGTGCGACTGGAAAGAAAGGAGAAAATGGAGAAATAAAGTGAGATAATAAGGATTTACTGCAAGGAAAGCAGGCAGCAGTATCAGCAGGAAAATGAGGTATCTGCCAAAGGAATCTGTAAATCTCCCACAAAACTCATAACAACTGTGAGAGCCTTGGAATAGCATGTCTGCCAGCTTGGAAAGATTGTCCAAAAAATGACAGCCTGCTCAGCCAGCAGGATCTGCAAGGACAATGTAGGCTCTTAAGGGAGACGAGGAAATAAGACCAAAAGAAGAAAAGACCTGGACCCAGGACGTTCAAATAGTAACTGATGCATTTTCAAGAATTGGTTACAGCTAGTTTTCATTGACTGTACATGCACACACCAATTCTTTGTTTAACTGACGATCATTTTAACATTGTGTGTAGATGGAACTGGCTTCAAATATATCAAATAGTTGATTAAAGTTCCAATCATATAATGTCAAAATATCCTAACCAGGTATTGTCTATGAAAGAAATACATGACTTCATGGATGCCAGCAAGGAGAGAGTCTATGAAGCAGTGTGACACGATGCTTAAGAATGTGGACTTCACATCAAGCAGAACTTTGTCAATTCTTGCTCTTCCAACAAACAGTTATGTTAACTTGGTTTCAGTCTTAGTTTCTTCTTCTGTATAATACGGATAGTGCTAGACGCTCCTTCACAGGTTTCTTATGAAGATTAGAAGAATTAAGGCATTTTGAACTATACATATTTGATGCATGGTAAAGTAATGCCTGGAACATATTGTGTGTTCAAATCCTAAACCATCATTACTTCTAACGGAGCCTACTTGTTATTTGATTTGCATGAGGTTGAAAGGAAACCTAATAAAAATTGTTACATTTTGAAGATTGTAAAATATTACACGAGTTTAAGATACCATCATTATTACATTTAATTATTTATGGGCTAGGAGAGCTGCTCTAAAATAGATTTCGAAAGTAGCAATTTGTCGTACATCAAAATGCCACACCTATACTAGATTGTTGGATCATAATATAGCATTATAGTTACAATGATAGATTAACACAAAATGTTATTTTATGAATTAACTCTATGTTAATCACCACAATGTCATAAAGTGTCCCAATTCTTTATATCATATTTTTCTTGATATATAGGGTTTTAGCAAATAAAATAGAGAAGCATAGCGTATTTGTGTCATCTAGATTTTAGCTTCAAGAGTTATTCCACCGTAAAGAGGCACCTGGGTGGCTCTGCCGGTTGAGTGTCTGACTTCAGCTCAGGTCATCATCTCACGAATCCTGGGTTCAGGCCCTATATTGGACTTTGCACTGACAGTGCAGAGTCGGCTTCAAAGTCTCTCTCTCCCTCTCTCTCTGCCCCTCCCTCATTCACCCTCTCTCTGTCTCTCTCAAACGTAAATAAACATTAAAAAATTTGAAAGAGTTATTCTACTTTACAAATAAAGCAAACATGTGTGTTTAACACATAGTGGGTGTTTCATATTGAAATTTTCTGACTAAATAGGTGAGACTTGTTTTGATCAATATTATGGTACAAGTCAGGAGTCAAACACATAAAATAAAATCTTAATGGGTAATCACTTTTAGCTAAATGTAAGTCTTTATACATGTAACCAATGTATGTAGCTCAAAAAAATGAACGGGTTTTAATTAATGAGTTTGAGCCAAGGAAAACATTTTAGCACACTCCTTATTCCCACAGCACCCTCCCTGACCACTTCCTCCAGCAAATGAAAATCACAGGGAAGCCAAAGCCCATTCCTGCAAGTAATATTTATCATTGTGGAATTTCTTTGCCATAACTTAAAACTTGTGACTTTTGAGTTAAAACATTGGATTTTTTCCCATTCATTTCTATTTTCTCTTGATTCATTGTAGAAAGACATTAAGAAAATGTCGCCTTTTTCATTAGAAAAACATCCAAAGGAATAGATTATGGTGTCCTCACTAGAAGTCATTGAGACGGTAGCATGTCCAGAACAAGTATGCCACCTTGACATTTTCCTAGTCCTTGCAACACGACAAACAAAAGACCCGAGTTCTGGTATATCAGCTATTTTAATCTAGAACTAATCTGTACCCATTCTGTAACTAGAACCTCTGTCAGGTTAAATTCAAAGTCTTTTTTCTGTCCCAGCATCCCTGAATAAAGTGTCACACTACACTTTCCCCCACTGACAGGGATTCACTAAAGCAGTGACAATACTTCTGAAGTTGGGGGGAAGGAGGGAAGCCAAATGGATATGTGATTTTATTTTTTTAATGTTTGTTTATTTTGAGAGAGAGAGAAAATGAGCAGGGAAGGGGCAAAGACGGGTGGAGAGGGAATCCCAAGCAGGCTCTGCTCTGGCAGGAGAGTCTTGATTTTGCGAACCGTGAGTTCATGACCTGAGCCAAAATCAAGACTCCAATGCTTAACTGACTGAATCACCCAGGTGCCCCTAGACACGTGATTTTAAAAGCTCCCCAAATGATTCTACTGAGTTTCCTAGGACAGTGGACCTTCTTCTTATTGTCTCGCCATCATTCATTTCTGGATGGAAACAAGGATCTCAATGATGTTCAGTGAGAACTAGTTCTTAAGAAAATTTGTAAAGAAAAGAAAATGACATTTAATATTCGTCACCTAAAATTTGTTGAGCACTTACTGGGTTAGATACTTTTTGAATGCTCTACGTATATGGCTTTATCTGAAGTTCGTAGACATTTCTGACCTTAGAGTATGGAGTGCCTAGGCACAAAAAGGATGAAAACTTTGACTCGGATCATACTGCAAGTTAATAAGTGAAAGACCCGAAATTTACACCTGAGCTGTCTGGCTCCAGATTTCTTAATCTAAATCACAATCCTATGGTACAGAAAATGTATTCTGGCTAAATACATAAAAATCTTATTCTTTTAAACCTGAAGTACATACTTCTGTGGCTTTACACCACCACGTTCTTGCTTATGCAGCCAAGTCTGCTCCTCTGTTTTCTTTCTTTGTCTGACTGCTCTTCATCCTCTGAGACTCAGCTTGGTCACGGTCTCCTTTAAGACTTCCTTGAAACAAACAGAAGGCCGCTGCTCAAGTAAACCACACATAACCTATCAGAATTCCATGTTCATTGCATCCTTAACAGTTCTCATTGCTACCTAGTGTCAGGCTCTGGGCTGGGTATGCGTATCATTGAAATTGCTTGTTTTAAGAAGCTCTATCTTTGATAGCAAGCCTTAGTTTTACATCTCCCAAGTCTGGTGAAATGGATGGCACACAGAGTGCTTAATAATCTTTTTATCATTTATTTATTTATTTTAATTTTTAAAAATCTTTATTTATTTTTGGGAGAAAGAGAGAGACAGAGCATGAGCAGAGGAAGGGCAGAGAGAGGGGGAGACACAGAATCCGAAGTGGGCTCCAGGCTGTGCACTGTCAGCACTGAGGCCAACGCGGGCTCGAACTCACCTAGTGCAAGATTATGACCTGAGCCCACGTCTGATGCCTAACCAACTGAGCCACCCACGAGCCTCAATGTAGTTTTTAATCAAAATAAAGAATAGTATGCTGTAGTTAGTTACATCGATATCAGTGATCCATAACAACAGATAAGGCCTATTGAAGACCAAGAAAATATAAGTAGAGATCCAGACAAAATTGTAAAGCTTCACCATAACCAGCTTCCTATAATTTGTTTAATTAATATATTCAATATTCTAAAGTACTTCTATGTGTCAAGCCTTGCCAGTTCACAAGAAGCATGTGTTCTAGTGGGAGAGAACAGAGTACGTACCAGGCCATTTAAAATGAATGTGGTAATGACTGCTTTAAAAAACTTAGAAGAAAGCATTTTGGACTGGAGTGATAAAGAGTGCTTCCAGTAAGAGAAGGCATTCAAACTGCAACTTGAATGTATAGAATTCCAATTAGTATCCAATTAGTATCAAGAAGAGCCTAACCAGAAACATTGCAGAGAGTAATATTGTGAGATATTAACTAAGATTTGCCTCTTGTAATGTATTTCCTTTTACTCTTTGCCCCCTCGCATTAGAGGAGAGATAGGATATCACAATATACAAAGAAAAACCTTTGATTTTCAGAACACACACACACACAAACTTTTAAATCTCAAAAGGCAAGGCTTTTTGCAGTAAAAGAAACTAAGCCCTGAACCTTTTAAGGCATAAAGTTTATGTCATAAACAAGGAATAATGAACCAGACCTCCTGACTCAGACTACATAAAGATTCCACAGAGTGAGAAAAATGGAAGATAACCCAAGAGGAAGCTAGGGCTTAGGATCTGTTTGGCTCCTGGAAAGGTCCCTATACTCTGCCACTCCCTGCCCCCTACAACTTTGGAAGGCAAAATTAAGCACTAGGACAGATACCAAAACAAAGTTTGACCATAATCAAACCCAAGTATAGGAACAATAAGAGGAAGCCTTGATCAACCACTTAACAAGGGCAGGCATTACTCTTACCAAATTTTGAATCGCAATCAGATGTGATTATAATATCGCCATTTTATAGATGGCATAAATGGATCAGAGAGAGTTTACGTTTTTAATCCAAGGTCATTCAATTAGAAATGGCACAGCTGGAATTTGAATCCCAGGAATCTAATTCTAAATAGTGCTTATAATCATCGTGCTATCTAGGAAGACATGGAATTACCTAAGAGTTCGTTTCTAACACCAACTAGGATTAGAGATGGACATGGAAACAACAAGTTCAGTTATAGAAAAAGAAAGTTGCATTTTTTTTTTTTTTGGAATGACTAAACTGTGAACATAATCTTTATAATAATGGTAGCTTTGAAGTGAATGATCTCTTTTAATCCCTCCTGTGGCTCATGAGTGCAAGCATTACTACCAAGTTAAAGGTGAACAAGTGGAAGATTATATATTTTAACTTGGCCATGTTATCATGGTTAGTAGGTGGCCCAGCAGTATTTGAACTCAGGCCATCTGACTCCCAAATCCATGTTCCCAATAATGATCATGCCATCCATTTATTCAGGTCATGTCTACTGTGATGTCCATGAACATGTGCTGCTTACATCTCCTGCCATAGGGTATATGATTGATTGATGGCCCCAACTATGTCCCTCTAGGTCTACTTCCACGTCCACTCTTATGTGACATCTGCTGCTTGCTCTCCATCCAAATACTGAGCATGGCAAAGCAACATGTGGGACTCCTCCAATGTGGACTTTGGCTCAAGGACTACCATTGGCAGAACCAAATCTTTATTAGAACTGTGCTATGGGCTGAGATTCTTCCTACCTTCCTGCCTCTCTTTTACCACAGCTGTTAAATCTGTATCATGATCTGAAGCTCACTCTCACCTACTGCTCCTTTCCCCCCAAAATCTCTTATATCTTTAACTCTCTTTTGGCACCTCTTCTCTGCAGATCCCAACTAATGCAAGTGGTGCTGAGAGTGGTATGATAAAACAAGTGGTAAAATGGGGATTTACTTAATAGGTCATCTTAATCCCTCAGTTTGATTGTAAGGTGGGTAATAGAATGTCCCTGGTGTAAAGCCCACTTGCTAAAGATCTCAGTGGGTGATGATTTGTCTTTCGGGTTTAATGGTTCAGAAATTCAAAAGATGGTACACTTGGTTGGTTACTCCTAAATTGTATTGACACTGACACCCTACAAATGGTGACACATTAAGGACAATTAATAAGTAGTTAATAAGTATGAAAGCCAGAGGGACTCTTGGTCACCTCTACAAATAAACCTCTTTTCTCCTAGAATGGAAAAGCAGGACAGCTAAGCAGCAGATCAAAGATCTGATGGAGTCACAGAGTTCCAGAGACCATAGAATGCTCAGGAAAAGCAGATCTGTTACGCCAAATTCAGGGTCCTGGTTGGGAAAACCGTGGATTTTGAAATATGGAATGAGAGCACACAGATGGATACTCTTGAGAATATTGGCTTTGCACTGACGCCTTGCCGAGTTTGCCTACAGCCTCCCCCCATGTTAGAAGATGCTTCAGAGGCTGCTATTCTGCAAGATTAGCAGGTGTCTCTTAAAGACTTATCATCATCACCTCTCCTGGCTTTCAGGACCATGACTAAAGTTAAATCCCAGAATTGCCCACTGAAGTGCTCCTGGGCTTGATAAGGGAGGAAAAAGACTACATTCAAATGTATTTGTAAGAATTAGCTAGCATGTACCAGTGAGAGCCTGGAAAGCAGCCCTGGGGTTGCATTTAGAAAGTGTTTAATCAAGAGGGCCAGAACGTATGACTGGATAAGGACAAATTCATTGACTTGGGGGAAGGGAGGCTTTCTTCAGACTTAACTTTCTCCAGATTTAGCATTCTGACGAGGGCCCTCAGGGAATGGGCAAATCCACTGCTTGCGTGGCTTGCCTAAGCAGATCTTTCTTGGAACTGTGTTGCTGTCCAACATTATTCCACCCAGTCTTCAGTCCTACACTGCCTCACACAAGCTTCACATGCCCTCTGCGTTCCGAAGGTTCCCCCGCCTTCTCCTGCTCCTTCTCATGATAACTACCTGGCATCTCTAATCCTGTTGTATCCTCTGCATCTGGCTAGATCTATGTTAACACAAAAAGGAAACACACCCATAGATTTTATAGAAGCAAACATAGAAAACAAGGTTGAAAACTGAAGTCTGGATCTGATCATGCACCTTAAAGACCAAGCTGAGAAATCATGTCTTAATTCCCCAGTGAAGTGTCATTGTGAGAAAACTGATGAAGATTTATCGTAAGCATTTAACATAAACAAAGGTGAGTATGAGTATAATAAGTTGGGAGTTAGGGTGAAAAAATAGGATTAGAAATCAAACATTTGAAACTCATTTAATTTTTTTAAAATTTGAGGTAATAATGCATGTACACTTCATGTGGATGGGTGAGATAATTATATTAAAATGCTTAATTAAGAAATGCCAAACAATCGATCAATAGTTCCCCTTTTTCACAATGCCTTGGAGCCATCCTACAAACCCAAAGTCCTGGTTGGAAGGTCCTGTTGTACGCCCTTAGCAGATCTCTAGCAAAATAGAGACTAAGAGGTGGACAATATGAAAGGTTACTACATTTCCAGATGAATGTATCTCATTTGCAAATGAATCACCATACCCGGTGACATCTGATAAAAAAGAAATCATTAAGTTGTAATTAATCAGGGTTTGCCACCAGATGAAAGGGCCACAGGTGGGGAAGGGGAGGAGACCTCAACAGAGCAGGCTTCTGTCAAAATTGCTAAAGATTGTTTATAGTTTTCTCTTCTGTTGGGTACTTTCCGCTTATGGAAACATTTTCCTGCTTAGAAAATAAAAAATAATTTATAAGGATATCAACTTATTCTTTAAAAAAGCAAAATGAACCGAAATAAATGTCATGCTGATACTGACAGCATCTAATATACATGAGGCTTACTAAAATGTATGTTTGTATGGAATCTACTTTAATTGTATATGTTTTGTCAGTTGGAAGCTTTTGAGAAATGTAATATTTTATGTAATTACGTACGTTTGTGAACTATCGGTGACATTCACTCTAAGGAGATGCCTTTCTAGGAATGAATTGAGCAGATGATCCACTTAGTTGACTTTCTCACCCTAAAGAAGAGACAGGCAAATAAGTGATTGAACATGAACATATGATAAATATTACAGAACAATAAAACTAGCAGTAGTTATACTTGAACTATCCACTATCAGATGACATAAGAACCCTTTCCGTCAACTAATCAGTTAAACTCTGAAATATGTGAATTTATTAATGCTATCAATCTTATAAACATAAGTGTCTTGCTTTTAGGATGAATACCATCACTTTTTTTAACACCTGTGTTTATATATGAGTATGTGTTCTACTAATAACTCAAGAATAATATAATTTTGAAAATTCATAAATATGGATATTGACCCATTATTAAGTCTAATCATTTATTTTAAATAGTGTTCCAATTTGATTGAAAGCATTCATTGTCATAAATAAAAGAAAGCTTAATTAAATGTCCTGCAAGCATATTTAAATGTCATATTTCTTAGGTTTTACAGCAGTGTTCCTAGATCAAACTTTTCATGTTGATATTTGCAATAAAGATCTTTTTTTCAAAATAAATTAATGTTTCAGTTCAAAAAACTGTCTTTTACTATTCAAATATACAGAAAACCCTAACTCAGAATTTTACAACTTATTCTTTCTTAACATTACTTATTTTAGTTGTTTGATATTCACACATATATATTTTAAACCCTGCACATGTTTGTAATCAACATAAAAGTCCAAATTATCTAAAGCTCACAATTATTTTCTTCTATTCCAAATTGGAGTGGAAGAAGAAAAACATATGTACAAGAACCAAATATAAACTGTAGAAAGCCAATATATTTAATTACTGGAAGATTTTTGTTCATGTTGAATGTTCCATGTTTCCATGTTAATGAATAATGAGAATTGATTGACTTGTGTAACTAAAAACCCAGTAACAGGCATAGCTGAATCTGTGTGTTTAGCAGATCTTGTTAGATGTCTTTCTGCCTTACATCTAGGTTTGAATCTGTTTAGCTTTATTTTCAGGGAGATTCCCACACCTGAGAATGAGCAACATGGTCACCAGAAGACCCAGTCATACCATATTGCATTTTGGCAACCTTAGCAGAAAAAATGTGTTACTTCTTTGATTGGTATCTTTCTTTCTTTTTTTAATTTTTTTAATGTTTCATTTATTTCAGAGAGAGAGAGATAGAGGAGAGAGAGACACAGTGTGAGCAGGGGAGGGTCAGAGAGAGAGGGGGACACAGAATCTGAAGCAGTCTCCAGGCTCTGAGCTAGCTGTCAGCACAGAGCCCGATGCGGGGCTCGAACCCACGAACCATGAGATCGTGACCTGAGCCGATGCCTAACCTCAGCTTAACCTGCTGAGCCACCCAGGCACCCCTGATTGGTTTCTTGAGAGGGTTTTGGAGAGAGGGAGAGAGAAGTCTCTCCCTCTCTCTCTCTCTCTCTCTCTCTCTCTCANCACACACACACACACACACACACACACACACACACACACACACACACACAGATAGAGACATGTATCTTGTACCTAGTGCTGAATCACCGGTCCATATATTTGTTAATCAAGATGAGCTGATGTAATCCTTCCCTCACCCTCAAAGCTAGCAGTGATCCACCTGAACCACCTGGGCAGAGAGGAGAGGGCAATCTCTCACGTGTTGACAACAAAGAGAGTAAGGATTTGAACACTTGGGAATACTGCCTGTTTCTCTAACAAGATTACAGGCCCCACTTATGTGAACTTACTTCCTCCTTCTCTAGCTAAGAGCTTTAAATGTAGGCAATGATGAGAGTTTCTATTTCTCCATGTAGAAGTTACTGCATTTGCCTGCCCTGCATTTACTCCCCCATCTTGTGGTTTTGACTCTACTTTTCCTCTGACACTGATCCTCCTCTTTCGGTAAAGTTCAAAGTGATACGTTTCCTAGATCTCTATATGCCTAAGTGGAAACCAGAAGACCTTTATGCAGGATTTACACTTTCCTTTTCAACAATGAACAAACACATTAAGCTATCACTGCCACCCATGGTACAGCTTCTTTCAATGTGTCATCCTTGTTTTCATAGCAAAGTTGTTCTAATCATTTAAGTGTTTATTATATATAGTTTTGTTATTTGATAAGATAATAACACACAAGGAGAAATATGACTGCTGTTCTTAGGACGAACAAATATGAATTTTATCATGAGCACAAAGTAATTGAGTCCAAGATGAAAGACATTAAGTATGCTGAAACTAGTCAACCTTTGGCTTCAATCATACTCATTGGACCAAATCCAGTGAGATGTAGGTTCGCAGTAAATACAGTTAAGGGATTTGGGTGAAATGCATGTTTGAGTTGGTTGCTAAAATCCAGTTTGTATCCTGAGGTTTTGTCATCTTGTCGTACTTCTCTGAAACAAATTATCTCATATATAAACCTATAGCTAATCTTCTACACAATCAATGTTTTGTATGCATTTCTGTAAAGCAAGGTGGTAACTCATGTAGACCCAGAAACATAACGGTGTTGTGTGTGCCTGTGTGTTGTATGTGTGTGTTTATGCATATACATGGCTAGATAATAAAAACGGATCTTTCAAGTTAACCAAATAGAGTTATCACACAATTAGAGAGAAATTAATTATCCTATTAGGATTCTAGTAAAGATCTCAGTCTCTCCGCCTCCTCCTTCCTGCTGCTTTCTTGCCCATTAACCCTTTAATGAAACATAATGTAGTAGACCCTTGTCATCGTTTCCTTTTCTTTCCTCTCCTTTCTTCTCTTTCTCTTTCTCTTTCTTCTCTTTCCTCTTCTTTAGTCCTTCCTTGCTACTCTTCTTTCATTCATTTAAAATTTTTTTTTAACATTTATTTATTTTTGAGAGACAGAGTATGAGCAGTGGAGGGACAGGGGGAGAGGGAGTCACAGAATTTGAAGCAGGCTCCAGACTCTGAGCTGTCAGCACAGAGCCTAATGTGGGGCTCAAACTCACCAACTGAGAGATCATGACTCGAGCCGAAGTCGGATGCTTAACCAACTGACTGAGCTGCCCAGGCACTCCTCATTCATTTTTTTCCCTTGTCCAATGTCAATTTTCCTTTTTGTTTATATAGTCACACTCTGATTTTCCCTGGAGAACTACTAGTCTTTTTTCCTCAGTAAATGTGGTTGGAAAAGGCTTATCTCCATTTGGATCTTAAGCATAGGTTAAACAAAACTTGCATATTGCATTTACATATGATTAACCAAAACTTCTCTGTTTAGCAATGACTGGCTAAGTGTGGAGCACATGATCTAACTTAGCCCAACTGGACCTACCAAGAATTATTTCTGGGACTTTTGCTGGATTTGTCTGAAAAGAAAAGTTTTCCCTATACAAGAATTCTTACCAATAGAAATATATGTTTAGAGGTGCTAGGGGACAGTTTAAACAGATGAGGCCTCAGAATAAAGCTGACTAGGAATACTGTAGAGACAGAGAGAATAAGATAAAATAGTGTGATCTTGCTTTAGTCTTTTCAGGACCTTTCCATTTTCTAAGATAACGTAGTCCTTTTTTAATAATTTAAGCCATTGTGATTAGTTACACTTTCTACTTTCTTTAAGGAGTAAATGACTATGAAATAAAAGATTATGAACAGTGTCATCCTCAGAAACTGGAACTTCATTTAACCTTCTAAAAAACATGAAGGCCAATTATATTGAATCTAATCATCTGACATGGTTCAAAACTTAGCAACTCAAGAAAAGATTGAGAAAGTTGGGAATAAGGTTATAAAGATACGAATACATTAGTTTCATTATATTATCTGCTATTTATTTTTCTATCCTTTTCCTCTACTAAACTGTAATATGACTGTGAGCCTCAAGCAAGGACCTCCACAGTTTACTTCTGGTGAAATGTCTTTTCAAACCATAGCCCATAATTTAAAAACATATTCACTCACTATTACTCACCTGTCTCTGAAGAAACCAGTAAGTAGCTTAGAAATCACTTTTTACTTACTTTCTTTTTAAAAGCAAGTAGATAAAATGGTCACCTACTATATAAGTGTCAAAATGACACAAAAGTCTATTCAGGGATACTCCAATGGCACTGAATAGCTTCGCTGCCGTAAGTTCACAAAGTAAGACATATTAACTTCCTGTCATGGATAAAATGCAAATTTATCTTCCAATTACAATTGATATTCTAGAGTTTACTATTGGTGGCAGCTGTAGGGACAATTAAAGAATTCTAATTAAAGTTAGTTGAAGCGGATGAGTCCTATACCAGATTCCCCCATCTGATGCGGTTTCTAACTTTTAAAAACAGAAAAGGATCGACAGTCACTTTAAATCTAAATCAGTAGCAGGTTTATTTACCTATTACATGCCACTTCCACTAATAACATAAGGAAAGCATACATAGATTATGTAACGGAGGATATAAATGTACAACATTGGCAGCATGTGTGATGATTACCGACAAGAATTAATCAGCATTCCTCATGCCATACACAATGCAGTTAGAATAGAAACAGCAAATCTGTTCAAGTAATGCAAACAAGCTGCATAAAAGGCTAAACAAGTAAAAGTATATCATCAGCCATGACTCAAATTACATCTTTAAATTGTGTGCCAGCTTCCCTCAAATTGGCCATTTAAGAACTCGGTCTCTGACAGACTTTATACACTGGAAAGTACTCCATCTTCTCAGGTCCACAATTTCATTATAGTGTGGGAATACATTAAATAATTCAGCGTGCGAATTAACCCTTCCTTGATACAACAGCTAGAGTGCTGTGGATTTGGTTGTGATGTTTTTCTCATTGAGGAAATTGGTGGATGAACCTCAGAAGCCCTACATCGATGGTGACAATGTTGCCCAAGCTCCTGAAGCAAGTGTATAGTTGTATTGCTACATTATTTTCAACTCATGTTTTGTTTTGTTTTTTTTTTTTTAATTTTTGACACTTCATAAGATCCTCCACATTTCTCCACAAAACTGTGACATCAAGCACTTTGTCGTTGCTTGTGTCTTTTCTTGTTTTGGAGCTCTTGAGTTTCATCAGGACTTCAGTGGACTGAATAATTACCATTCAGTTCTTTTGGATTTGGGTCTACTCACTGTTTAGTCCTCAGAATGTGGTAAAGATTCAGTGGTGAACTTCTGATAGGTAGAAATTTCTGTCAAATGGTAGGTTTGAAATGGAAACTCTGGTCTAAGGAGATTCTGGTACAAAATGCTTTCTCTTGCATGCAAAATATAATGAAACACTTCTCACCTAACCACATTCCTTGTAATTCATTTAGGCCATTAATGAAAATATGCATGACTAATTCTGTGAAGAATCAATGGTAAATAACAAAACAATACGTATTTGAAATTTCAATTGTGATATTTTTATACTAATGGACCAACTTCTTCCCTTGTAAAGGAAAGTTTAGGCAAATTAAAATCTTACTCCTGTCTTGTGAGTAGGAGCCAAACTACTTAATTCAATACTCAATTTGTAGCTTTAATGTCTATCCACTTTCTTTTCAGATATTTTGGTCCCTGAGATGTTAAATAAGAGATAATAATTTCATCTTCTTTAATGGAATTGCTAACAAAAATTTAAGAACAGAAAGATAAGTTATGTTATATCAAGTACAGTAAAATTATGGCTTTTTTATTGTACTAATTCTAGTCCACATCAAACTCTGAACTTGATGTATTTCTATTCGTGTTAGGAGAACAGTCATGTGTAATTAATACATTAGAATGTACAGATAAACATAAATAGTAAATGCAAGCTTTTGTGTGCAATGGAAATGGGATAAATTGAGGGGGATGGTCACCTGTGAATGAAGGGTAAAGATTAGGCTAACTAAAGGTTAAAAGAGGAGTGCCTGGGTCATTCAGTTGGTTGAGCATCTGACTCTTGATTTCAGCTCATTTCATAATCCCATGGTCGAGGGAATGAGCTTCATGCTCAGCATGGAGCCTGATTAAGATTCTCTCACTCTGTCTCCCTCTGGCCCTCCCCTGCATGCACGCTCTCTCTCTCTCAAATAAGCTTTAAAAAACTGTAAAACCAATAAAGATTAAAAGAATATGAGTCACTGGGAAGGGGGGAAATGGAAGAATACACCGGAAGAATTTTCCTTGAATTTCTATTTCTTCTCTACCCGTTTGTCAGTGTGGCAGATAGGCACCGATCTAATAATGATTACATTGAAGGCAGAAGTACAGCTGTGGTAGGTAAGTCCAAGATCTCAGTCCTTGTCTTTCCTTTCCCTTGTCTATCCACACTCACTTCTGTGATAATCTCATCCAGGCTTATTATTTTTAAATACCATTATTCTTGATATTTTGATGTTATTTTGATGTTATGTACATCAAAAACCCTGGCATTATTAATTTTTGTCTTATATACCAAAAGCCCTACCTTATCTACAAATGATAATTTCCTATATTTCAATCTATATTCTGAATTCAATCTCTTTTTTACAACCTCTATGGCTAACATTCTAGTCTCACCATCTTCTTTCATTTAGGTCATGGAAATGTCTGCACCCCAGACTGGTCTCCTTTCCTCCATTTTTGGCCTATGGTCTACTCTCAACACAGTAGCCAAAGCTATCCTTTATGATATATGTTGGATCATGTATCCCTCCCATCAAATGCACCAAACATTTCCTTTCTCCTTCTGAGTAAAAGTCAAAGTTCCTAACATGATTCCATACAATCTTGTCACTCTTACTTCTCAGACTGTTGCACTCAAGACACAAAGGTTTCCTACTGGCCCTTGAAAATTCCAGTCCTACTCTTGTTACAAGGTCTTTGTACTTCCCCATTCTCTTTGCTGGGTAGGCTGTTTCTAAGATATCCGTATGGGGTACTAATTTACTTGCTTCCTTCAAGTCTTACATCAAATGTTGCCTTCTCAGTTAGGCTTTCTCTGACTATCCATTGAAAATTTCAACCCTCTTCCTTGTCTTCTCACACTACTTCATTCCTAATCTCATTCCCACTCCTCATTTTACCCATGGTACATATTATCATGTGGCACTGAATTTGTTTATTTCTTTGTTTTGAGAATATAAGTAAATTCTATAGAAGACAGGGTTTTTGTTTTTTTGTTTTTGTTTTTTTTTTTTGCCTTATGTGCTTATGCATGTATTCTAGTTGCCTGAATGAGTGAAGGGCACTTGGTAAATATGTAATATATATTTATTGAATGAATTAATTCATAAATAATTCCTGGGAAGAGACACAGGGTACTTTAATGGTCACAAAAGTTAGAGAGAACTTCCTTTTAAAGAGTAAAGCTTTTGCCAAATTCTGAAGAATGAAGAGCCATTTTCCAGAAGAATAAGGAAGGAATGAAGATTCTAAACATTAAAAACAATGTGAACAAAATGCCCTGAGGTGGGAAGAAAAGTGTAAGTGGAATCCTTGCAAGTGTAAGGATTAGAAAAAAGTTGAAGCAGCTTGAATACAAAGAGAACAAGGGATGACATGGTATGTGATGAAATTACAGAGCCAGATCACAAGATCCTCGCAGATGACATTTAGGCTTTTATTCTACTAGCAATGGGAAACCACTGACAATAAGCATGGAATCACATGAACTCAGTGTGTGTGTATGTGTGTGTGTGCATGCATGTGTGTGTTAATAGAACTACTCAGGCCACTACATAGAAAATGTACTGAAGACAGACATGGATGAATAGAGGGAGAATATTGTGGTAGCTACTGAAGTACAGACATACCTCGTTATAGTGCACTAGATTTACTGTGCTTTACCGATTTTTTGAGGGGGGGTTATTGTAGTCATCATTGTTGTTTTGCTTTGTTTTTTACAAATTAAAGGTTTATGGCAACCCTGCATCAAAACAAGACTCTTGGTGCCATTTTTCCAAAAGCATTTACACACTTCATGTTTCTGTGTCATATTTTGGTAATTCTGAGAGTATTTCAAATTTTCTTCTTCTTATTATTAATTTGTTATGATGATCAGTGATCTTTGATGTTACTATTGTAATTGTTTTGGGTACCACAAGCCACACCCATATAGGACAGTGAACTAAACAGATGCATGTTGAATGTGTTTTTACTGTTCCATTTACCAGCCTTCTCCCCATCTCTCTACCTTTCCTTGGGCTTTCCTATTCCCTGTGACACAACAATATTAAAATTAGGCCAATCGATAACCCTACAATGGCCTCTAAGTGTTCAACTGAAAGGAAGAGTCACACATCTTTCACTTTAAATAAAAAACTGAAAATGATTAAGCTTAGTGAGGAAGGCCTGCCCTAAGGTAGGCTGAAAGCTAGAACTCCACCAAACAGCCAAATAAATTAGTGAAGGCAAAGGAAATGCTCTGAAAGAAAATGAAAGGTGCTATTACAGTGAACACATGAATGATAAGAAAGTGAATCAGGTTAGTTGTTCATATGTAAAAAGTTTGAGTGGTTTGGATAGTAGATCGAACCAGCTACAACATTCCCTTAAGCCAAAACCTAATCCAGAGCAAGGGTCACACTCTCCTCAATTCTAGGAAAGCTGAAAGAGGTGAGGAAGCTGCAGAAGAGAAGTCCGAGTCCAGCAGAGGCTGGTTCAGAAGGTTTAAGGAAAGAAACTGTTTACATAACATCAAAGTACAAGGTAAAGCAGCGAGTGCTGAGGTGGAAGCTGCAGCAAGTTATCCAGAAGATGTAGTGAAGACTGTTAATGAAGCTAATTACACTCAACAACAGATTTGCAAGGCAGATGAAAGTCTTTTACTAGAAGATACCATCTAGGACTTCAGTAGCTAGAGAGGAGAAGTCAATACCTGGCTTCAAAGGACAGACTAACTCTCCTATTTGGAGCTAATGCAGCTGGTGACTACACATTGAAGCCAGTGCTCATTTATTTACCATCTCCCAAATCCTTGGACCCTTAAAAATTACACCTAATCTACTTCATCTGTGCTCTATAAATGGAACCACAAAGCCTGGATGACAGCATATCTGTTTACAACATTATGTATTTTATGCCTACAGTTACTCAGGGGAAAAAAAAGTTTCCATTCAAAATAGTACTGTTTATTGACAATGCATCTGATCACCCAAGGGCTCTGATGGAGATATACAATGAGAGTCATGTTGTTTTCATGCCTGATAACACATTATTTCCACAGTCCAGGGATCAAGGAGGCATTTCAATGTTCAAGTCTTTTTATTGAAGAAATACAGTTTATAAGGGTATAGGTGCCACAGATAGTGACTCCTTTGGTGGAACTGGGCAAAGTAAAGTGAAAATCGTCTGGAATGGATTTGCCATTCTAGATTTCATTAAGAACATTTGTGATTTATGGGAAGAAGTTAAATATGAATAAGAATGGGAGTTTGGAAGAAGTGGATTCTAACTCCCATATAAGACTTTGAGGGTATCAAAACTTCAGCAGAGAAAATAACTGCAGATATGGTAGCAAGAGCAAGAGAACTGAAATTAAAAGTGGAGTCTGGAGATGGGACTAACTCACTGCAACCTTATGATACAAATGGATGAGGAGTTGCTTCTTATGGATGAGCAAAGAAAGTGGTTTCTTGAGATGGTACCTACTCCTGGTGAAGATGCTGTGTATACTGTTGAAATGACAACAAACGATTTAGAATATCACATAAAACTTGATAAAGCAGCAGCTGGGTTTGAGAGAATTGTTTCCAATTTTGCAAGAAGTCTACTGTAGATAAAATGATTCAATCACCATTGTTTGCTATAGAGAAATCGTTCATAAAAGGAAGAATCAATCAGTTTGGCAAACTTCTTTGTTGTCTTATTTTAAGAAATTGCCACAGCCACCCCCACCCCTGGCAATCACCACCCTGATCAGTTAGCAGCCACCAATTTCAAGGCAAGACCTTCCGGCCAGCTAAAAGACTACAACTCGCTGAAAGCTCAGATAATGATTAGCATATTTTAGCAATAAACTATTTTTTTAATTAAGGGGATGAACATTTTTTTAAAAGACAGAATGCTATCACACACTTAATAGACCACAGTACAGTATAAACATCTTTTAAATACACTGAGAAGCCAAATGAGTTTGGCTCACTTTATTGCAATATTTGCTTTATGGTGGTCTGGAACTAAACCCCCAATATCTTCAAGGCATTCCTGCAATCCCCATGTGAAATGATTGCAACTTAAAGACTAGGATGATAGTATCTCTCAGGTCTTTTGAACTTTGTCTTTTTCTTTCCTGTAATTCCGATCTCCTTGGCTTACTACTTTACCCTCAGGTTTGATATCCCAGGAGTGCTCAAGCCTTGCCCTCTTCTTTCAACTGTGAAGAATGTGAAATTCAAGGGCTTCCCTCTATCTCTTCTTGCCACTCCTCCACATGATGCCTGCTCCATCCACAACACTTTCCACTGTTTTTATTTATTTGTGTATTTATTTCAACAATTTGATTGAGTTCCATGGTGATGGTAAATGTGTCAGGAATCATGTTTTATTCATCTTGATATTCCTAGTAGCTGGCACATTAAAGACACACAATAATACTTGTTTAATAAACAAGGAATTAAATCAATTGCTGGTTTGCCAACACACACACACACACACACACACACACACACACAATATTCACAATGTTCTTCTTACTGGTGCTCTGTAGATATCATGAACTGGAGGGGAATACAGGATTTTTCCATGTGGTCAAAATATATAAGCTATGGATTAAGTCACCTATTATTGGTTGGATGTGACACTCAAATATACATACATATAAATAACCGAATTGTATATAAATAAACCTAAAATGTTAAAATTATATAAAAGTAAATAATGCATTTGGGGAACAAGTTGTATATATAATTTTCAATACTGTCCCTTAAATGACTGAAAGTAGGACATTGGGAACTGAAGTAAAAGCACCTAAGAAGCCCAAAGATCCCATGTAGGTTCCTCAAATTTTCTGACTCCCCACGAATAGATTAAGTATTATAAGCTGCTGAGTCATCACATTCAATTGCAACAGCACAACAGTGACAATCTTTGCCATGAAACATGTTTAATGAGACCTACACTGATCCTCAGCTACTTCAATTCTGCCACCTGAAAAAAGTCACACACATGTATACACACCCAGGTCGATCTTTCTATCTCCACCCACCCACACATACTAATTCAATATTAATAAATAACATCACAAATTATAAACCATTACCAATAAAGATTATAAATAAAATCATAAGGCAATCCATGCAAACATGAAAAAAGTTCTTGAAGCACACAGCAAATATGAATTTTCAGCTACATATGTTTTATGATGGTATCAAAAGTAAAATAGGATCATTTAACTGTGTTCTTTTCTAACTTCCCTTCCAAATTGTGCAGTATTCCTGAAGCCATATAATTTTCGATAGAAGATCACTTTTCAAAAAAGTCATAAGCAGAAGGTCATAATTCAAACCACGCAATCAGATTCTCCTACCATCTAAATACTGAAGAAGTCATGTAATTCATTCCTGTATTAAAAAAAGGATTAATACAGGATAAGAGTAGGTTTTAAAAGTACTGTTCTTGGAAAGAGATCTGTACACTGCTTCCAACTTGTGAAAGTATAACACCTGTTAAACAGAATGATTTTTGTCTTAAGTAACATTTTGTAAACAAAGCATTGACTTAGACTAAAGATAATTTGGTTGACATTTAATTTTATATAAATACATTAAAATAAGAAATATTGTTTTAAAAATTGGCCAAAATATGTGCATTACAAAGGACACAAAGACAGATCTTAAGCCAAGATACTAGAATAAAGGTTAGAAATAAAATTTCCAAATAAGAATAAATTTCTTACATAACTACTCTACTTACATAGCGTGTGCAAATAAAACCTTAAATTTGTGTTCAGAGTGTTTATTTCAAATAACAATTTTCACCATTAAAAATAGAATAAAATCAAGAGTCAAAATAAAATGGAGAATAGCTTCTGCATAAAACATGCAAATAAAGATAACTTTTACCAATAAACACTCTTAAAAATACATGATTTTTGCAGAAGCCATATGAAACTATTATCTGGCTCAATGTATAAATAAGGTATAGAACTCCTCCCCTCTCCCTTCATGGTTAATTCCAACTATTTTGAAGCATCATTCTCTTATCATTACAAATGAACCTCCAAGTATTTGTATCCTTGAAGATTTTAAAGTAAGGAAAGTCTTTTCTATGAAAATACAGTTTTATATTTTTGCCCTATTATTGCTTAACCCAAAATATAATAAAGAAACACAACAACTCACCTGAAAATATTGCTGAGTATCCAGGAACTCTCATAATTCAAGTTACCTAATTCTTCTTTTGCACACTGTGCGATCTAATTCTGTTGCCATGGCCAAGGTATTTTATGTTTGTGGTATTATACTAATAGAACACACCCTGAAATTTATAAAATCGACAAAATTCTTCTAATGTGGTATTATTTTCTGTGGACATGGACTCTTTCGATAGTTTGAAGTTCCGTGTTTGCAATCATATTAAGGATTTCCAAGATATAAAATCGTGTCGTACATTTCTTGTAGTTTATGAGGTATCAAAAAAAAATTAGAGCCTTTGTTCTGAGAAACAGTGAGGTAAGTAGGGGTTAAGCACATTCACCACCAAGCAAGAAGCAGCATGGGCAGACCACCATATTCCATAATAATAAAAAAAAAAGTACCACCGTAAAAATTTAATCTCAGAGTATTGCTGGGAGTGGCTGAAGATAGAATTCCAGTGTTGCACATTTCTTCATGCACTTTAATGCTTTCAAGTATTACCACCAGGACTTTCCATTCATGGCACAAGGGATTCATGGGATGCTTTCTCCTGGCATACTTAGGATGGAGAAGGAAGGAGAAAAGTTTGGATACATTCATTTCTTCCTCTATTTAGGTAACCTTTTAAAGCTTTCAACAAAAAATCATATCCTCAAGAAATCTGAAAAGAAACATGTTCTTCTTTTTCTTTTTCTTTAACTCTCTGAGAAAGACAAAATCTATGAGGAAAAACAAAATGAACAAAACTGCCGTATTTTATGAAAGATTTATATACAGTATTCATTCTGCTGACAAAAGGGCAAGTGTAGAATCATACACTTTTGTTTTACCATAAACAAAATTAGATTTTCAGGATCACATGTTCATTACTTAAATTCCCACAAATAAAAATTTGTTCATGGAAAAATAGAGATATTTTGAATACTAAAGTCCTTTATTCAACAACACAGAAATTTCACAAAAACAACTTTACTGGGCAAATCGAATGTGGTTTTTTTTTGTAGGTTTTTTTTTTTTTTTTTTACAGTTTTGTACATGCCCCATAAGTAATTTTCTTTAATAAATACACTGTTTTCCAAAACTGCTTTTTTTTTATAATTGCACAAGCATACATACACCTTACACAAATATCTATTAGAAAATTTAATAGATGACTGCACAGTTCAGAAGAGGGGAACACTGAAAGGAGTACATTTTGTGGCCCACGTTCCTGAAATCTCAGACTTTCTTGCCATTGTGAAAATGGAATCCCTCTGAACATAGTAGCTGTCTTTTATTCACTAGGAATACAGATCTCAGTGTGAAACTGCCAAATTTAATAAAAACAAAATCTGAAACATTTAGCTGTTACATGAGAACCAACTGTTTGATATCACTGTGAATCTAACCATGATCAAAGACCCACCACGGCTTTTTGCTGAACATATTTGACCCTGAAGAGTGTGTTCATTTAACTGCTTTCCCTTTTTCATTATTTGATTACAGATACTATCGGCTTAAAGACTTTGTAAGCTTTAGTATTAATTGTACAACTTACATGCCAGGGGTTCTAAATGAAAGGAAGGGGATAGTCCTTTCTTCATTGATTTCTTAATAGGAATTCATAGGAAGCCCACCAGCTCTTGCTCCCTATCAATGTGCTTAGAAGGAAGCTGGGTATTGGGGATTAAGCAAACAGGAGTTGTTCTTATACACTCTTACACTGGAGGAAGACTATTACTGTTTTCTCTCCTAAAGATGGATACATTTCACACTTGTAAATATGCTTCCACTTGTGTACAGACAGGCAAAATCCATCAGAAAGTCACATTGGTCTGAAGGCCTGGAAAGAGGGAAGTTTGCATGATGATGCTCTTGGAAAGTTTAGGGTGCTGAGTGACAGCTGACAAGGAAATCAGTTGACTGTACTATGTACCAACATCCTATGTGTTTTCCAGCTCTCCCCAAATGCTTACCGAATGTGCATCTTCTTACCTACTTACTTCCTAGGGAAGGTAAGACTTCTGTGTATGTAGATCTCTCTTACAAAGTTTTTAATTTGACTATTCCGATATGTAATTTTTAAGTTCTATAGTCTGCCACGATCTATATTCTGACTGCTATGTTCCAAATTTTCTTGGTACTGAATATGAAACATACAGTAAAGTATTTTCGAAAGTTACATTGGTATTTCAGAATCATGAAAAATGTAAACTTTTAAATCACTCCCTTAGGGTTATAGTGATATGCTCTATAAGTTCTCAGTATATGGACTTAAAGGGAAAAGAACCAGAGGGAGGCTGGAGGAGTAACATCTTTCTTCAAGTATCACCAATGAGAATTTTATGTGCACCCTACATCATATAAATAGAGTTTTACCAAAAACATTAAAAAAGCGTGGTGTAAAAGAACAATATCAAGAATAAAAGCATGTAAGAGAATTAAAGAAAAGCTGTACTTTTCCATTTCCATAATCAACAGATTTTTTTTCATTAAAAATTGAATTGACATGTAAAACACCACATTTTACAATATACAGATTCATTAGTTCTTTAAGAAAACAAACAAAAACACATCGAGACATGCAATCCTCGCATGTATTTTAGACTCTCAGGACATTGCTGTGAGATCTTTATCCGTTATTTTATGACTAACACAGCCCGAACGCATGTTTGCTTCAATCCTGTAATAACAATCATCATTTTCCAAATAGCAAAGGCAAACTTACCATTCAAGTGTGGAAGTAAGTTTTCACTTACTTGTAATTAATTAGCAAATTGGTTTAAAAAAGTAACTAAAGTCAAATAAAAGTGGACAAGAAAGAGTTTCTACAGTTCTCATTGGTCCCACAGCAGAAACACAAATTCTAACTAGAAACCCTCAAAGGGATGTACATCAAGCAGAAAGCTATCTCAAAATTAACATACATTTTAAGCACATTTTAGCTTGTGATTATTTAGTTTTCTTCTTTAAACATGGATAAGTGTAATATATAATAAATTTTCCTTAAAAAGGCCATTTGACCATAAGTAGAGACCTTGTGTTCATATTCTAGGCAGGTTTAGTCTCTTGTTTTTCACATTGCCATTTGCAAGTGATACCTTCTCCACCCCTCCCGCCTGTGCTCTGATGAGGCTGTGTTTTTAAAAATCTCCTGTGATATTACTTCCCATTCATAACTACAACTAGCTTTTTAAAATTATTAATCTGCTAGTCTTTCTAAAATTTTACAGTCCTTCTCATCACCCTTTCTCCTCTCAAGTTATTTTCCTCTGTGCGATCCATCTCGCTAACATCTTTCAGCAGGCTAGTGGATGTCATAGGCTGAAGTAACTGGCTAGTGGATAAACGACAAAAGTTACAGTAACATGGCAACTTCGATCCTCCATGTGTTTTCCCTTAACTCTATTTTACTCCTGAAGATGAGAATAGTCTTTACAGTCTGGCAAGAAACAGAAAATGAAATAAACTTCCTTGGTATAATGTCATCACAAATAACACATCTGTCTTATTGGGACAGACTTAGGAATCTTGACTGCCTTAAGAAAACCAAATCCTACATGAAAAGGTAGCACAGATCCTAAGAAGCATTAGCTTCTTTGTGTTTGGGGCTTGTTTGCATTTATGGAATTCCACAGAATGTGGCCCTACCTTCTCTGCAATGAAAGCATCAAGTGACAAAAACGGGGATAGGAGCAATGGAACATTTCACTGAGGGCCTAGGGGGAGGCCATTGATCCAACTGGGAGGCTATGAGAAAGGAAGATAAAAAGAGATTTAAAAGCCTCACTTCTATGAATGTGGTTAATTTTTTTAACTTAAGAATCTATCTAGCCATGCCTCAATGCAGGAGGTCGTTATGTATTCAAGTTTTAAAACAAACTACCCATTTCATTTCATACACGGAATTAAAATATTTGGATACCTTTATCAAAAGTTTTTTTCCTACCAAGAAAAAAAAAGAGAGAGCAAAATTTAAACAACACAAAAATACATACACCCCATGTTGGGCTGAGAAAAAAAGTCAATCGTGAATTTCTCCCCTAAGATATGATACTTTTCTCTGTATCCTAGAAATCACTGATTTAAAAAAAAAAGTTATACAACTGATTCTGCATGTTTCAACTACTGTGAGTACTCCGCCTTACAGTGCAACCCAAGACAAGTCAACTACACTAAGTATTTGGGAGGTATACCCTTCTGTACAGCTCGTTTGTAAGCAATGCAAGTGCATAACCACTACTCTAATATAGTGCTCAAAAGATTAATTGAAACTTTCATAACATCTTCCCCCTCTTATTACAATACAACTGAAGGTAATTGCTGGATGCATCATAATCTTTTAGTCTTGTAAAACTTGGCATCAAGTCTCTACGGAAAGATGCATGGCAAAACATGCCACTGCTGTTGCTGCTTCTAGAAACAACTGGCAAAAAATATTTAAAGCTAAAATTTATTGCTCCAGATTTAACTCGCAGAACCATACTGTTGTGTACAAACTGTTAATCTCCATAGATGCTCAGACATGATTGTCTCCTTGTGTCTAAACACACAAAATACAAGCTGCTATCTGTACAGTTTACAGTACTGAAACACATATATTTGAAAATGAAGTATAGATATGTACTTTGCAAAGATACATGATTTTACAGCAGGGGTTTACCCAAACTTATTTTTTACAGCCACTTTCAAAATAGACAACAACTTCACTAGTATAGCTAAATTACATCAAAGAAAGAATCAGTGTATTGAAAGTAAATAGACTGGCCAATTCCCCAAACTCCCAGATTATTTTTATATGTCTTTTTTCTTTTCTTTTCCTTTTTTTTTTTTTGAAGAAACCCCTATACATAAAAAGAAAATAATATCTGGATATTTTCTTCAGTGGTGGACTAAGCAGTTTCTTAAAACAAGACATTAGTTTGCCCTTCACTTCCAAATGCCTTGAAAATAAGATATACTACTGCTTTAAAAGAACCATCGGAATGCTTCAGCGCTGGGAACAGGTGTTCTCTATAAAAAAAGAGCAAGAAAACAAGTTAAGCTTTCTTTCTATGCCAATATAAAATTAGATTTTTCTCCTTTACACTTCAGCAATATTTTTAGTCAGCAATACACAACATAACGACTGGTATGTTTCAACATTTAATAATAATGTTCAATCTTAGAACATTACAAAAATTAGAATGTTGAAAATAATGCTAATTTATGGAATATAATGATTAAAACACATTAGTCTAAAAAATACCAGAGACACAGCCTACAACATGGATAGCCATCAGAACAAAGGGGAAGGTTGAAGCTGTTAACCAATAGTAGGAAGTCCCGCCAGAAAATCTGTAGCTGCTGCATACATATGCATCTCTTTGTAAGGCTGATGTTTAGAGAATTCAGTGAAGTAGTTTCTTTATTCTGGGGGATTTCTTTTATGACAGGACAATAACAAATATTACATCGATATTACTTCTATCATTTGACAACTATGTACCACTATTTTAAAATCTGCATTTTCAACACGTTAATGTCATATGTATGAAACAAACTTACACTAGCCAATGACACTCAATGGAGCTTAACTTTTATACCATAAAAATATTATAGGTTTTCAAAGAATAAGTTAGCACCAAAATGAGCAATCCTTTGAACAAAAAGGTTAAAGTCACTCTGGGACGTTTTTTGGCAGAAAAACGGTCTAGTATTGAATTTTCTTCCATATATTAACATGTCAGTAATTCATTATACTAACCTTTGCTTTAAAAAAAACAGAAGCACATGAGAACATACTGAAAGTACATAACAAACAATAAGCTAAGAGTGAATTCTCCTATGGGGGAAAATGAAAGACCGCCAATTCCTTGACCAGTCCAACAAGCCTGTGTAGAATACAAGATGGCTACTAGGATAATTAGGTATATAAACTGGTATGTTGAATGTTACCAAATTATTGAGTAGGTACAGAACACGAACACACATGCACACACAAACACACACACGCACCTCTTGTAAACACATCTTAAGAAAAGTGTTAATAGCACTTGAATTTCAGATTTCAGAAAATTTATGAAAAATCTACGCTAAGTACTCTTTAACAATTGAGACTAGCTTTTATTTATTGTCTCACATTTGACTTATTTGGTTGACACAGTTCTATGATAATACATCTAAAAATAAAAGTATATTAATTAAGATGTCCACTGAAATGTAAATGAAAAGAATAACCATTTTGGAAAGCAAAGCCACTTTTCACTATTTGCACTAAAGAGTTTTTAAAAACTTGTCCCCGCAGTCAACACAATAAATTTGAAAATGAATACATAAGAACAAACTAATGATTCTTTATTTTTTATTTTTACTTCTTTAAATATTTATGTTTTTATTTTGAAAGAGAGAGAGAGAGAGAGAGAGAGAGACCGGGGGAGGGGCAGAGAGACAGGGAGACAGAGAATCCCATGCAGGCTGTGCGTTGTCAACACAGAGCCCAAAGTGGGCTCAATCTCATGAACCAAGAGATCATGACCTGAGTCAAAATCAAGAGTTGGATGCTTAACCAACTGAGCCATGCAGGCACCCCAATTATTTATTTTAAATAAACTCTACTCTCAGTGTGAGGCTCAAACTCACAACCCTGAGATCAAGAGTCCCATGCTCTACCAACTGAGCCAGACAGGTGCCCCAAACTAATGATTTTCATGCAAGTTTGTACACATGTATATACAAAAATATTTAACTTGTGAAGTATTCTCTAAAAATGCAAATAAGAAAGTCCATTATTCCCATATAAATAGTGCTTATTAACATTTTACTCCTTACCCCTCATGGTATGTTTTCTTCTCTCCAGCTCACTATGCATACAGGAATCTCTGTCATTTGATTTGGTTGATAAGAAAAACTCCTTTCCTACTTCCCAAAATTAACTTCTGAATGATAAATGTTAACTATATATGCTCATTACATTTATTTAATTATTATTAAAGGAACTATATGAACTAATAAGCAACAACCTATTCATTCTAATATTCATGCTTTACACACACACAAACTCACACACACACACAAGCAGCAAATGGAAACTTAGACGTTTATACCAGATGCCAAGCTTTCTGCCTGATGCCAACTAAGAATAAATTTTATATAAGTATGCATACTTATATAAATGTAGTCATTTTTAACAAGATAAGTTAGATCCAAACATATCCATGCAATTACAGATTCACATATGAAAAATAAACATGTGCATATATATTCATATATATTCACATTTACATGTATAGAATATGACATAGAGATGCCAATTTACTCTCAGATGCCAACTGGAAACAAGACTGTAAGTATATACTTAGATAATCTTGTATCTTGATAAACATATATGTTTATGAAGATAAACAGAAAAATGTATGGAGTACATTTTTTAAATGAGGTGAACTCCTTATGTCTTGGATATATTTTGAAATTTCTTTTCCAGCTCTTTGCTCTTCCTGCGCCCTTTTCCATTACTCAGTTTTTTTATTTGCAATATTTAGAAAAAGCAAGCTTTATAAAATGCCACCTGAGATCAAAGGTCATTATTGTGAGGAGAAAGGTAATCATTTCTCAATGCTTGTTAGCACTAAAAATTAATTAGATAATGCAAATATGAGAAAAACAAAGAGCTGGTTTTCTTTACTAATACAACCTGTCACAAAATACAGCACCGGGATGTGTGTGTATTATTATGCACACATTGAGACCAGTATGTATCTCTATACATAAGTCTAAAGACCATTCACTGCTGCAGGGTAAAGGTAGGGGGGCATCTTTTAAAAATTATTTCTCCCTTATATTAAGATTTATGAGGTCATGAAGCCTAAAAATGGTTTGTTGGGAAATCACCTACAATGTGTGAGAAAACAGGAAAACCACCGGTGCATTAATTAGAACAAATTATCAAGGCATCCACAAGAAGCTTGAAGTGAGTTTCCTCTAAACGTTATTTCAGGATTTAAAAAGTAATAAGACTCCTTAGTGTCCCCCACAGGTCACACAAAGCAGAAGATGTATGCCCAACCTCCTGCCTGATTTTCAGTGGATTTAGTGGAAATTTACTTGATATCTGGACTGGGTTCTTTTTCACCAAGATGGGAAATGCAACACTGTTTGCTTTCATACCTAAAATATTGTTTAAATTATAAATTTTTTTATTAAGTCTGTACTAATTTGGGGACATAACTTCTCTAATCCTGTCAACGAATGAGGTCATCTTTGTAAGAAGACTTTTATTTCATTTAAAAAAAATTTTAGGGGGCACCTGGGTGGCTCAGTCGGTTGAGTGTCCACCTTCAGCTCAGGTCATGATCTCACGGTTTATGGGTTCGCGTCCCGCAACGGGCTCTGTGCTGACAGCTAGCTCAGAGCCTGGAGTCTGTCTTCAGATTCTGTCTCTCTCTCTCTCTCTCTCTCTCTCTCTCAGAAATAAATTTAAAAAATTTTTAATGTTTTTTATTTATTTCTGAGAGAGAGCGTGAGCAGGGGAGGGTCAGAGAAAGAGGGAGATACAGAATCTGAAACAGGCTCCAGGCTCTGAGCTAGCTGTCAGAACGGAGCCTGATGCGGGGCTTGAACCCATGAACCGTTGAGATCATGACCTGAGCCGAAGTCGCAGACTGAGCCACCCAGGCATCCCAGAGGACTTTTATTTCAAATGGTGTGGGAATTCAGCACACCAATGTGAGGGATTAAGCACCCTGCCTAGCTACCTTCGGGTTATATAAATTCAAGAGTCCCAGCTGGGGAATCACACTCTTGATGAGATTACAGTGACTTTCTGGATCTCAGTGATGCTTGCAGGAAATCATTATCCTGAGTGACAGGAAAGCCAGATTCCCCAGGAAGAGAAGGCAGTGGAGAGATAAAGAATAGAATTGAGTTGATCAGCATTGTTTAAGGCAGCCTTTGCTGCTCATGCAGGTGCAAACACTGACAAAAGCAGCCTGCTCCCAGGAGGACTGTGGAGAAACCTGCAGGCCTCAGTTCTCCTTCCGGTATTGCTGTTAAGCGTTCTGTTCCAGAGAAGTCATCCCTATGAAAGCCAGAGCCACGTACAGAACACCTTAAACTAATGAGTTTAGAGGGATGGCTTCTGTTTCCCTCCTAAATAACTTTAAAAAGCAATGATATTTCCCTGAATAAGAGAATGATATAACCCAAACCCAAGTACAGTTTACATTGATGTTAAAAAATGAATACCAAAAATTATCAATCTGTCTCTGGCCATGGTATATTTAAGTTCTGTTAAATCAGCAATGAAGAAATAATTAACCTAAAATAAATAAAACTACCAAAAGCTGCCACCTTAGGAATCTGAGTATTTTGGGGGTGGGGGGGCACCTGGGTGGCTCAGTCAGTTGGGTGTCCGACTTCGGCTTGGGTCATGGTCTCGGGGTTTGTGGGTTCGAGCCCTGCATCCGGCTCTGTGCTGACAGCTCGGAGCCTGGAGCCTGCTTGGGATTCTGCGTCTCCCTCTCTCTCTGTCCCTCCCCCACTCGTGCTCTGCCTCAAAAATAAATAAAACAGGGGCGCCTGGGTGGCTTAGTCGGTTAAGCGTCCGACTTTCGCTTAGGTCATGATTTCGCGGTTCGTGGATTCGAGCCCCGCGTCGGACTCTGTGCTGACTGCCAGCTCAGAGCCTGGAGCCTATTTCAGAGTCTGTGTCTTCCTCTCTCTCTGACCCTCCCCTGCTCACGCTGTCTCTCTCTCTCTCTCTCTTAGAAATAAAATAAAAATATTTTTAAAAAATAAATAAAATAAATAAAACAAAAAAATTTTTTTAAAAAGAATCTGAGTATTTTTTTTCTTTTATTGTGCCTGCTGAGCAGTCACATGAACTGTGTATCTTCAGGCTGAGCATGCATCTACACACTCTTGCTTAGAATATGGCAAGTCTAGGGGCGCCTGGGTGGCTGAGTCAGTTAAGTGTCCAACTTTGGCTCAGGTCATGATCTCACAGTTCATGGGTTCGAGCCCCTCTTTGGGCTCTGTGCTGACAGCTAGCTCAGAGCCTGGAGCCTGTTTCAGATTCTGCGTCTCCCTCTCTCTGACCCTCCACTGCTCATGCTGTCTCTCTCTCTAAGAAAGAAAGAAAGAAAACATTAAAACAAAATAATGAAATAAAATAAAATATGGCAAGTCTAGAGGTGGCTGGGTGGCTCTGTTGTTTGTGCATCTGACTCTTGATTTGGGTTCAGGTCATGATCCAAGGGCTGTGATTCTAGGTTCATGGGATTGAGCCCCACTTCCAGCTATGCGCTGAGGGTGAAGCCTGCTTAAGATTTTCTCTCTTTCTCTGCTCCTCTACCCCATTTGCTCTCCCTCTCCCTCTCTCTAAAATAAAAGTTTATAATTAAAAATAAAAAAATATGGCAAGTCTAATAAAATTCACCACCTGAAAGCAGAAAAGGGACATCTATACTTCTTTACATATAAAGATATGTGGAATTGGCTATTCATATTTAGATACAATATATAAAGTATAGCACTAAATAGTTATCATTTTAATAAAGCTAAACATGAACTTTCAAAGAGCAAATTAGAGATAACTTGACATTGAAATTTACTTCAAAATGCATAAGGCTATATATAAATTGAGATAATAATTATTTAAAAATTCTGTAACTAAAGTTAAATGTATCTTTCCAGTATTTATTCATATACTTTAGAATCCAAAAATCTCAGTGATTCACCTGGGTCTTCAAAATTTTACTATGAGACAACCAGATGGTTCTAATACAAATATTTCCAAGCCAAAGTCAGTATTTTGGGCTCCCAATATACTTATACTATTCAAAAAATAATTTCCAATTTTCCCATTTATTATTAATTGAAGAAATAAAAATCATCCAATCATTTTCTGAATCTCATATACTGATGTGAAGTATGCTTTTTCCAGTCAAAAGCAAAGCAAGTTTGAATTTTAGTTAGCCTCTAAGTTTTCCTGTGAGGAATCCCCTATAAGTTTCTTAGACTCCAAACATCTAAGACCTTGAAATTGGAACACCTCACAGCATTCGACTTATCTTTTCACCCTAGAACATGAAACCTTAATGAATCACTGAAATTTTGCAATAGAAAGTATATAAGTATGACAAAAGATAATAGTAGGTACCAAAGTTTGACTTTAGATATTTGATTAGATTTTGTTTCAGCTTCATATGAAACTAAAACTTTAGAGTATTCTACATTAACAAAAGGTAAAGAATTCCTGATAGTGAAGAAAACTACTTTTTTTTCTGATTTGATTCACAAAGAATGTTACATCATTAAGTTATATAGGTTCTCAATTTCTTTTACTGACAAAATTTCAAATCCTACTTGGAGAAATGGAAAATTGTATTATATATACAATATTATGGATATGAATACACACATATGCACATTATTAATACAATTAATAACTATGATTTAAGATGATACCTAGAAAATGTTAGAGACATCCCCAAAGTTTTTTAGCAGAAATATTTTCCTATATCCTATTTATAATTAATATATTTTAAAAATCATAGAACAGTAATCCACTAATTTTGCTAGAACTTTTAGCAGGCATAAGTATAGCATAGGTCAGTAAATCTGAGAGACAATTAATTTGTGATATATGATAATCTCACAGTCTAACAACTTACTGTTATTGTAATCATAAACAACTTTATATTTTAATAATACCTCAATTAAAGACATACACTAATAGAAGTATACAGTTTCTACTTTTTAGATTACACCTTACTTTCTCTCTGTTCTATTGTAATATATATACCTTATAAACTATGTGGTATATATCATATGTGTGATATGATATATGCATGATATATATTTGTGGTATATGTGATATATATATCACATATGTGATATGGATCAATTTTCCTCATAATTCACATCCATTTATCATATAATTGTATAAGTCTTTTGTATACTCATGTTTTATTTTGGCCATTATTCAGATGTCAACTAAAATACCTACCAATATTGCCATTAACTGGAATATTAGACCCCTTTTTAAAAGAGAGAAAGCACCAAATGAGTACCTGGATTACTTTTATGACCCACTTTTTGGGAGGCTTTAAATATGATTATAAGGAGAACTCAACTTTTTTGGTTTTCAAATTGACATTTATGGCCAGGATTTCTCTGATTAATGGTGGAGAACTAGCAGGGGCTTTCTCATTAGTATCCTTTCTCTGTGGGCCGTGGCTCCTGCCACTCCACCTGCTTTGCCAATATTGATGGCTCTTCTTCTTCCTCCTCCTCCTACAGGAACACCACCACCCTCACCATCACCACTATGGTGGGTTTAGACTAAGATAGCATGACTTTAGAAGATTAACCTGGCTAACTTTCGCAGATGGAAAGCTGAGTTGACATAGTATGTAATACAGATGCTAAGTTACGTCAGTGTGGTGGTAGAGCCCATGAGGAAAATAACTGTCTAAAGAAGAATGTGTGTATCTAAAGAATAGGAATGGGTTGGTAGGAAGGAAAGTAACAGCTTAACACCATGATTTGGACATGGGTCCCAAAGTGACAAAAATGGTGCCCACTTTTGGCCCTAGTATTTAATGCAACTACTTTATTTAAGCAAGTCTCTTGATTAAGGCTACGTAGTATTATATTTCAACTGATTTTGGTTAAAAAAAAACCACTTCAAATCATATCTTTCTAACAAGAAAGTAAGTTTATTCTATTATAAATGAGTTGTTTAGTAATGAAAATGTTTTTGGACATACCAAAACATCCCATAAACTGTAATGGGATGGTATGAGGGTAAGCAGAAAGAAGAAAACTTTCAACAATCCACAAATTAAAAAGTTCTTTTTGAAAAACAATTTTAAATAGTATTTTTAAGCCTATGTTAAAAATTCTTAGAGAGAGTGTGGAAGTAAATTAAAAATAAAATTGAGATTAAAAAGCAAAAATTAGATTAATAACATCAATACTATAAAAATGATTGAGTTAATTCTATTTATATGTTCCATATGCTTATATTTCACTTATGAATATATATACAAATATATATGGTTATATGATAGATGAATCTTATCTATCTACCTACCTACCTACTTATCTGGCAGAGATAAAAGTTGGATAATTCTTTCCCCCCTCAAAGTCACTCTACTAATTCTGTTTCATGCAACGATACCTTTAGGTAAGACCATTGCTGATCAGCTATTGAAAAATCACCAGCATTCTTTTCTTGACCAAGTAGTTGGGCAATTTTGAAAATTTTGGTTAATTTTAAAGTAGACAGTGAACTGTCTTGTTTTTCTATTAAAAGGAAGAGTAAATATTCTTTTTTTTTTTAATTTTTTTTAACGTTTTATTTATTTCTAGGAGAGAGAGAGAGAGAGACAGCGTGAGCAGGGAAGGGTCAGAGAGAGAGAGGGAGTCACAGACTGAAACAGGCTCCAGGCTCCGAGCTGGCAGTCAGCACAGAGCCCGACGCGGGGCTCGAACCCACAAACCGCGAGATCATGACCTAAGCGAAAGTCGGACGCTTATCCGACTAAGCCACCCAGGCGCCCCAAGAGTAAATATTCTTGTAAAATGGAGGAAATGGGAAATCACCTTAACAAATATGAAGAGGTGACTTTTTAAAACTATCAGAGCTATAATTTTAATAGTCTCTAAGATGCATTCAAATGAAACACAATAGTTACAACAGACCTCTATAAGAACAAATTACAGTGCTTGTCTTTGAATGATTATAGATCTGAGAATTTGAGAAAGATTTTTTCTATATTATATAAAAAGTGAAAATAACTTTAATAAACATTTTTCTTATAGGCTAAGTTCCTTAACATCTTGGATGTGGTCGTTGGACTGCATCTGGTTCAGAATCCTCTATGACAAAATTCCAACTACTTCGATAGACCCAGCCCAGAAACCAAGCATGTTTTAGGTCCATGAATTACTTAAAGGAATCTAGAGTAAATTCCAAATGTTTTGGTCATTAAGACGTTATCATCAAACTAATGTACTTGGTTAAAACTATACTTTTGAGAATAACATGTAGTTTTTGGAGTCTTTCTTTAAAAAAAAATTCTTCTTTTAACGATAGCAATTGCCATCACAACAAAATGCTCAAATAACAATCACTCTGAGTTTTTGGTCTCTCTCTCTCGTTTTCTTTTTTAAATAATAAAATTAAATGGTATATAATCAGTAACTATTACAATTTAACTTTATCAAGTTATTATGTGTTTACCTAGCTCTTTAGAAATATATTTTGATTAATTTCCCTTATTAAGAGGATATATATATACTCTTAAGCGTCCTACACTACCATAATATCAGCAATCTCGTGCTAGCGCAAGTCCTCAAATGTTTAGATTCAAATTTCTCCTTAGAGAGTTTCCATATACTACTTCTTTTTCTATGAGTATCTCGTGCCCCCCATCTTTGTGCAAACATAGCCACCTTCACAAAGTTAACTAACTACCAGAGTACATTAATGGGCCTAACTTTTTTTATTTGAGCATAGAATTTATAAGATGTATAGATTAATATTCTTTCTGCCACTTTTCTGGTGTCTTTTTTGTATATGCATTCTGTATTTTCCAGGAAGTTCTCCATATAATCACTTAAAAATGAGAGTTGTTTTTGAAAAAATGAGTTGTTTATAGGGGCTGGATGGTCTCTATCTTCCGAAACATTATTATTCATTTTGGGCATTAGTTTTCTCACCTCGGCTTTTCTACGTTTCTAACTGCAGACCTGAGTGAACTACTCTCTCTTAAAGAGAAATTAAAAGGAAAAAAACAACAACACAAAACTTAGCTTCTGTGAAACTACTTTTTCTGCTATCGTAAATGAAAAGAAACAATGCTGAGGGGTTCTAGTGGGTCTAAGCTTAGGCTTAGGGCATCTTTCCAAACATTTTGAGACATTAACCATTTCTGCCAATTTCTTCTTTAAACCAGACTCAAGAAGACAACCTTGAGCATGACAATCATTTCTACCAATATGCTCCTTTCTGATTTCCCTTTAATTTGTAGCACTACACTCTGCCTGCCCTCCCTCCCTCCCTCCTTCCCTCTTTTCTTCCTTTACTTTTCTTATTCAGGTCAAACAAGAGTTTCCAATACTCTGCAAAATATATTGAAATAACAAGTCATACTGTAGATTCTCAGTATGTTCAAATGTTCAAGGCAATTATTCTTTTTTTCTTATTCCTTGAAAAATTCTAGAATACTAATAGAAAACTTAATACTTCACCACATAATCACATGAGGTACCCAGGCAGAGATCATAAATAGCAATCTGTATTTCTTATCTAGGTCTGGGGAAGAACTAAGCCAAGGATGAATCAAAGAATCCCAAGGCTTATAAATAGGTATGAGTTGTTTTCAAAGCAACTATATCATTTTAATTCAATGATATCATTTTAAATGTGCCCATTTCTTGGATTGAGAGTTGAGAATGTAAGTAGGGAACAAAGTATCTTGGATGAAGGACTAAGATGTAGAGTTAGGGATTTAAATGGGTATTGTAAAAGGTAGAAATAAAGAAAAGTTTAAGGTCCTTGAACCAGTGTGTGTGTGTGTGTGTGTGTGTATGTGTGTGTGTGTGCCCGCGCGTGTGTGTGTGTATATATAAACATATATGTATGTGTATATCCTCAGCACTTACCACAAACCTTAGAAAATAATAGTTCCTACCTGAAGAGTTGTTAAATTGAATTGAATTTATCAGGGGTTTACTATGTGCTCAGTAACATACCATGTATTCAGGATTATACAGCATAGGTACAGACCTGCCTAGGAGAAGTAAAGACACACTATTTAAGAAAGACATTTAAATTTTACTCTTTATCTTGTTAACATTGTTCCATTTACAAATATAATTTCTTTCCTCACTACAGACTTGTTCAATAGTGTTGTTGCTGTCACTAAACTAGTGTTTTTCAAACTTTTTTGACTGCAACCAACACTTAGAAATACATTTTACATAGCAGCCTAGTACATGCATACACATACATTTATGTATACATACAAACTGAAACAGAAGTTTAACAATATGTACTCTTACTATATGTGCTGCACTCATATATTTTATGTTCCACTCTGTTCTGTTCTACTTTCTAAAAATCCTCATGGTAAGCCAACACATGGACCACTAATGTTCTGTCACCTGCAGTTTGAAAAACACAGCTCCACGCCACACAAATAACATATTCATGTGAAGAGAATCACATGAGGAAAATCCAAAAACCGCTCCACTTTATAATGAATTTCACTCTATATAGCAGCCTTACACAAAAGATCTATACTTCTTTTGGGATGGAAAAGGCCACTGTTCTCTATTTTGTTTTTCATGGATGAAAATTAGAGCACATGAAGTATTTAATGTTTACTAGAAAATTCCACATCTTTTCACTTCGCATACATACAACTGAGAATTTTAGCTCTTTCCCTTATTCTTGACTCTACTAAAACCATCACTGGGCTTATTTAACCTACACACAAGAACATTTCCCATTGACGATCTTTCCCTAGCCCAGTTATTTTTCTGCCACCAATTAACCAACACTTGTAACCATCATTTCTGCATAATTAAATGCATATAGTCTATCTTTCTTTTAAAATGTATTTCACCTCTTTTCACTCTGTAAGGTTTTGGAGAAAATATACCTTCTCTGAAATTTGCCAGATTTGCTGAAATACACAGAAATGCCATAAGTCTTGGTGATCTATAAACATATACCCTTTCCCCCTCTCATCCTCTTAAATCTCTATCTTTTTGATTCTATCAATCATCCAGGCATGTGGTTTTTTTAAATCCTTCACCAGGAAACAGCACTTTCAGCAGAGTTTCCCCCAGTTTGACACTTCTTCAGGTTCTCAAGAATGTCCTCTAAACTATGAATTTAGTTAGATGCAGAGGGGATCCAAATGGGATCCCATTTTCCACCCATCTTGGAAGCATTCTCTTTTAGCTACACTTTGGAATTATTCTACCAAATGTTTCAAAGACATAAGTAAAAATAATAACATCAGCTATAACACAATCTGTTTTCCTTGTTTCCGATTCAGCTGCCACTCCACTGAACTTGAGCTTTAGCTCTGACTCCCAAACCAAATGTATTGAGTGAAGTCATAAAAATATTATCTTCCTTCTTTTTATAGTTTCCATTCTCTGCAAAACTTCCATAACTGCTGAAGCAAAGCAGACATCCATATCCTGTCTTGACAAAATTCCTTCTAGATACTGCATTGTATCCTTACTTGAATATTCCTTTCTACTTGCTTTTTAATGCTTCCTGGGTTAGTATCTCACATCTCTTAGGGCTTATCACTATTTTCTTCCAGAAAACCATCAGCCTTTTCTGTTATTGCTCACTAACTTTCTTCATCTCATAAATATTCTCTCCTTATTTAAAGGGAAAAGGAAAGTTCTTCACAGTTACTTTACTTTTTATGTATATCTACCTGTTTTACCACCCCCCCAACACACACACCTATCTTCCAAGACAAAAGTAACTCTAAATTTTTACAATATTTATTAAATATGTTCTCCAACTAGGATTCACAAGCACTTAACCATTTCTTTCTTTCAAGGATTTTCTTTAACTAATTCACATTTAGAATAACTTCCCATGTCTGTCAAATAAAAAAAATAGTAATCAAAGGAAGGTATTGAGTTAAAGTGAAACACACACACATACACTCTACCCCCTCTGCCCACCCCCATTAAAAGTTAGAGAAATTAATGGCAATGGTATGCCTTTGGTGAGGAAGGAGGAAGCACACTAATGTGTTTAATTTGGCTCATCACATTGACTGACTTGACCGGGTAATTTGTGCAGTTTTCCTGGGCATTTGACAACACAAGTACAAGAACAAGGAAAACTTGTTTATCAGGTTTGTCTCTTTCCAAGTGAAATCAAGCCAGTTATTTGGAGAACAGGATGATTAAAGCAAAAATCCAGAAAACACAAGCTACAGCAGAGTTTACCTGGCTTTAATTTCTGTAAACTATAAGTAACCTGTCCAAGTACTGAATTATCTGTAAACATAATCGTCCTTATTCTCTACTTTTCATTGACGACTTTAAAATAAGAATGAGAAATTGCACAGCATCTTTCAGTATGCAGAGTCTACTAACCTACATATAATGTCAAAAAGTTGTAAGCTAGTGGACATATTATCCCCATTCTATAGATGAAGAGATTGAGTTCGGAGAAGTCATGATGATGTACCTGACATTTCAACTGTAAGTTACCTGATACTATTGGCTCTTCCCATAACCCATCATCTAAATGTGGCCACATGGCACAAATATAATTTTTAATTATAAAAGAAATGAAAAGCCAATAAACTAGTAGTATATTTTCCTAATATAATCTATATTTGGTTTTATATCAAAAAATGCATCTTGAGTATTACTTCTTCGAAAAAGTAATTTTTGCTTTGCATTTGCTTTTGAGTAAGAAATGCAATGTGAAATAAATGCATTAAGTATTAAGAAAAGGAAAAAAACAGAACACGTTTAATAGGCTCACTCTCATACCTGGCTTTGGGCTCTTAGGCTGTTAAAACAAATTAAGAGAAAGCTCCGAAGTTTCACAGAGGAAAAAAATATTTCTCATAATGTTTTAAAGTAGAAGTTAACAAGCCTGCTGGGATCCTTTTAGCCCCTGCAGAGCTAAGTCTTCAACATTATTAAATGGCTGTCGCATCTGAAGTATGGTGCAACATAACTCAATAAACAACAGAAAACATATGATGCTGAATGGAGGGAGGCTTTCCGATTACCGTGCAGAATAATTCAATTTCAGGACAGGTGTTTGTAAGTGATGGAACAAGATATGACTGAAGGATAAACCACCCCTGTCCCCCCCCCCCAAATATTTTGAAACTCATAAGGATAAGAGCAAAATGCCAGATGAAAAACAATGTTAAGAATGAACAGAAGCACCACAAAGCAAGTGAAGGAAGAAAATTACATATATCCAAAATCTTCAAAATTTATGATTATAATAAAAATATTCTTGAAAACAAATGTTTGTAAAATATGGCATTTTCTAGAGTGCTCCATATTCCCAACCAAGATCATCTACATTCTAATCAGTGACTGAAAATCACACGTAAAAATGAAAGACTTCACGACTATTTTGGGTGCATTTTCACCTTTTAAAGACTAATCTAAAAATAAAGGAAAACTACAAGAAAAGTAGTCCTGTATCCAACTTAGATATTTACATGGGCCCTTCAATGAATCTTGAATTTAACCTACTACTTTGATTAGATGTTTTTATATAATGAATACATTAGTTTAATGTTTTGCATGATGTGAGTAAAAATACATGTAATGAATGAAAGCATAACCACTCCTGTGGAATTTATTCAACAACGGGACATTTTGTTATGCTTTTTCAAAGCAAGATAAAAGGTGAATTGTTTTTGGGTAGAAATGAACTATGCATTCAGACAATCGAACCAACTGAGTCTGAGCAGTTTGAACAGTTCTAAGCACCAACTACTTCAAAAGAGTTTTCAAAAGCACATGTCTACCTACTCAAATAGTTTATATTATCGTGTATCCAGAAGGACTATTTTACAGGTTGTCAGGGTCACTCCCAGATAGATCATCAGTCTCCGACCTGGCAAACTAGAGCAAATATGGATGAAACGCCCACCCTGTTTGCACTCCACTTTTAGTCTTACAGACTATTTTAATCATTTATTCTGTTAATATTAATCTATAATCTGTAAGTCTGTAAGTCTGACTGTATAAAACTCCTAACTACTCACCCAGGAAAACAGTTGACTAAGGCCAACCAAAATATGCAGCATTACTTCAGTAATCAGCTCATCAAAAACTTCAAAGACCAAGTAACTTTTATTTATTTTTCTAATCACTAGATACGCTTTTCATTCTTATTTAAAATGCCCAATATTTTTATCTGATTGGTCTAAAAGTTGTTGTTGCTATTACTGATTTGTTCTGATTGGCTTTCTGGTTGTTTATTGGTTTGTATTTTATTTGTGGACAGTTGAATTTCAAACAAACATTCCTACAGGATATCTTAAGTATGAATTTTAATTACTCTTATTTTACTCTTTTTAATTGCCATGCCAAAGTTTGCTTAGAAGTTACATGATATTTGGATGGGTGGGGGATCTTATTTTCACTTAGGAATTATTGAGAATGCATGGTCCTTTTAAAAACAACTTTTGACTACCTTGTACTATATCTAGTGATAGAAGGAAAATCACACTGGACTCGTATTACAGTATGTTGCCTTGACTACAAATCTAGTAGACTTTAGTCAAAGTCAAACTTTTCAGAACTTTTTCTTATCACTTATGAAATTCAGGATCGATTTCCTCCATTATTTCCACGTTATACGCTAGTGTTAATAGACTATCACTTTGTTTAAATTGATTGAAAGCTTGCTTCTTTCCCTTGATAGTCATATATTTGCATTTTGAGAGTAAAACAAAAATTGACGTTTTTATAAACTGGCATGTTTTTGATTTTTGAAACAAAAAATTTAGAACTCACTTTTAAATTATGATATAAAATGACAAACCGGTGGATGTTTCACGTTAAGATATGAAGGATCTGTGTTTACCTACAGATTTTTTATATAAAAGTCACCAAACTTCAAAACCTTACAACATGGTCAGTTATTGAGTGGTTGCATCATTTAACTGGACAGATGCTGAGTGTGAAGGACACACCTATTTGATATGTGGTCTACAAATGAATTTCTTTGGGAAGCAGGTACCATCACCCTTGCAGACAATGCTTTGTCCAGAATCTTACAATTATCATCTGTGCAGTTGGGGCTCTTAGCACTTAATAGCTTATATATAAAGAAACGTGTCCCTCGTCCCCTTCAACACTCCTCAAAAAAATCAAGTTATCAAGTTTGGGGTAATATTTGGATGTTTTCCACCAATCTCCTGAGAAGTTCAACCTAACCTGTTGGCCTGTATATTCAGCAGATAAATGTTTTAAATGAGAGAAAAGAGAAGAAAGTGATTAAGATTGTTCTTTTTCTTGCACAGCTAGTTTCTCAGTCTCTTCACTATGTGGTACCCTTTTCAAGCCCCTCCTCCAGCTTGTGAGGCCAGTGTGTAACTTAGAGCTGAGAGCCACGGGTGGGGGCAGGGAAATCTCCTGAGGTGCTGCTTACTAATGTAATTCCATAAATCAGCTAATAGGAGCGAAACCAGATCTGTGTGGTCTCTAATGCTGTCCCACAGAGATCAATCATGTCACCTGAACAATGTTCAGGGACTAAGAGGCTGGAGTTGCCCATGGGATGATTCTATCCCTTGAGCCATATCGGGTTGAGGTATTTTAAAAAGTTAGATTTTCATATCAGAAATGTAACTAACTGCGAACACGAAAACTGAAGGATTGATTACCTTTGCACGAGACAAAGTGCGATTATGTAACTAATTATCATAATGCATAATCACATGTTTATTAAAGTCTCTCCACTTAACATTGATCATTTAGGATGCAAGTTTTTAAGGTAAGTTTTGTTGCAAAAAGGGCACATGGTATTTGTAATAACGGCTTTGAATAACTAGTGAGGTTTTTTTAAATACGTAATTGACTAAATGAACAGTGATACATGCAAATACACAGTGCACAGTATCACAGAAAAACTAAATTTGTTTTGTGTGCATTGTTATCTTATGGAATATTATCAAGGGGGTGATTTTATAAACATATTTCCAATGCATTAAGATGCTCTTAACATGAGATGAGGCAGGAAAATGTGAAAATAAGAAAGGTTGTTAAAAAAAAATGTGGGCAAGAATCCCAACACATCCATGTGAATCTGTCTTAATTTCAGTTTACTCACCCTGAAAATCTGATTAAACCTTCAGTCTTTGGGATGAGAATAAGTCACAGGAGAGAAAGACTCATGAGGTTTGAAATGATAAATAAGAATATAACTAATGATTATGATTCAAATATTAACTGATGCCCATAATTTAAAGCTAACAAATATGAGCTACTGAACTTAAACCTGAAGTCCACAGGTAATATCCATAATGAATCCCCAAATTGTTATTCTCAGCCAGGGAGTCTGTCCAATCTCTAAAACATCTCCACAGATGATGATAACTTACAGGAACCAAATTAGAGAGGGAAGCAGGTCAGCAGGGGACTTTTCAGCGACCAGCAAACACTGCTCCAGCTTTGGTTCAGTCCTGTAAACCCTGTCACTCTGACGCGCATCCAGCTGGTTTCTACAACCGTAACTGTGTGGTTACCCATGTGCTTCAGGCGACCATTGCCTTTTTAAAACAACCTAGGTAGAACCGTAGCCAATTAAAAAACAAAACAAAACAACCCCTCCCCCAAACGTTTTCTTTCTGCCAAAGAGCATTCCACTAACAATCTTAGCCTTGAACCCTGACTTTCTTGTAGGAAGGGGCATGTAGTTAGGAAAACACCTTCAGAGGGGTCTATGAAGACGGACATTTTCTGAACATCAACAGAACTTTTGTGCACGTGGATTGAAAAGAAAAGGTAGTACTATGGGATCATCTGTGATCAAAATGTCTAAGGAATTTAAGCCTCACAACAAGTCTGTGGGAAAACTAACCAAATGAGAAAAAAATGGAAATTTATGAAATTTGTCTAGACTGATAAATCAGCATAGAAACTTGTGCAGGAAACCTATGGATACCCACATTAAGCACCTTCTGAGTGGTTATCTACTAAGTACATCAGAATTATTCAGTGGTCCTACCCACTACATACTATACAAATCAGGATGCAGGCTGTGCCATGGGTCTAGCTGAAGGTGTGGCCTACTCGCAACATGACATCTATTATGCTAAATACTATAGTTAATGAGGAAAAATAAAGCCAACTTATCAACTGGGTAGGAACAGGAAGTTTTAGCATGGACTGAATTGTAATTCCCCGCAGGCCTTAGAGATCTAGAGGTAAGTTACAATAAATTAATCCAGAAAAACACAATTCAAAAACTAGTTTTTGCCACTTAAGAAAACACAGAGCCCTGCATTTTTATAACTGCTATTATTTTTGTTTAAGCTGAATTGCCAAAGGAAATGTAACAAGCCACTCTGGTGTAAAGTCAAACTCTTGAAAAAGAGACGGGTTCTCTTACAAAGAGGAATAAATGCAATATTTTGATGGAACTGATCACAATCAATAATGATAGCAATACAACACTGTGTTTTTGTGGAATCCCAAAGTGCCATTTGCTTTGTATATTAATAAAACTTTTAAAAAATCTATATCTTATTTGTGTTCAAACCTGCAACAAAATTCTTTAACTTTTCTCTTTTAACCTTTTAAAGAGCTTCTCCCTCATGGAGAAAACTCCTTTATGCAGTGCTCACAGTTTTTAAAAAGAATGTGCAAGTGCCCCTCTGATGATAACTTGTCAGAGCCAGCCTCACTCTATAATCTGACCCACAGAATATTCCCAAATGCTAAATCCACTATCTACATTCTCAAGAATATATATGAAGATTCGGCCATCTACTCTGTAAATTTTCTCAAGGTACTAAATATGATTACTTGTCCATATTTCTTTGCTAAACATCCCACTAAAACCATTTACCTATAATTGTACATTTATCCCTTTTTGTTTTGATCAAGTTACCATATGAAATTTCCACCAAACACATCACTCTTTGTATTTAACATAATTAAAAGCCTAATTTAACAATTAGTTTAGTAGTAATTAGTACATTGCCTGTTTTAAGGACATGTAGGAGAAAGAAACTATTATTGACCATCTAGGGTATCAATCAAAACTGCGCTTGGTGTATAGAACAATTTTGTGACCACAAAAAATGGTTACGTTGTCAAATGCAGAGCCCAAAGGAAATATACTTTGGCAACCAAACGTTTTTGGAATCATTTGTTTCTAAAACTATGTAAAACAACTCTTAAATCGAATTACATCACCTGCCCGAAATGAACCAACTTTGTCCCTTTATTCTAAGACACATCCCCTTAAAAACTGCAGGTGGTGTTCAGCTTTCCATATTATTTCTGCTTTCCCAAAAAACACCAGATATGCAGAAAATGGAAAATTTAAACGTTTCTATCACGGTGAAGAGAAAAACTATTCTAGAAGGGGATAGAACACCCTTTTGAAACCATGTATTTCAGCTTCAAGGATTTGTCTGATTGTGTGTGTTTTAATGGAACCATGGGCTTGTGTGCCGCAAATTGTGTCCTCACTATTATAAATGGGCCACTAAGAAGTCTCCCCAGGCCAATGAAAGTATATAAAATGCGATGTGTCCAATCCTTTGGGCAGAGATGCTCTGAAAACTAATGCTAAGAGGGAGGGGGCATTTGAAACCGCCAAGGGGGCATTTTTGACCACACTGAATGTGAAACTTCCGAATATTTAAATCAATTACATTCATTTACCACCACAGACGGGGGGGGGGGCGCACCCCCATCTGGAGAGGCCAGTCCCACGCGAAGTGCAGCTGGGGAGAGTGGCGGTGGCGAGGCCGTGCCCTCGCCACCACCTGCAACCGTATCTCACAACCTGAATGAAGCTTCAGGAAAGGGGTACTGCGACTTCAAGCCAGACAAGAAGCCCTGAAGGGGAGAAGAGAGGGGAGTGAGGAGGGAAGGGGGGAGACTGGGAAACAAGAAATCATCTCCTCTGACCTCTAGTGAAGTGCCAGGTTTTTTCTTTAGCTCTTCACATTTTCTAAATTTGCAGATCTGGTGTCCCGTTTTGCGGTTCCTGCAACTGCTGCAGACGCCACAGTTGATGAGCCTCTTGCAGGGCACGCAGACCCCACACCTTTTCCTCTTCTTCTTGGCCGGGTTGGCTCCGCTGGCTCCCCCTGAGGAGGACGAGGAGGAGGAGGAATGATTCTGCGGGCAGTCTGCCAGATTGGCAATTTGAAACGCACTGTCTGTGACGGCTGCTGAGGCTGCTGCGGGGGAGTGAAGGGCTGTCATGACGATGACCCCTGGAGGTAATGAGATGCCCCCTAAAGCCGGGATAGCGGAAAAAGTCCCCACGCGCTCGGGGAGATTCATTATCTCTGCTTCAGCAGCGCCGCATTTGAGCTTGTTCATGCATTCCCCCGCCAAAGGTCTGCAGTGTTCAGGGGATAAGGTGGAGAGGAAATTAGTATTTGCCATTTGCAACGACGGCTCTGGCGGGCAGCCAGCTTTCCCCAGCCGCTGGGAGTCGTTTCGGTGGTGCATGCTGGTCCTGCCGCCGCCGCCGCCGCCGCCGCCGCCGCCGCCGCCACCGCCGCCGCCGCCGCCGCCGCCGGCGGGGAGGATTGCCGAGGAGGAGGCGGCGGAGGAGGCGGCGGTGGAGGAGGATTTCCTGCCGCCCCCGCCGCCCCCGCCGCCGCCCCCGCCGCCCCCGCCGCCGCCCCCGCCGCCGCCCCCGCCCCCGCCGCTGCCCCAGAGCATGGCGGTGGCGGCGGCGGCGGTGGCCGCGTTGTCGCAGTTCCAGGGGGACATGCCGATGCGCGCGGCGGCCGCGGCGGCGGCGGCGCTGCTGGGGAAGATGGGGGTGGTGATGCGCGCGATCTTGGCCGCCTGCGGGAAGGCGCCCCCATTGGTCTTGTAGAAGGAGGTGGCAAAGGAGCGGTAGCGCTCCATCTCCGAGTTGTAATCCACAAGGCTGTTCAGGGCCCCCTCGGGCAGGTGGCTCTCCTTGGGCAAGCCCGGGGCCTCCGGGCTCGGCCCGGGCTCCACGCAGACATTGGTGTTCATGGTGCAGGGGGGGAAGAAGGGGTGCAGGGTGGAAGTGGGGACCGCCTGGTCCGACACCTGGGTGGGAAAGGGGGGAAGGTGGGGGGGAGGGAAGGGGGTGATGGTGGTGTCGGGGTGGGGGCCGAGGCGGGAAGGGAAAGTGGGTCCGGATGGGGAGAGCAAGGTGAGGACTGCTTTATTCCTCTCTGGGGCGCATTTCCACAGACGGTGAATTCCCAGGCAGCGTCTTCCTTAGCATTATCCTCCAACTGTTACAACTAAAATAAAGAAAGTCATTCCAACGAGCTGCACGAGGAAAAGGATTAAAAATAAATAAACAGCCTCCCTCACCACCCCACCGCAGACACCGAGAGCTCCCGCATTCCTCGTCAGGTCGTTTGCATGACAATCGTCAAGAGACGTGACCCCCCCATTCCCGCCCCCCCCCCACACGCTCCCAACCCACTCCCTCCCACCCCACAGCACACCGCAGCTCCTCCCCCCTATTCTCATAACCCTCCAGAGAAAATGTATTAATAGCCAGGATACCCAGGGAAAGAGGAAAGACGGGGGTGACAAATGCCGAGGGAAAAGGGCAATTGGAGTGCTAAAGACATGCAAATCAGGGGTGGGAGGGCGATACTACCTATAAGCAGAGGGCATTTAAACATTATGAAATGTGTGAACAAGTGCTGCCTGGGCATGCAAATGCTGTAAAGTAGAAAACAGCAATGGCCCTATGAGGAAAATGAACAGGAAATTAGCAAATGAAGTACTGAGAAAGTCTACAATACATCCGAGTATAAACTGTAAGCAAACACAATACAACTGAGAGCTAAGAGACTGCCCACATACAATCTGAACTAAAGAGGCAGGGAAAAAAGAACTACCAGCTGCCACAGTGTCCTTCTGTGTCTGCGGTCATTAGTTTGAATCCCAGCACAGCTGGCTCTGTTAGGGTCTTAATTCAATGGACCAAGGACAGGTCTCAATTGTACAAGCCATTTGGTGGTGGGGCTTGGTGGGGGTAAGAGGGTGGTGTTCTACTTGTTTAAAAGAAAGAAAGAAAGAAAAGAAAGATGGACTACATACAGATTTTTAAAAATAATACAAACAATGTCACAGGTTTTAAATGAAGTGCCTGCAGTCTCTGCAAGAATATTCCCAATAATTCCTAATGGAGACTCCTGTCTCTTCCCAAGACAAGAGGAAAGCATGGGACTTTTTTATTTTATTTTTTTTAAGAATCTCTCATACTCACTGCTTTTTACATTGAGTAAAAGATGGGGGGAGGAAGGGAGGTCCCTTAAGGTGTTGTTTACCTGAAGAAATAACCTTTAAAAAGATTTTTTTCTTTTGCTCTTTTTAAAAGGAAAGTTTAATGTTAACTGGATATTTGCATTCATCTCTTTGCTTACAGGCCATTATTATGCTTTAGGAAGAGATATTTTAGTTGTTTATCACAGAGGAAGAGGTACATCTCAGCCCTTTAAGAAGTAGTGCAAAGACATAAAGTGTATATTAACCTAAAAAACCCAGTTTCTTTGTTTCCAGATTGGGGGGGGGGCAGAATATCTTTTGGTGACATCTTTTGAAGCCCACATACTGGTCTGGAATGTGGAGTTCAAGGAATTCTACATGGGGGCCCAGTAGTCTCAGTCTCAAGCATTCAGTTCAAAATGGATATCAATTATAGTAATTATGGTTATAATTAGATTAATGAACCATTTATGCCCAAACTCCAAGTGCAAAAACTTCAAGACCTGCTGATGAGGTGCCCTAAAAAGAGGGGTTTACGTAAACAAATCCCTATTAGGCAAAGTAAATCAAGATAAGGAACCTCACCCCAGGCTGGATTAGAAGCTAGCAGGCATCTTTCAATCACAGCAAAAGCCCCTAATCACTCAGGAACCACCTCTGTGGTTTCACATTAGGGAAAACTGCTCCCTTCAGAGGTCTGATGGCAATACAAAGGGTGCCCCCCAAATGCTCCTGGCTAAATATTCTTGATGCTTGGAAGGGGGTAGGGGAAGACACAGCAAGATGATGCATATAGCTTCAGTTTCTGCGAATCACATTGTAACTGCAAGACCATAATAACTGCTACTCAGTAAAAAACTAGTTATGCCAACCATGCATTAGCTATCACATTGAGTGGAGGGGAAAAATTCAGTATTCTAGTCTTCTGACCTTGTTCCAGATAAAGAAATAATTTAATGTCCCTTTTCCAGAGTATTGGAGGGCTGTTTCCAAACACAAGCTTTCCTTGCTTTTCCTATTGCCATCGCCTCCCCCTCCCTCCCTCAAGGTTTAATGCCACCAGAAACTGTAGAAAATGATTGTGCCCAGTATCCAGGTCATTATTGTTTAATCAATGCATCTCTGGAGCATGAAAAAGGTACCTAAGGCAAAGCTATTGTTTGGATTTTCTTTAAAAAACAAAATAAAACACACACAAATAACTATAGTCCTATTCCAAAGCTAAATTAGACAACCACACTTCATGATCCTGTTTTGCCTTTAAACAATGTGACTGTACATGCCTAATATTGTATGTCTGGTCTACCAGAGACATAGAGATCAAAGGTCATATTTAACATTCAGGAGGAGGGGCGGGTGCAGATTAATTAATAAATTAATACAGCGACGCCTTTTATTGCTGGACTCCAGCATTAATAATCTACTTTTACAATCCCAACGGACAGCAAACATTTAAGAGAAAAAAAGCCAGAGAAAGAGAAAGAACAATCACTTACCAGTCTCTTTTTATTTGGGGAGCCTTAGAATTTGCAGACGCTGCTAGTCTGCCTTTAATTAGTTGCACATCACCCCCTAACACAAAGAAACACAAATCCAGATGTGTCTTGGCAGCTCCCAATTACAACTTTAATACTTGTAAACAAACTGTTGGGGGGGGGGATAAATAAATATGCGGATCAAAAAAAAATACCTGTAAATGGCTTTTTTTTTTCTTGTTGCAGAGAGAAGGAGGAGGAGATGGTGTTAGTGGTGGGGGTGGAAGGAGGAGGAGGTGGGGGGAGAGGAAAGAGCCGAGTGTGAGTGTATGTGTGAGAGCGCGGGGCTGTTCTCGGTGGTCTCTCCTCTCCCAGCGCGTTGCTCTCCGTCCGTCTCCAGTCGCTGTGTGCGAGGGAGGGAGGGAGCCCGGGAGTCTCTCTCTCTCTCTCTCTCTCTCTCTCCTCTCTCTCCTCTCTCTCTCTCTCTCCCTCTCTCTCGCCCTCCCCCCTTCCCTCTCTGTTTGTGTGTGTGTGCGTGTGTGTGGTTGCTGGGGGAGGGGAGCGAGAGAGAAAGGCGAGGGAGGAGGTGGGGAGGCTGGGGGCGGGGGCGGGGGGGTGATTGGCGCCGAGGTGAGGAGGACGCAGGGACGTGGACACCTACTGATGATTGGCTGCAAATTACACGGGGAACAAGAGGCGCACGCGGGCCGGCGCTCCCCTTCACAAATCCTCTGCTCGGCGGAGGAGCCACGTTTCCCTGCCCGCCTGCCGTTCGCTCGCCCTCCCTCCCGGCGCCCGGCTCTCCAGCTCCGCCGCCCAGCACCGAGGGCCATTGATTATTTTCTTTTGCTCTCAGAGATAATTGTTTGGAAGGGATGGAAAGAGGGCGTTTCCGCCGCTCTCCCTCTGCGTGTGCGTTGTGTGTGTGTGTGTGTGTGCGTGTGTGCGTGTGCGGGTGTGTGTGTAAATAAACTTGTCTGGGTTTTCTGGCTGGGTTGAGGAGAGGAGTACGAGAAACAGAAAAGGTCGCGTTTGTTTGAAGAATGCTCTTAGTTCGCACCCTACCGCATGGCTTTTAAATAATTCTCCTGCTGTACCTCGAAAGACTTTTTGAAAAATCCTATCACTTAGGTCTTTAAAGTAAGGGGAAACGGATCAGGTTTCTTGTGGTCCCGATCTTTTCAATATTTGTATGCCAGAATGTAAAACATTGGTGATGTGAGGCTTGACCGATCTCCAGATCAATCTCCAGCCTTCTCTCCCTCCCTTCTCTCCCCTCCTCGCCTCGCCTCTCCTCTCCCTCTCTCTCCTCCAATCCCCTTCTTTTCTGTTCCATCTGGTGGTTCCAAGTATTAACTCAGGTTTTTAACTTACTGCCCTATTTTTTTTATTTCAAACTTTACTTAAACAAAAACTACTTTTATATCTGCATTAATTGATTTTATACTACTATGACTTCTTGACACATGGGAAAAAGAATTTAGTAATGGACGGATAAATCTTTTACCACAGGTCACGTATAAATCAACCTCACTCATAAATGGAGCTATGAATTAACTTTTTCACTGCTGCCTTCAAGAAAATGAGACATTCCTGGATTCGTGCTATCCTAGTACTGAAATGAAGTATGCTCTAGTGGAAATGGTTATGAAATAATATATAAAAACATGAATTTTTTTGATAATAAAATTTCCTACGACCGGCTAACCATAAGCTACAAAAGTAGAAAAGAAAAAATTAGACTGTTTAATTTGGTGCTATAAAGTTTTGTATTAAAATTCAAACAATATTCTGGAATAAGGCAGTAGTGTATCTTCAGAAAAGGAAGAAAAGTGTCATGATGAGTTGTTTCTTTTATAATAACAAAATGCTGAAAAGACATTTTAAACCATTTTACATTTAAAATTTTAAAGATTGACCTTAACCATATCAACATTCTGCCAACTATAGAGGATCGATTATTGATAAGATGTTAAGAACTGTGATGTGTATAAATGAAAGTGATGTCCCAAGAGTGGGCAACTAGTGAAATAAGAGGAAGACTGTTTCATGACTCATTGATTAATATACATGTTTTGCTGCTTTTTAAACATAGAATAAGTTTGGTCATCAAATTAATCAAACTAGTTATTTGGTATTTACAGAAAAAATAACTGGATGGTTAATAATGACTTAAATTCATTGACAAGATGTTTTTATACTTTTAATTCTTCATAAAAGCAAGGAAGGGCATTTTCCTTTTTTTTTTTTTTTCTTTTTTGAGCTGAGCATGGTAGGAAATTGATCAGCGAAATGTAGGCACTTTTTAATGAGTGAAAACATACTGCATAGCTGATAGGTTCTTAAACATCTTTTCAAGATATTTATAATATCAGTCCAACAGAGTTTTGAAGTTTGTAAATTAACAGTTTTTTTTTAAATCAAAACACTATGCTTTCTCATGCCAGATGTACTTTCATTTTCAGAATACACCAAGCTCACTTTCAAAAGGAAACTCTAAACAAATGAGAGAAAATAAGCTCCAAATTCCAAAGAATTTTATTTTCTAGCTTATAAAGGAAAAACCCCAGACCATTTAGTCTTAATTAGTAAGAGATGCTATCGATGACTCATCTGTATCAAATCTGTACTAAGTGGCTTGCAGATATTTTATTTTAATATATACTTATACACTAACCATATGAGATAATTATTTCCATTCTTACAAATAAGTAAATTGAGGCCCATAAAAATTAGATAACCAAGATTGAGTTTTAAATTTTAATGTATAACAAGGCAAAATCTGTACCCAATCCTGTCTATCTCCAAAGCCTCTTGCTTCTAACCTTTATCCTAGTCTATCAGTAATGAATTAATTAATCAATAAACCCTCTCTGCATACGAGAACCTTAGTTTTAAGGTTCTAGTTTTAAGGATTATGATCATAGGCATCTAATTAATATGACATTAATTGAACATATAGAACAAATTATAAAATATACCTCATGGCTCTGATATTACATCATTGTCTTTCCATGAGGGAATTGATTACATCCTTAGCCAAATGGGATAAAAAGAAATCTCTCTTTCCTGGCCTACCTCTTACCTTATTATTATTATTTGTTACACTAGTTTTGCCACTTGTGTATCTTCCATGTTTCACGCTAGTCCTTGTCTTATGTTGTCTTCTTCAGGATAATGTGTCAATGGTTTTTTTTTTTTTTTAATTTTTTAATGTTTTTCATTTATTTCTGAGAGAGAGAGATGGGGGGGGGGGTGTCAGAGAGAGCAGGAGACACAGAATCTGAAACAGGCTCCAGGCTCTGAGCTGGCAGTCAGCACAGAGCCCAACGCGGGGCTCGAACCCACGAACCGCGAGATCATGACCTGATTCGAAGTCGGACGCTTAACTGACTGAGCCGCCCAGGCGCCCCTGTGTCAATGTTTTTGTAACAATTGTTGAGAACACTTAGTCCTCTGTTGGCTCTCCTTAGGAGTCCACAGTTCTAGAAGTACTAAAAGTTAAAGTTTGTTCTCTCTGCAAAACGCCTGCTATAGCTTGCGATTACCTGGAAGTGGTTTGTGCCTCTCCTCTGCTTTATGTGTCTTGTGATATGAAGCAGGAGTACCGGGACTTCATTGATATCTTCATGGGAAAATGAGAAATTACAACTTGGGTATCACCTGAAAAAGTGTCTTCTACTCTGCAAACATTTTGTAATGTGCTACGAAATGTCATTAAAGCATTGCTGCTTTTCATCATGATCATGATCAGTATCATCATTATCCCAGAATCTCTATAAAGGTAGCATATCTGTCATAACAGATAGACTCCAAAATATACCAGCACAAAAACCATAGGAGGATATTTTTTGCTTCTGAAACAGCCCAGGCTGAGAATTTCAGATCAGAGAACGATTCTCCTCTCTGAGTGATTCTTGGTTCCAGTTTCCTTGTATCTTGGGACTTTCTGTCCCCAAAGGACCACCCATCAAACACATCGAGCAAGCAGAAGGGCATGGAGAAGGCACCACCCCTTCTTAAAGACCTTGGTCTTGAAGTGATCCACAGTGCTACAGCTCACATGCAATCGTCAAGAATTGTCACGTGCCACAACTAGTTGCAAAGACTGCTGTGCAGTCATTTCCTAGATGTAATTCTGTATCTGTGGAGTAGAGAAAGGATTTTGGTGACCAGCTGGCAGTTTCCCACACAGAGTAACACTGAAAGGAGAATAACCGCCTGGAGAGGTTAAATAGTCCACACAGCCTTGAACTGACCTTAAGATTCCTCTTTCCCTAGGAGCATTTTGGTTGATTACCACCCTCAAACATTACCTTTAAGAGAAATCTTAATGACTTTGGGGAAAGTTTGGCAACCGTGAACAAATTATGTTTCTTAAATACCTGTAGGACCACCAAGCTATGGCTAGAACATTCAAACCAGAATTTACTTAAGAACAAAGAAAGCATAAGTAACACAAGCAGAGGAAATACCATAAACATAAAATAAACTGACGTAGAGATAAATTTTAGTCATTAGCAGCTTGCCCACTGGTGTTTTCAAAACCCAGAGGTAACATTTAACCCTCCAACCAGTAAGGTGCTCCCTATTAATCACTAACTATATCCACCACCCAGGTTAGGAAAGGTGAGCAGAGCTCTCTCACTTAACATTGTAGAATCCACCTTCCCAATTTGTGTTTACAGTCTCTGAGAGCTGTCTCTTTCCATTGTAATCCACACTGTGACTAATAATACAATAACCACATCCTTCACACAAGGAATATACCTATAAAATGGATAGGGGATAATTTCTTTAACTCTTCTTTGGATCTATTTGGGATTTCTATTTACCTGTCTTATTTACCAAATTTGAGATCCTTGGTATCAGGAATTCTGTCCTACTCAGTTTTGTGTCCCAGCTCATACAAGCTTGGTACATGATAGCATCCTAACATTCGGTGCCAGGCATGTTCAAGGAAAGTAGCATACAAAAAACATGGAAATAAGTTCCCCATTGCCTGTAGGATAAAAATGCAAAATTCATAAGATGGCATTCAGAGCCCTTCTCCAATCATTTGAATCTTGTCTCTTATTATACCTTGAAAGAACTCTCTATCCCAGCACATCCACTTCTCCTCGACAATGTTGTTCACTTTACCATGACCTTATAAAAAAACGAAGACAGAAACAACAACAACAACAAAACCCTTTACTTAAAGAATCATAAACTAAGAGGAAGTAGTGCTATTTATATAAAAGAAACTTTTGCTTGTAGTGAATTATTCTATTAAAAGAACATAATATTTTTAAATCCCTTAAGGGAACATTTTTCAGACAAGTTTTAGAGATTTTCTTGGTGACGCAAGTGGAATTTGATCAAATTAGGTCTTAAAAAATCAATATTCTGCACACCTGTTGTTTTCTTTCACTTTTAATTAAACATCGATACATCATTATCACAATGCTGACCTTCATATTCGAAGCTGGTACTCTTAACCTGCCAACAGCAGGTCGTGTGCTTTGAGCTGTTTTCCAGCAATAATAAATTTGTCTTAAGCTATCTACACTCTCTGGCCTTGTCTTTCTAATGACTAACGGGAAGAATTTATGAAATGGCTGGCCACTGTTAAGGATACAGTCTGTGACTATTGAGGATAATGAAAATAATGGGTTCACAGGGTTAAACCCATTACTTTGGCCTCATTAGCACCATATTCAAATCAACCATGTTAATAAAGTACACACATTCACCTATTTTTACATACAGTCTGGACGCTAGACAGAGATGTACCAAATGCTATTCTGGGCATTGATGTTCAGTATCATTCTTCACAATGCCTACTTGGTTTAGTCCCATTCCTATGTCTCCATGGCCCTCCTTCTCATTATATAAATTCTCATTTCTGTAAAATTGTATTTTTGATACTCCACTGCAGCATAATAGTTGTTCACAAACACAGAGTCCCATACAAATGAAATGAAAATAGGCCAGAAAGGGAAGTCTCCAGGAGAACACGTCTTCCATAGGCTTCCTAACTGGCTTGACTTTGACGAGATATGGGCTTCCTTGGACTTTACCATAAGTGCTTGGTATGTTTTGCTCATTGGAGTATTAGAAAGCACAAACAATACCCTTACAGATTTTTTCCAAGTAAATTTCAAGTAAAAATTCCAAGAATTTTTCACTCATAAAGGAAGTAATGGTCAATTTTGACACAAAACACCAAGTCATGGTAAGTAGCTTCCAGACACCAACAGATCTAAACATAATTTCAAAATTTGAGCCCTAAGTTGCCCTCCTCCTCTCTCTTTCTCTGCCTGATAGTATCCAGGCACCCTTCACTGGCCCTTCTCCCAGGGAAATTTGCTTTAAGCATGGAGCTGGGTGCTTTCTTGAAGCCTATTTTTAAAGATAGGTAAGTAATGATAAAATCGTATGAAGCTTGGAAATCTTGTGAAGTTTGTGGGTGTGAGCTGACTGGAAAACACTTCATGCACTTCTGTCACCAAGCACTCAGTGTCACAGTGGCCCATGCTTCCTGACAGTGGTCAAGAATATGGCAGCCTCTGTTCCCTCCGCTGTCCACCATTCTCTTCTGCATACGAGTCTTAACCTGACACGATTTACAGAACACTGGCAAGCGAGTAACAGAGTCCCCTCTCTCACTCCCTCTCCTTATTCTCACTCAAAACCTCAAACCCAAATATTCTCCTTCGATCAAAGACAAGAGGCAGGCTTTTGTTTAAAATGAATTTATATGCAAAAACTGGACATTTTGTAAATAGGTTTGTGATCCTTCAAGTCACCAGACAGGACTCGCCCAATTAGTTAAAGCACACAAGAAAAACTCCAAGAATTTTAATAATGAAGTTCTTTCTAAAATTTACTTTTTGAAAGACATAAAATTAGGTTTTTGACAGTCATGCTTCTTAAGCTCTATAAAATTTCGAGATTAAACTTATTTTAAACCATTTTCTATCAAACAATGTTCACTGATTTCACCATTTTTGAATTTGACATCTTTTAAATACAATAAAGACAATTTTCTTAACATGTTTGTGATTTTCTTTTCTACTGAGCTTCAAATTGTGACTTCCAATGTAACCTGGATATCCCCACTTGCAATTATATTTCAAATCAAAACCATTTTTTATGCTTGCTTTTAAAAAATGCATGTTTCTGCCATTTAATTTCTCTTCAATTAACCCTTTTCAGGATAAAGGATTATTATCTTTCTTTGCTAAGGGGAAGAATTCAGGATAACATCCCTGAGTTGTTAATGTTCAGTGCAGGAGGGGTTTTTTTTGGTTTTGTTTTTTGTTTTTTTTCAGTGCTGACCTTTGTTATGCCGTAGTTATAGCAACAAGAAGAGTTCCTTCTGTCTGTCTGTTGTGTTCTCTTTCCAAACTAATGACAGTCTTTTCTATGCTGCTGTATAATATGGCGAATGCTTTCTGTGCATCAGTTTCTTGATTTATTGATGTATTTAGTGAACCCAGCAATCTAAACGGAAATATTTTAAATAAATGAAATTAATTGAAATGGGGTTTGCATGTTATATGTGTTCGTGGAATATGGCTCATTCAGTTAGGTATTTTTCCATATTGTCTTTAAGCTTCCCTAATCAACTTGCAGTTTAACTTCTCAAAGATCAAATTTATTTATCCTATCATTATACCCTTAATGTAAACACTGAGAGAGAGAGAGAGAGAGAGAGAGAGAGAGAGATTGAAAGGGAGAGCTAGGGAAGCCCTCCTTAGGGGAGTGATGTGTTGTGAGAACATATAGTTTGTCTGCCAAACTGGGCCACACAATCTTCCTATGACCTTGGGCATTCTAAGCCTCATTTTACTGATCTGGAATATCAGTTTAATTATAGTAATTACCTATCTCACAGGGTTTGTGAGGTTTAATTAATGTTAGCAAAGTGCTGGAGCTATTTAGTAGAACAGTACTATAAAAGGCAAACTACCTGAAAATCCCTCCTCTCCCCACATAGTACTTAATTTTCCACACTCTTCTTTTTTTAAATTTCTCTTCCACCCTAATATCACGCTGATTGCTTTTTCCCCTCCCCTCCAGATCTCTATCCATGGTCTTTCCTACTGGAAAGACTTGCTTTGGATGAAGCACATGGCCCCTGCCCCACTTCTCTCAGGTGTACCATCTTCCCCAGGAGTTGGAACATTCCAGAACCCAATAGGATCAGGAGAAATGTAATATCAGGGTAGGCAGCTGTGGCTGTGCCCTTCCCTTAAGTCAGAGACTACAATTTGAATTTGGGCCTCAAACACCTTCTGAGTGGGTTCATGGTGTTATCGGAGTAAGATTTCCAGTCTTTTTCAAAGATTGGGAGATCCCGAAGCCCTGTGCCCTACACTCCCTTCTGGAAACAGTAGCTGGAGCTGTGATTAGAGATGGGGTCTCTACTTTGCCTGCATTCTTAGCACTCTCTATTATCTAACACTTGTCCACCTAAACATTGGAATTTGCAACTCAGGGCCTCTGAGAACATTTGTGCTAGCTGTTCACTGCACAACAATGCCTGGCCAAATGGACCAGTAGGGGCTGGAATCCAGCCCGTTGCTCTGCTTGCCAAGCCATGTTCTGGTGGGTCTAATTTGCACAAAGGCATTCTAGGGACCAGAAGTGGCCTTATCAGTATCTCAGCTATAAGTCAATTAAAAAGAACAGTGACTTGCCACAGTGACCTGAATTAGTATTAAAAAAATTAGCACCCCATCTTTGAAATTATATCCCACAGGACTGTATCAAGCTTGAAATCTATTCAATGTTATCTTTACCCCCACCCATTTTGTGGACCCATTTCTACCTAAAACACATTCCAACATGAACTACTTTTAAAATACCATGTAAATAGTATGAAAATTTTAGTTGTGTTAACTCACCCTGGCCGAAACAGAATTATATTTAATTAAAAATTAACAAAGTGACTCAAAGTATAATGTATATTGGATAGCTGTAATAATGTTATATTTCTTTCTCTGGGGACAACTAGTCTTTGAAAGAGGAGCCACTGTTTACACCCTATTCTCTGTTAACTGGTAACATTTTATAATGGTAGCACTGCTTGAAAGAGCAGTTGTTCTTACCTATTAGAAACTTGGCTTTTTTTTAAGTTCATTTATTTATTTTGAGAGAGGCAGAGATAGCCTGAATGGGGGAGGGGCAGAAAGAGATAGGGAGAGAGAGAATCTCAAGCAGGCTCCATGCTGCCAATGCAGAGCCTGACAATGCGGGGCTTAAACTCACAAACTGTGAGATCATAACCTGAGTCTAAACCAAGAGTCGGATGTTTAATCAACTGAGCCACCCAGGCACCCCAGTAACTCCGCACTTTTAAAATGATGATGATTTGATGCCTTTTCCTTCTGAATGTTTCTATTTTTAGAACTATTCTATTCCTGTAATTTTGGCTACCCTATATTAGGGAAAAAGAAAGTTACCCAATGGCAACATTCATTGATTTACACTTCTTTACAACTTTCAAGAGTCAAAAATTTGAACAAGGTCCAATGAAAGCTAACCTCTAGGTATTTTACTGATCACTAATCTATTTGCAAGAGAAACCCAGATATGTACATCCTCCCCTTATACAAAACATAATGTAACTTCATTCTTCCACCAGAGAGGGAAGGAAAGTTGTCAGATTTCTCCTCACTACATGTAAGAGAAAATTACTCAAACTGGCTTAAATGGTGAGATTCCAGATAGGGCAGCCTTCTGGCATAGAACAATCCGGAGCATCAGTGTGTCATGGGTGGTTCATGTTCTTTCCATCTCTTTCCTCAATCATCCCCATCACCTTGGTCTTCTCTTGGGCAGGTTTCCCTCGCAGTTACTGCTGCAGCAATTCCAATCATCATCTCCAGGCATTTCCAGGTGAGAAAAGGACTGCCTTGTTTTATGTCTATGTCTTTACAGCCATAAAATCTAGAAGCACTAAGGCTGACTTCCTCTAAGATCTCACTAGCCAAACTTAGGTCACATGTCCACAACTGCACCAACCACTCAGAGAATGAGATTGACTTAGTCTTATAAGTATCTACTGACCCAGGAGCTAGCGATGCCATCATCCTGAAGCATATGGCAGTTTGGAGAATAAGAAATATCCAATCATAGGGCACCTGGTTCAGTCGGTTAAGCATCGGACTCTCATTTTCGATGCAAGTCATGATCTTGCAGTTCTTTGGGTTCAAGCCCTGTGTCAGGCTCTGGGATGGGAGTGTGGATTCTGCTTGAGATCCTCTTTCCTCTATCTCTGCCCCTCCCCTACTTGCATTATCCCCCTCTCTTTTTCAAAATAAATAAATAAACTTTAAAAAAGAAAAGAAATACCTGGGGCTTCTGGGTGGCTCAGTTGGTTAAGTGTCTGACTTCGGCCTAGGTCATGATCTTGCCATTCCCAACTTCAAGCCCTGTGCAGGACTCTGTGCTGACAGCTCAGAGTTTGGAGACTGTTTCAGATTCTGTGTCTCCCTCCCTCTCTCTCTCTCTCTGAGCCTTCCCCACTCATGCTCTGTCTCTCTCTCTCTCTCTCTCAAAAATAGACATTAAAAAAAAATATATATATATATATATATATGAACATAATCATCATTGAACTGAGAAAGAGGAAGAAGGAGGTGAGGGACTGGGTGGCTGTTAGTGAGACAAGTATCAGTGTCTGTTGTTGCCTTGTATAACTCCATTACTTTGTTTCTTCCCTCTAGAAAAGCTAAGAAGTCCTAAATCTCATGAATCACACCAGATTATATATAAGAGGAAGATAGTTTATAGATGCTAACATTTTATCATGAGTAAAAATTATAATTCCAGGTCTGACTGTCTGTAAGTAGAGCTTGTTTTTAGCCACAGGGCTCTCTGAGCAAAGCTTCACAAACCTATTGTTCCTGAATCCCCTTTATTTGCCTCAGAACTTTTGTGCTGTTCTATACAAATCAAGGAGTATCTAAGCTCCCGAATCAGGGGTCGGATTAAAAACTCTGGGTGAGGAGAAAGCAGAGAGAATGAGGAAATTAAAATAATTAAGAGAAGTGGTGAAATTTTCATGGTAGAGCACATCTATTTCCATAATTAAGTCCATCATAAATAATTTCCTCTTATACCTTCTGCTAGCCCTTACAACCATTACTTTAACATATTTGCAAGGTATGAGAAGCAAAATAAATAGCCAGTCTTTAAAATTTCAAGTTGATCCCCAAACTGACTCAAATTTGCAAAAATCTGGCATAATTTAAAAGTAAATAAATAGAAGCAACACTTAGCAGAAGGTTCCTAACATAAACAAAGCTGTGCACGTTTTGTTTATTTATGGGATCCATGCAAAGTGTCATATTCATTTAAAAATATTCAGCACAAGAGTGATTGATTTAAAAATTGAATAGAATTAAGGACTATAAGCATTCTTTAAACCTAAAAGTTTGGAAAAGGAAGATTGACTAGTTTTTATAATATTATACTTGGGAAAATATTTTTCTCCTTTATGTCTGTTCAGATTTTTTAAAAAGGATGATTATGAGAAAAATAGTCACTGTTTCTCAAAAGTGCGTATAAATTGGGATGGGATAAACTCCACCCTTCATATAACACCTGAATGTTGCTCAGGGCTGAGTACTGAAACATAAGGATGAAGTCTCCTATATTAATCTTTTTCATTCAAGGGATTTTTATGATGCTCCCAAAAGACAAAACAGTTTAAAATCCTTATCCTTGTGGGATTCACTTCTACTATCATTTCCTTATTCAGCTGATGGTTATTCACTCTTCCTTTCCAGCCTGAATTATTCCCTATCATATTTTAATTGAATAAACATTCCTTAAACATCAGATATATGCACAGCATAGTTTGTGAAGTACTGAGGGAATGAAAATCTGCCCTGGAGAAACTAATCATCTGACAGAAACTACTCAGAAAACACATGCACATGTACACACACAGAGATCTAATGACAATTATCCCAGGTATTTTTTAAAAATGTTTATTTACTTTTGAAAGAGAGAGAGAGAGCAAACAGGGGAGGGGCAATAGAGAGAAGGAGACACAGAATCTGAGCTGTCAGCACAGAGCCCAATGGGGAGCTTGAACTCACAAAGCATGAGATCATGACCTGAGCCGAAGATGGATGCTTAACTAACTAAGTCACCCAGGCTCCCCATCCCAGTTATTTTTAACAAGAAGAATTTTTTTTAAGGTATTTTTTAAAGTATTTTTTTATTTATTTCTAGGAGAGAGAGAGACAGCGTGAGCAGGGGAGGGTCAGAGAGAGAGGGAGACACAGACTCGGAAACAGGCTCCGAGCTGGCAGTCAGCACAGAGCCCGACGCGGGGCTCGAACCCACGAACCGAGAGGTCATGACCTAAGCGAAAGTAAGACGCTTAACCGGCTAAGCCACCCAGGCACCCCGTAACAAGAAGAATTTAAGTGAGCAGGTAAAGGGTAACATGAACTAGACTCTGAAAACTTCTATATATTGGAAGGGTAAATAGAAGGCAAAGATAGTCAACAGGAATGATGGGACAATTGGAGGTTATGCTCACAAAAGAAGTCTTCTTTGAATTGGAATGCTTCAAAAATGGAGAAGAGGAAAAAGGATATTTGGTGGAAAGGAAATAGTGCAAGCAAAAGCCGAGGGAACACAGTGTACATCGGAGCTCACAAATGGCGTGTTGTTGAATGTGGCCATCGTAAAGGGTCTCCCAAGAAGAGAAAAAGTGATGGGTGATGAAACCCTGGAAGAAGAACAGAGTCAAACTGCATAAAACCTTTAACGTTATCCCGAGGACAAAAAGGCATGTTTAGTAGTCAAAAGGGGCCATTGATGTTTTGAGTACAGGACATTTACTGTCAGCACTTTTGTTTGTTTGTTTTTTAAGGTCGCTCTGACTTCCACGGGAGAAGATGATTTGGAGGGAGGAGAGACATAATGTTTCTGGAGGTCATTTTATATTCCTGCTATAGAGTAGAACAGGCAGGAGACCAAGCTGAAAATTTTTGGAATGTCTACATTTTAGTTAAGGGACCAGTAAGTTTCAGAAGACAAGGAAGGTGACTCAGAAAGAGTCATCAGGAAAGGAGATAGTGACAGGAAATCCCAAAAGGGAGGGTATTCCTAAATTGCTAAGTGGTCCAACAGAAATAATGATGCTGAAAAATCCAAAAAAGACTTGAAAGAAGCAGCCAGGGGCAATCCTAGGGTCGTATTCAGAGCAGTTTTATTTTTACCACTAATTGGTTTGGGAAGAGATGGCAGGTTCCCCTTACTATTACTGTGCTTTGTGCAACCCCACAATTGGCGTCTGCTCACTCATGTACCAAAATCACAGTTATTTTATAATTTATTTTATGGGAAACTATTATTTATTTTATATGGAAAAACCGAAACTAGACATGCCTGCTGCACATTTGAGCTTCCCTTATTGCCAACAAATTTGGCAATAAGAAGGACGTTTTGCAGTTGAGAAAAGGGTTTCAAAGGCTTTGTGGTTACATGATAACTATGTAGTTAAGACCATCTTTTCCCAGTGTCCACACCTCCATTAAGATGATGAAAGACAGGTTCACAGATTTCAACCTTTCTGTATTTCCCAATACTCACCTCATCAGAATGCATCAGGATCATCAAGACTCATCTCTCTCTCTCTCTCTCTCTCTCTCTCTCTCTTTTTAATCTTTATTTATTTTTGAGAGAGAGAAAGTGGGACAGGGGTAGAGAGAGAAGGAGAGAGAAGATCCAACATGGGGCTCGAACCCATGAACTGCAAGATCATGACTTGAACCAAAGTCAGATGCTTAACTGACTGAGCCACCCAGGCACCCCAGGACACATCTCCTAAAGCATTTTATCACTACTTTGTTCAGTCACAATGAGAAACCTTGATTCCCAGGACAGTGTTCACTTTCCACATTCTCATTTCCAAATAGCTCTGAACATCCACCTGTCAGTGCCTGTTTCCCTCTCTCCTGAGACTGATGGTCTATTAGCAAAATCCCCCATGCCCTCAGAACCTCTCTGGAGGTTCTTTTCATCTCGCTCCTGCTGAAATGTGGTTCCTTCAGTGGCACCGCATACCCTGTAGCTGTCACAAATGGTGAACTAGCAGGGAGCCTGGGTGGCTCAATCTATTAAGCGGCCGACTTCAGCTCAGGTCATGATCTCACAGTTTGTGGGTTCTAGCCCCCAGTGGGCTCTGGGCTGACAGCTCGGAGCCTGGAGCCTACTTCGGGTTCTGCGTCTCCCTCTCTCTCTGCCCTCCCCTGCTCATGCTCTGTCTCTCAAAAATAAATAAATGTTAAAAAATTAAAAAACAAATGTTGAACTAGGGAAGGTTCATCCTTGTTCTTCATTGATTGCTACTCACAGACTTCTCTGTGCTCTCTGACCCACGCCTTCCCTGCTTTAACATTAATTTCATCACATTGTACCATCTACTTCTGGTTCTTTTGAAAAGTCATCTAAAGGACTTCGAGGTTTGTCTCAGTCTTCCACAAATTTCTCTTTAGCTCCTGGCTCACTCCACCACAAGTGTTTCTTGATTTTGAGAGATTTCACTATTTATTTTTTTTAATTTTTTAATGTTTTATTTACTTTTGAGAGAGAGAGAGAGAATGAGTGAGGGAGGGGCAGAGAGAGAGGGAGACACAGAATCTGAACCAGGTTCCAGGCTCTGAGCTGTTAGCACACAGCTGGACGTGGGGCCTTAACCTGTGATCCATGAGATCATGACCTGAGCCAAAGTTGGAGGCTTAACAGACTGAGCCACCCATATATACCTAAAATTACATATTTAGGTATGTAATTCTCCTGGGACTCTTTCTTCCTTGACATCTCCCTTCAATGATGGTTTTTTCCACCTTATCTCAATCACTGAACTCCATGGTCACATACCCATTCTAGACCCAGTGTCTACTTGTCACCTCCCAACTTTCTAGATCCTCAGACCCTTGATTCCCAAATATCCATCAATCCTCACCCACCAGACCACTAATCTATCGACCCTACCTTTTCCCTCATCCATCATGGCCTTCACTTCCCTACATCCTCAGCTTAGTCAACAGTATAGGCTCTCCCTTGCAAATGTTCTCAATTTTCTATGATCAATTATTTTGAATATTCTTTCATATACCTTAATCCACTGGCTTTCTCTTCACTAAGCTTCCTAAGCAAAACCCTTACCATCAATAAACAGCTCTGTAACTCCTTCATTTGTGTATCTGAATAGCTGAATGTGGCTGTTTGGTATTGTGATATATAGGAAATATATATTTCTCATCTGAATGACCAAAATATATTCTCATATGTATTTGGTCTTTGTCTACAGTTTCTGGCTCACAGTTTCCAAAATCCTTGTGATTTCCTAAGTGTTGACAGTGATAAGTGTGTCTTCTGTTATAAATGAAGATGACTTTTGGATGCCATCCAAGGGTAGGGGCTAGTTGCCAGGAGGACCAACCATATGATTAGAAGTTTGGAACTTTTAGTCCCACACCCCTCTCTCCACAACACGGACCTCTGGGGAGGCCGAGGGGATGGAGATTGAATAATCAGCCAATAGCCAGTGACTTAGTCAATCATGACTATGGAATGAAGCCTTCATAAAAACTCAAAAGCTGGTTCAGAAAGCTTCTGCGTTGGTGAACACCAGTCTTCTGGAGATTGGGGAGAGTGGTGTGCCTGTAGGGGGCATGAAGGCTCTGAACCCTTTCTCTATACCTCACCCTATGTATCTCATCATCTGGCTGTTGTTTGTATTCTTTATCATATTCTGTAATAACTGGTAAACAGAAATGTTTCCCTGAATTCTGTGAGCCATTCTAGCAAATTAAAAGAACCTATGGAGGAGGTCACTTGAACCTCCAATCTGGTAGCCAGGTAGGCAGAATCACTGGTGAGAGCCTGGGGCTTGCAACTGGCATGCGAAGCGGTGGCAAGAGGGAGGGGCACAAATTTTTATGACTGAACCCTTAACCTGATGCTATCTTCAAGGAGACATTTTAGTATTAAGTGGAATTCAATTCTCAGACACCCTGGTGATGTCTGGGTGAGAAGAAGACCTCAACACTGGAACTGAAGTTGGGAAAAGTTGGTGTCAGTAGAGACAGGGAAAAAATGTGCAAATCTCTGATTCACTTTAACTTCATGGCTATTACTCAATGTGGGCATTTAATGTTGCAGAGCAATTATATTACTTTCACTCTTCCTCTCTGTTTCATATTCTTCTCAAATCCCTAACACTTCCTCCCTATTCTTTATTCCAGTTCTCTTCTCATGGAAACTATGAGAATAAAACTTCTATGAGCTGCCACATCTTCTCATCTTCTAGAAACAGTATGCAGACATTTTTCCTTTCCTTTTAATGAAATAAACTCCAAGTGTTCCTATTCAAAGTCAAACCTTTCATATATTCACTAGACTCCATTTGCTCTGGCTCTACCTAAGAACTTCACTCCTGAAAATTTCCCCTCTTCTTCATCAAATTATTTCTCTCAACTCTACTATTATCATTAACATACAAATACATAATATATAGTTTATGTATATATGTATATACTCCCATTTTAACCCCATTCCTTGCTTTCCCTAGCTCATCCATCCTTTCACAGCAAAATTTCTTGAAAGAATCCTATATATACAATGTCTCAACTTCCCTCTTCCTTTTACCTATTGAACTGACTCCAATTAAGCTTTTGTCAAAATTTCCAATGGCTTCCACTTTGTTAAATCCAAAATCAATTTCAGTCTCTTCCTTATTTGACTCATCAACAGTGTTTGTTTGGTATTTTCTTCACATGGCTGTAGGAAACCACTCTCCTGTTTTACCTTCTGCCTTGCTAACCTCTTAACCCTGAAGTGACCCAAGATTTACTGTTTAGAATGTTTTTTCTTATCTGTCTACACTCATTCCCTTGTTGATCCTATCCAGTCTCATGGCTTTAAATTTTATCTATATCCCAAAGACTCCAATATGCAAATCTCCAATATAGACTTTTATATCTATTTGAAAAATCCACCTAAATTTTTTAAATTGAATAGTTCTCTTTCTAATGTCACCAAAACTGACCCTCAGTTAATGGCAACTACATCACTCCAGTTTCTCAGATTAGAAATTTTGGTGTCATTCTTGACTCTTTTTTATCTGGCATGTTTCCTGACTATCAAATATATTTTTAAAAAAACATACCAGGACACCTGGGTGGCTCAGCCAGTTAAGCACCTGACTGGTGCAGGTCATGATCTCATGGTTTGTGAGTTTGAGCTTTGCATTCCGCATGGGGTGAGGTCGAGCCCCTCTTCAAATGAGCCCCACTTCTCTCTCTCTCCCCGTCCCGTCCTCTGTCTCTCATGGGATTCTCTATTTCTCCTTCTCTCTGTGCCCCTCTCTCATTTGCACCCTCTATCTCTCAAAAAGAAAAGCAAAACCAAAAACCAAAAACAAACAAACAAACAAACAAACAAACAAAAACCAATACTATTTCTTACCACCTCAATTGCAAATGCTCTTGTTCATACCACTAGCATCTCTTGTCAGAGACCCTCATGACTAGTCTTGTCCTTTCCCCTTCTTGTCTACAGTCCATTGCCAACACTGCATTTACAGTGATTATATTAAGATGAAAGATTTTTTCATACTAACCATGTGAAAATCTCATGCGCTTCCTACTTCCTTCAGAATAAAGCCAAAGTGCCTATATTGGCTAAAGAGGGCCTACATAATCTGGCTTCTTTTTACATTTTTTTCTTAAATAGTTTATTGTCAAGTTTGTTTCCATATAACACCCAGTGCTCATCCCAACAAGTGCCCTCCTCCATGCCCATCACCCCCTTCCCCTCTCCCCCACCCCCATCAGCCCTCAGTTTGTTCTCAGCATTCAAGAGTCTCTCATGGTTTGTCTCCCTCCCTCTCCTCAACTATTTTTCCCCTTCTCCTCCCCCATGGTCCTCCATTAAGTTCCTCCTAAACCACCTATATGTGCAAACATATGGTATCTGTCCTTCTCTGTCTGACATATTTTGCTCAGCATAACACCTTCTAGTTCCATCCACGTTGCTACACATGGCCAGATTTCATTCTTTCTCATTGCCATGTAGTATTCCATTGTATAGATAAACCACATCTTCTTGATCCATTCATCAGTGGATGGACACTTAGGCTCTTTCCATGTTTTGGCTATTGTGGAGAGTGCTGCTATGAACATTGGAGTACGTGTGCCCCTATGCATCAGCACTCCTGTATCCCTTGGGTAAATTCCTAGCAGTGCTATTGCTGGGTCACAGGGAAGTTCTACTGTTAATTTTTTGAGGAACCTCCACACTGTTTTCCAGAGGGGCTGCACCAGTTTACATTCCCACCAACAGCGTAGGAGGGTGCCCATTTCTCCACATCCTTGCCAGTATCTATAGTCTCCTGATTTGTTCATTTTAGCCACACTGACCGGCATGAGTTGTATCTCAGTGTGGTTTTGATCTGTATTTCCCTGATGATGAGGGATGCTGAGCATCATTTCATGTGTCTGTTGGCCATCTGGATGTCCTCTTTGGGGAAGTGTCTGTTCATATCTTCTTCCCATTTCTTCACTGGATTGTTTGTTTTTCAGGAGTGGAGTTTGGTGAGTTCCTTATAGATTTTGGATACTAGCCCTTTATCTGATATGTCATTTGCAACTATCTTTTCCCATTCTGTCCGTTACCTATTAGTTTTATGGATTGTTTCCTTTGCCATGCAGAAGCTTTTTATCTTGATGAGGTCCCAATAGTTCATTTTTGCTCTTGATTCCCTTGCCTTGGGGATGTGTCAAGTAAGAAATTGCTGCAGTTGAGATCAAAGAGGTTGTTTCCTGCTTTCTCCTCTAGTGTTTTTATGGTTTCCTGTCTCACTTTCAGGTCCTTTATCCATTTTGAGTTTATTTTTGTGTATGGTGTGAGAAAATGATCTCATTTCATTCTTCTGCATGTTGCTGTCCAGTTCTCCCAGCACCATCTGTTGAAGAGGCTGTCTTTTTTCCATTGGATACTCTTTCCCGCTTTGTCAAAGATTAGTTGGCTGTACACTTTTGGGTCCATATCTGACTTCTCTATTTTATTCCATTGGTCTATGTGTCTGTTTTTGTGCCAATACCATACTGTCTTGATGATTACAGCTTTGAAGTAGAGGCTAAAGTCTGGGATTGTGATGATGCATCCCATTTTTGTTTTCTTCTTCAATATTATTTTGGCTATTCGGGGTCTTTTGTGGTTCCATACAAAATTTAGGATAGTTTCTTCCAGTTTTGAGAAGAATGCTGGTGCAATTTTGATTGGGATTGCATTCATTGTGTAGATTGCTTTGGGTAGTAGTGACATTTTAACAATATTTATTCTTCTGATCCATGAACATCGAATGTTTTTCCATTTCTTTGTATCTTCTTCAATTTCCTTCATATGTTTTCTGTAGTTTTCATCATACAGATCTCTTATAAATTTGGTTATGCTTATTCCTAGGTATTTTATGTTTTTTTGTGTAGTTGTGAATGGGATAAGTTTCTTGATTTCTCTTTATGTTGCCTCACTATTTGTGTCTAAAAATGCAACCGATTTCTGTATGTTGATTTTGTACCCTGCAACTTTACTGAATTCATGGATCAGTTTCAGTAGGCTTCTGGTGGAGTCTGTCGGGTTTTCTGTTGTGGTTTCCTTTTTACTTCTTTACCTCATTTCTTCCATGTTTAACTATTACAGTCTCCTTACTATTCCTGGATCAGCTCAGGTTTGCTCTGCCTAGAGACTGGGCAGTGTTGTTCCTTTTGCTTGGTTTGCTCTTCTCCACCATCCACAGAGATTGTTCACTTCCTTCCCTCCTGCTTTTATTCAAATGACTCCTTCTAAGTGAGGACTTACCTGTCCATGCTTTTAAAAATGTCATCCTACACCCTGGCTCCTCCTATTTTCCTTTTCTACTTATGATAGTTAATTTTATGTTTCAACCTGACAGGGCCATAGGCTTATGATATATGCCCAGAATATGGCTAAATATCATTTTTGGGTGTGTCTGTGAGGGTGTTTCTGGATGAGATTAGCATTTGAATCTTTATGTTGAGTAAACCATATTACCCTACCTAGTACGAGTGGGGCTTGTTCAATCCACTGAGGTTCTGTATAGTACAAGAAGGCAGGGGAATAGAAAATTGGCTCTCTGCTAGATTGTTTTCAAGCAGGAACATCAGCCTCAGGCTCAGACTGGAACTTTCACCATCCGTTTTCCTGATTTTCCTGGTTCACAGATCTTCAGACCTGGTCTGAAACTATACCACCTGCTGTTCTGGGTCTCTAGTTTGCAGATGGCAGATGGTGGCCATAATAGTGTGAACCAGGTTCTTATTATATCTGTATTATCTATATCTATCTGTCCATTTCTCTGGAGAATTCTGACTAATACAATACTTACTTTCCCCTGATAGTATTTACCACCCCTTAACAGTATATAGACGAGATTGGGTGCATTCAGGGTAGTATGGCCGTAGACACCCCTTAATAGTATATAAACAACATATATTCAAAAATTGTCTCTATTCACAGAAGGTAAGCTACATAGGAACAGAGAAATTGTTTTGTTCAAAGCTGTCAATAATGCAGGGCATGAAGTAACAAACAACTCAGTTTTTTAAAAACTATGAATAGATGACAATAATATAACATATACAAGACAGAGAATAATTATAAAGTTAGCAATGGAAATTTAAGAATTAGATCAAAAGCCCAAATGCTAGAACCAGCCTTGGGAATAAGTAGAAACAATCTTCTTCTGGGAAAAAAAAAAAAAAAAAAGGAGCAAATAGAGAAGAAGAAAATAAATGAGTGTCTATAAAAGCAAATTCTGAGGTAGTATAGTGCAGATTAAAGACATTTCAATTCTGACTACCTCTATTCTTTCATTAAGGTAGTAACCATCTAGTAAAAATGAGGGAGTGATAGCAGGTGCAGTGCATACAATCAGTGGTAAGTATTTGAAACATTAACTCAGTGAATATGTGTTGACTTCAATTAAGTAAGCTAGAGAAGAGTAAATCAAAAATGTTGATACTTGAACCTAAAATGAATGATTTGCAGTGGATATTTAGCTGATCAGGAGCATAAGACAGGGAGTATGTGTTTGGATGGATACAGAAAGGATGATTGACATAGTGAGCATGGCCAAGCTTGGTGAAGATGATGAAATTAAGAATCCTGCAAAGAATGTGCTTGAAACTGCTTTTGTATTTTAACGAATATTTAGAAATAAGCATACAATTGTTCATAGTACTTCTTTATTATCCTTTTAATGTCCATAGGATCTGTAGTAATGCTCCCTCTTTCACTCCTGATACTAGTTTTGTGTCCTTTTTTTTTCTTAGCCTAACTGGAGGCATATCGATTTTACTGATCTTTTCAAAAAACCAGATTTGGGTTTTATTGATTTTCTTTATTAATCTCGTGTTTTCAATTTTGTTGACTTTTGCACTAATTCTTATTACTGGCATACATTGGAAATAATAGAGGGTCATTCCAGACCACCACAATAAAGCCAATATTGCTTTATTAAATATAGTTCTATACTTCTATTTTAACATAGAACTATATTAAAATATAGCAAGTCAAGTGAATTTTTTGTTTCCCACTTCATATAAAGATCACATTTACACTATACTGTAGTCTATTAAGCATGCAATAGCATTGTCTTAAAAAAATGTAATTCCTTAAGTATAAAATATACTATTGCTAAAAAGTGCTAACCATTATGTAAGCTTTCAGCAAATCATAATCTTTTTGCTGGTAGAGGGTATTGCTTCTATGTTGCTGTCTGCTGACTGATCAGGGTGGTTGTTGCTAAAGGTTCAGGTAGTTGTGGCAATTTCTTAAAATAAGACAACACTAAAGTTTGCTGTGTTGATTGACTCTTTCTCTTGAATACTTAGGGACCATTGTAGGTCCTTAATTGACCTAATTTCAATATTACTGTGTCTGAAAGAAAAGGGAGACCTGATGAGAGGGAAAAAGACAAAGGAACAGCTGGTCTATAGAACATTCAGAACATACTTAAAATTTATTAAATTTGTTGTCATAAATAGGTGATATCTGTGGTGTTTCAAAAACAAAGACAATAGTTAACAAAGATCACTGGTCAAAAGTCACCATGGGGCACTGGGGTGGCTCAGTCAGTTGAGCATCTGACTTCAGCTCAGTTCATGATCTCACGGTTCTTGGGTTCAAGCCCTACATCGGGCTTGCTGCCGTCAGTGCAGAGCCTGCTTGGGATCCTCTGTCCCCCTCTCTCTCTGCTCCTCTCCTGTTCATGTTCTCTTGCTCAATAAAATAAAATAAATTAAAAAAAAATTTAAATCACCATAACAAATATAGTAAGTTTGTAATATTGTGAAAAATACCAGAATGTGATAAAGAGACATGAAGTGGGTAAGTGCTGTTGGAAAAATGGCACCAGTAAATTTGCTTGACTCAGAGTTGCTTGATTCAGACCTTCAGTTTGTTAAAAAAAAAAAAAAAAAATGCAGTATCTGTGAAGCACAATTATGTGGAGCACAATAAAATGAAGTGTGCCCATAGTTCTTTTACTTGCTTACTTTGGGGTGAATTTGTTCTTCTTTTCCCAGTTTTTTGAGGTGGAAACTTAGGTTATGCATTTCCAATATTTCATCTTTTCTTACATATGCATTCAGTGCCTACAAATTTCCCTCTAAGCACTGCTTTTGCTGCATCCCACAAATTTTGATAATTTGTTTTCATTTTTATTTAGTTCACAATAGTTTTTAATGTCCTCTTGAGATTTCTTTGACTGATGTGTTATTTAGAAGGATGCTATTTAATCTCCATGTTATTTCACAATTATCTGTTATTGACTTTTTATCTCTTAATTGCTCTATTTTTCCCCTATGAATTTATCAACTTTTCTATTGAAAAGGGCTACATTGCCTACATTTTACCTTCATTCTCCTAGTGAGAGTCTCATTCCGCTAGTGCAATGTTGGCTATGATCCTAAGCTGAATTCCTCTCCAACAATGATCCTAAGCTGAATTCCTCTCCAACAATTGCTCTTCACTAAGAGAGTGGCTTCAGGTAAGGTTATGTTCCTTCTGGGAGGCAGCCCACTGAACTTGACTGGTTAGTTCAAGAGACCTAATGGCCTGTACCCCATGCATCATGTAGGACAACTGTGAAGGCTCAGCCAAATTCTACAACTCCCTGTAAGATCAGCAGAGTCCTTTGCAGCAACTGATTGACAGTTCAGCTTCCTCTTCTGCTCAGTCTTCCCCTCATCTTTCACAGTGGTTGTTTCTGGGAACTCTACCCAATATTTATCTGCACACAATATCAGAGTCTCATAAAATTTGACCTATGATGATTGTAGTAGAATTGATTCAAGGGGGCAAAGTCTAAAATGAGCTGTTTAGAACTGGATCACCAGCAAGCGAGCTGTAATAAAAATTTCTTCAGTAGGAATAGATTAAACATTGTTAGGTCCAGACATCTAGTTATGGTGAAATTATTAAAATGTTCAGTGGTACATAACTGGGAACAGATATTAAATGGAAGTCACTGACAGGTATAATTTCTCATTAGTTTGAGAATTTCAAAAATAATAATTTTAAGGACTTTGGAATTTGATGGTTATTTTTGGGAGTCATTGATACATTGGAGGCCAGGAAAATCTGAGGGTGATTAATCAACGTATATAACTAACAGTATAAAACTCAGAGGGTCTCCCATGGCCATCAGAGAGTGAAAGCTGAAGATTCAGTATCTATTTAAGGAGTGTAGAGCTTCTTAGAAAGTACATTCTTCAGCTCCACAATGTCTGTGATGCCAAGATCAGGTCCCAGATTCTAGAATATGGGATGCAGATATCTAGCATATAGAATTTTCCAATCTCCAGAAACCCTTGAGCCCTTTGAGACTATTAATATGATACACTGCTCCTATTAATTAACAGTCTAGCCTAATTTGCTTGAGCTGTCTTCCCTGCCAGACCCATGTGCTTTTCTCAGGATATGCCCCTACTTTTCCCCCCCCCCCCCCCCCGCCCAATCACAAGTCAATAACGATGGGGAAATCACAACCTAACCCATTGGAGGAAGTGCTGAGTCTGCTAACACAGCAACAGGATTGTAAGCAGAAGGAAAAGCTAGCCAATATACACTGGCTGGATCCCAGAGGGTCCATGTGGGATTACATTCAGAGGATGCTGGATAAAAAAGAGTTTATTTATGTGAGAGCACACTCCTAGGTTACAGGATTTAAAATACATGCAAAGTCCCTGGGAGAAGGGCAAACAAGGTGGTGGGAGAGCCCCCAGAAGCTTAGAGAAAGTCAGTGATGGATTACACTGTTACATTGTGCAGGTAGGAATGTTAGAACCCCCATAGCTTACAGTCATAGAGGGATCAAAGGGTTTAAAGAAGTAGGCATGCCTGAGTGGTTATACTAAATAGGTCAAGAAACCTACTAGATCACTATGATTCATGGGAGAAAATTTCACTTAGCCAAAGGAACAAAGAATGTGCTAGTGAGAGAAGCGTGGGCATGGCTGAGATAGATGTTCAGTGGTGACTGTCCGCTAGAGACCAGGGATGACTGTAGGAGATGCTGTTGATAGCTGGGCTCACTGACAGCAATGGGACTCATAGGAACTCTAGTTAATAGAGGCAACGTAGCAGTGCTGAACTGTCAGAAACTAAGTGGGATGATTATTGTAATGAATGGCAACATCAGACTAGTGGCCAAGAGACGACCTGCAGAAATCTATAGACATGGTTCTCTCAGCTCAATATGTACAGCCAAATAAAGGATGTTTGATCAGGAGGCTGAAGGCAGTTACTCTAATTAAAAAAAAAAAGTCAATCTTTTATCCAGATTCCATATATGAACCAGTTTTCAGATCTAGAAATTGTTTATTATAGGAGAGACTTGTAATTCAGAGGGACGGAACTTGCAACACCACAGCAAGGGTACATAGTATTGACTCTCCCAGTCCCTCCCCCATTGCCGGTGCCACTTACTTGGGTAATTTTATACTGGAATGAGGGCTAAGAACCCAAACCTTCCAAGATATCTTCACACAGGGTCCAAGTTGCTATAGCTACATGGAGGACCAAAGCACCACTGTGGCCTTCTTGTTTGGGGCAAAAATTTTTTAAATTTTTTATTTATTTCTGAGGGAAAGCAAGACAGAGAGAGAGAGAGAGAGAAAGAGAACGTTAGCAGGGGAGGGTCAGAGAGAGAGGGAGATACAGAATCTGAAACAGGCTCCAGGCTCTGAACTGGCTGTCAGCACAGAGCCCAACACAGGGCTCAAACCCACGAACCATGAGATCATGACCTGAGCCGAAGTCGATGTTCCATGGGGCAAAATTGAGGGGACTTAATGGAGTCAAGTCTCCATTGTGTCTCACAGTGAGTTCACTGGACTACTGGATTTGTAGACTCATTTGGTCTCTGAATACACAATTGCAACAGACATACTTTTGGAAAAAAAAAATGGCTGCTTGAAGGTTAAAAATCATCATAGTGGGAAAGACAAAGGCAAAATCTGAAATTGCCTCTCACAATGGTCATGGATGTATATATATTGAAATCAGGGGAGAATAAGCAGAGATTATTGCTATTACTAAAGACATAATGGATTCAATATTAGTGACCCACATTATATCTCCACTTAACTCCCTAATTGGGTCCCTACAAAACCCAGATAGATCCTAGGTTTATGGTGGACTTCTTATTGAAAAGTTAGCCTAGAAGAAATCTCAAATGCAGTTGCTTTGCGAGATGTGGCATCTTTGCCCAAGGTGGTTAATATGTCGGGCACATGATATACAGTATGTGATCTGGCCAGAATGTTCCATATCTTCCATATCTTCAGAAAAGAGACCAAGAAACCATTTGTATTTACTTCAAATGGACAACAGTATATTTTCACACTCTTAATTAGCACTGTGTTAATTCTCCTGTCCTAAATCAAGATACAATCTGAAGGTATCTCAACTATAGATTTTACCAGCTTAGCGGACATGTTCCCAGAGAGAAAATGTTTCCAAACAAAAAAAGAAAAGGAAGAAAGAAAGTAAGAAAAAAACAAAGAAAGAAACAAAGAAAGAAAGAAAGTTAGTTTAGCTAATTTTCCTTCATCTTTGAGTTATGGTTGCCAGTAGGTTATTTTCAACTACTTGTGCCAATTTCCTTCCCCTCTCTTAGCTGTTCTTCCCAAGGGCATTCTCCAAAACACCCCCGAACACAAATCACAGGATCTGATAGTCTCTGTTTCCCTAGGAACTGGCCTTCAACAACTTCTAACCTACCATAGAATTTTCTCATTTATTGGTTTTCTTGCTTGTTTTCTCTTTTCCTTATAGAACATGAGATCCAGAAGGGCAGGAATCTTTGTTGGCTTCCTTTTTAGATATGACTCAACATCCTAGAACAGACCCTGGCTTGTTGAAATCACTCAAGAAATGTTTGAACAATGCATGTTGTATATGAAGACTCAATTTATTAACTTTAACTGTGACTGGTTTTGTAACTCCAATTCTTCTAAAAACCATCTTGTCTTTTAGAGCATCTTGCTATGTGATCTAACTTTTTTGAAATCTATTTCCTGAAAACTGAAGGCCTTATTTTAAGTATATCTCATGATCATACATAGCTATTAGTTTTTAAATAGCTTGATAATATTTCAAATTATCTAAACAACTATATATTTTTACTCAAATAGCATAGAAAAACACAATGGAAAGCTAATGTTACAACCCAGAGATACATGCTATTAGATATCCATCCTTTAATACTTCTCTCTAAGCACCACACACACACACACACACACACACACACACACACGTTTATTTATTTTTGAGAGAGAGAGTTGTTAGCACAGAGCCCGGTGTGGGGCACAATCTCATGAATTGTGATATCATGACCTGAGCTGAAATCAAAAGTCAGACAATTAACTGAATGAGCCACCCAGGTGCCCAGCACTACATATATTTTTAATTTACCTAAATAAGATATTGTATCTTCTTTTTTGTTATTAATATTTTTACCTTTTGTTCAGTTTGATTACTTGCACTACCCCCAGTTCAATCTCTTTCCTGGTTACCAAGGATTATATTCTACTTTTCTCCTTACATATATAATCATTTACAAACATGCTTATACCTTGTGAGTTTGGGTATGATTTCTTTCAGGTATTGTGATGGATAGAGGCACCCCCTAGGTCCCCTTTCAACCAAGGGCTAGAAGCTAGTAATGCTGTCAGCCTATGGCCTCAGCCCTCAATTCCCTCCAGGATTGCCTCAGGGGCAGAGAGCTGCCTCACTGGAGGTCAGGCCATTTCCTGAGCCCACCAAGTGACTGAATATGACTTACTGGCCATTCTGTCCCAGTGCATTCTGATGGCCCATTTTAGTTTCAGACCATCCTACTGGGTCAGCTAAGATTTTCATCAGGCCTGTTGCACAGTCCAGTTTCACCTTCTGCCACATCTTCCTTTTCCCTTCCTTTCCACAGGTGTTGACTGTAAACCACTCCCTAATAAATACCTAAAGCCTAAATTCCATCTGAGATTCTGCTTCCTGGAGAATCCAACCTGAGGAACAGATCCTATTATGTATTCATCTCTGCATCTTGCTTTTCTCCCTCACTATAATCATGGATTCTGTCCCAGACAATTGACATACATCAAATGCTCTCTTTTGAATGACTATGTAATTTTCCAGGGTTTTCATGTTTCACAATTTGTTCAACTTCCCATACAAGGGAACATTCTAGTAGTTTCCAAATTTTATTTTTAACCATACATAAAGTTACTGAAATAAATGTCCCTGTCACAGACCAATTTAAACTAAAAATCACATGATTACTTGTGAAGTTCCTACTACTTGTCTTCACTAATCAGTTCTCCTTTATTTCTTTAACAAAGTCCATAGTAGTCCACTTATGTCTTCACCTACTTTCTGAGAATTCTAATATTATCAATTCAGGTCATTAATTTAAGGAGTTCATGGCTGATAACTATAGAATTAAAGTCTTCACAATTTCTCAGCCAGTCTTCTTTTCCTAATTTTGTGAAATATATAAAACAATACTGTCAATATTTGTCTTTAGCTGGGGTAAATCACTCCCATAAAAGTAATAATGTCAACTTTACTCCTGTCTTAATCTAATCCACATGCACTGAAGACAATATTCAAACCTAAAACTTTGAAATCACAGACTAAGTTGGAATCCTGGCTATATAAAATATTCCACGTGATATCCAAGTATTCAAACTCTCTCAACTTTCCTCATTTGTAAAATGTACTTGTGTTACTGTGTTTCAGGGCTCTGTAATCTTTACAGAACTGAAGATTCTATAGGTTTATCTCTGGCAAAGTGCTTGACATGGAAAAGATATTCTATAAATCATTCTAATCATTTTTTTCATATTCTTGTATTTGCATGCACATATGTGTATATAAATGCTATATTCACATTTTTTCTAAAAGTTATTTCATTTGAAAGAAATCCACCTTTGTTCTGCTCAATGAAACTAAAGAATACTACCTCATGTGGACTATGTGCTATCTCATTAGATGAATTTACCCCCTTGTAAAATTCCAGGCTCACTGTATTTCCTAAGTCACCAGAGTATAGCTCATTGCCCATATGGAAAAGTAGAAGTGTATAGAGCAAGTGTATGTACTTTATAAATTGAGCCACATTTTCAGTTTCAAGACAGCAACAAAACAAAACAGAATCCACTATAGATTCAAGGAACCAGGTCAGATCTAAACTAGAGCTAACGTACAAGCCTCGGCATGGAGTCAATCAGTATCATTTCACCTCTCTGTTCCTGCATCAGGAGCTGATTTCCTCAGCCTGAGATGCTCATGAGCCCTCTTTGGTGCTGTATAAAAACTTTTCCCCCAAATGATCCTTCTGTTATATAGCACCAGTAGTTCAAATTTTCCTCTATCCTCTTTTTTATAACATATTCTTTAATTGGCAAAGTTTTACTCTTTATTTTTATTTTCTTTGACCTTCTACCTTTCTTCTTAGATTGCATTTTCCATCCTGTCTAGCAAGTCTACTAATCCATGTGTTTGGGAACATTGGTCACAATCTTTCATCTTTTCTTCAGGTAAAAGGTGATTCAACTCAAGCCAGAGTCTCACACCTGTTGGAGATTAGGTACTTAAACCATGAGTCGAAGAGCAGTGGATAGAATGTAAGAACCAGAGAACCTCTAGACAAAAACACAAGAGGGGCAAAGAATTCTCTGTCAAACAAATGTCTCTAAATAGTTACCAAAGTTTGTGGCAGCAGAAAGCAAATCCAAAGTGGAGCCAGCACTAAGAAAAGGCCCCCAAACCCCATTTTAATATAGTGCTTTTGAAATATTACAGCAAAAGCTGTCCTACACTTCAGGTATTAAAATAACATTTTACTATTTGATGAGTTACTAGAAGATCTAAAGGTAAAACAAGAATTCACTTAGGAAAGTTTTATTAAATGTATGTGTAACATCTTTATGAAATCTTTAACAACCTGGGTGTTACTTGTCCCCCTTTTGAGCAACCAAAAATACGTGGGGCATTTTGGATTATCACAATGACTGAGGGGTATTACTTGCATAGTGTTGGCAGTGATCAAGGATGTAAACATCCTGTGGATACTTCTGTCAATACAGACCAATAACAAATCAGTTTATGCAAAATGGCATTGATCTTTCAACTGAGAAATACCACATAGATTCAGATATGCTGCTAAGCTAATCATAAACTCACTCTTTGATATGTTACCTAGTAGAACTCAATCTATAGCATATAGTTACTCCTGCACCCATCACCTCTAGCTCTGGCTACATAAATACAGTCTCTAGTATTCAAGCTGTTCTATTCAGTATCAGAGATAGAAAATAAAAATAGATGCTTGTGAGGAAAACTTGGGAAAAAAAAAGGAAAAAGCTTCTCAGATAGGGTCTTGTTCCTTTCTAGGATATGTTTCTCATTAGCTGAAGACTCCTTTTGACAAAAGTATACACAACTAAGAAAAAAAGCTACTCAGATTTAGAGAACAAAGCTCACCTCAGCCAAAGGTTTTTAAGTACACATGGATCCACATGTGGGTACAAACATACAGGTATCCACACACAAGTCATTATGCTAATTAGTAAAGATCAAGACAGACTATGTTTACTTAAAGGAAAATTCTCTGACATGGAAAGTTTTAACAAAAATGTAAGGGATAATCCACAGGAATGATATTAGGCATTCTCAAGATACGGATACAGATGGTGGAGAGATGCATAATCATTATCACAGGGTAAATATTAGGACTAGTGAAGATTTCCTAACCTGGTAAGAACCTCTGGCAGCTGAAAATGTTTTGAGCTATTTGTAAAAGTGCTATTGTGCTCTTGTTAGTGGGACAGAGGTTTAGATATTTATATCATCATGTGGAGAAAATTATACCTGCCTGGATTAACAGCTTTAAATTTTCTGACTAGCATTTGGGTGAATTTTTGAGAATAACAACTGAGGACAGTTAGGATGATCCCTTTTTTGATGTTCATATTTGAGTAAGAGCACAAAAGTTTCTGCTTATAACATTTGATTCAGCAGTTCTCTTAAAGATTTTATTGCAAAATGACTAGTATATTCTAAAGTTTACTTAATATCTGAATTATTTTCATCAGGAAAGATTTTGAGGGGCAACTCTTATTTTGAAATCCACATAAACATACAAAAATGTCTTCTTGCTTCTAGGACCATGGTCTAAAATCTCTTTGTGTTAGTTTCTCTATGCTAGAACTATCAAAAATTATTTCCCCCTTTTTCCTCTCTTTGTACTCACAACTGAAGGGAAGTATTATTATATAGGGGAAGTTCCTTCCTAAAATACAAATGACATAGTCTTTCATTAACCCAGCCAACAGTATTACAATCAGGTTCTCAGTAGATAATCCCACTCTTACTGTTATGCTTCAAACATTTAATAATATTTGAATGCTACCCCATGTTTAAATAAATGCCTAATATTTTTGGTCCAAGTTGAGGTTCAATTAAAAATAATCTGTGTCTGTTTCAGAGACACAGAAAGTAATAATAAGGGGCAAGTGTCATAGATAGGAATTATAGTCCAGTGTAGCACCAGGTGAAAGGCATTGGCTCCCCAAATCTTATCCTATATACCATCCATTAAGCAAATGTATCTTTCTGTTCTCACAATGTCGATGCCATACAAAGCATGAGTGAAATTTGAGGCTCCCTAGCTTTAGGATATTAGATATTATCAGAAGAGATGGGACTGGGACCATCAGTTAATATCATCAGCCACCCTGGCATCAGGCAGAACTGCTCTCTCCTCTAGGCTATACCACTTGCTGACTTAGTCTTCTCACCTTTCTAAACCTCATTCTTCTCAATGAAATTCATCATGTGAAAATGATGGCTTCTAGTTCTAAAATTCTCTAGTGCTAAAGAAATCTTTACTTTCTTGAGCTTTCTATAGAAGTTCCAATGGAAGCATGGAAAATAAAACACAGGAAGAGAGGGATGGAATTAACTACTTAAATAAAACATTCTCTATGCTATATAAATAAGGTAAAGTGTTGTCTATGCCAAAGATTATGAACAAAAGTATAAGGTAACCTCCCAAGTGAAAAAATACTTATAAGGAACATGCCAAAGCATAGTATCTTCACATATGAAAAACTTACACAAATACAAAAGAAAATTATAAGATTTATATTTAGAAAAGTAAGCATATAACATTAAAATGGGTCACAACATTAAAAATTCATATGGGTGATAAACTTATGGATAAGTCACTAGATTGCCTGAAGAGCAAACTATTTTCCCATACCTCACTTCCCCATGTTTCAAGACTTTTATTTATTTTAATTTTTTTTTAATTTGAGAGAGAGAGAGAGCATGAGTGGTGGAGATAGGTAGAGGGAGAGAGAGAGAAAGAGAGAGGGAGAGTCTTAAGCAGGCTCCATGCTCAGTGCAGAGCCCAGTGCTAGGCTTCATCAGACAACCCTGGGACCTGAGCTGAAGTCAAGAGTCAGATGTTCAACTGACTGTGCCACCCAGGTGCCCTAGGACTTTTATAATTTCAATTTCTTTTCACTTTTTCTCCTATAATCGGTCTACTTCTCAAGTAATTATGTCTCTTCAATCTCCATTGAGGAACTAGAAGTAATCAGGCAATGCTCCCTCAACATCACAGCATCAAATCTATATATGTAACTGCTTTTGTTCCTATATTCTCTGTCTATCCTCCAATCACAAGGGTTGAACTGTGGCTAGTATCTCTCTTAGCTATAGTTATAAAAATACTGCATAACAAATCACCCTGAAATTCAGCAGCTTAAAATATACTCCGTTGTTATATCATTCACATGCCTGTAGTTTGGCTGGAGCTGTTCTGTCTCACTCTGCATTCCTGCAGGGTTGCTGGGATGTCTCTGCTTCACCACATCCATTCTGGGTCTGAGACTGGGGGGGACATTGGATTCTCAGTGAGAACATTTCATGTCAGAGTCTGAAAGCCTCAGAGAGGAGAGTAGGAAAACATGACACTACTTATGACCAGGTCTGAACTGATACACAGTTACTTCTGCCCATATTGGCCAATAACAGGAGTCACTTTGCTAAGTCTAATATAAATGTGCCAGGGAAAGTGTCCTGTCTTTAAAGGAGGCTCTATAAAGTCACAGGATTCACATCCTGTGTGAATACATCAAGAAGCAAAGAATTCAGAATAGAAATGCAGAATTCAGAGAAATGAACAAGAATGACATAGTCTGGACTCTTACAGAAAATTGTCTACTGGGGATATGGAAATTATAAGTAGAAAGATGAGGACTGCAGGTACATATGGCACTTGAGAATCTTAAGTACTTAGTAGATACCTGAAATACCTTTGAAGATGAGCTTTGTAAGAGAGACAGAATGAAAAAAGGAAAGACCCAAGGACAGAATCTCATGTTTAAGAGATAACAGAGAATTAAGATCTTTTGGAAGAGATTGAAAAGGAAGGTCCAGGGGCACCTGTGTGGTTGAGTCAGTTAAGTGTCCAACTCTTGACTGTAGCTCAGGCCATGATCTCATGGTTCCAGAATTCAAGCCCCATATTGGGCTGTGCAGTGGAATGTGGAACCTGCTTGGAATTCTCTCTCTCTCTCACTCTCGCTCTCTCTCTGAAAATAAACATTTTAAAAAAATACAAAAGAAAAAAAAAAAAAAAAAACTCACACGCATCAATTAATGCAGTTGCCTAAATTACTGTATGGGAAAGAAAGAGTGGGAGACAGTGCTGGGTTCAAATTTCCTGTGCTCTTGCTGGNAAACATTTTAAAAAAATACAAAAGAAAAAAAAAAAAAAAAGAAAAGATAGGTCCAGAGGGATAAAATAAAAACAAGAGAAGGAACTGAAACCAAGATGGAAGTGACCTTCTAGAAGGTAAGTAAAAAGCAAAATCCTTCACAGTTCACAGAGACTGTGGGCTGAAAAGGGTCCACTTGATGTAGCCATTAAATTGTCAGTGGTGTTGATGATGATGTCAGTGGGTGGTGGAGCTAGACACTAGATTGAAGGGGCTTGAGGAAGTAGAAACAGTGAATATGGTCTCCTAAGATTCTAGGTTTAATTATGAAGGGAATGAAAATGACAAGACAGCTTAAAAGGCTTGAAGATATCAATAGAGAGAAAAGGACAAAGGGTAAAATAGAACATAAGGCCCTCCATAAACAAACCATTGCTTTCTTCTCAATCTTCTGTTTCTTTTCCCCTTTTGAGCTCCTTAGTCACTTGAAATTTCTCTAACATGCCATATTTTTTTCACTTGGACAAACCATTTTGGGTGCTTTTTCCTGCTCGAAATAACTTTTCATCATAAGACATTCTCTTATATTCCTTCATGTCTTTACAGGGACATGCAAAACATTTATGAATCCCTAACATGCTTTAGGCACTGCATTCAGGGCATTACATCAATTGTCTTAATGAATCATCACAGAAACTCTGTAATATTGGCATGATGATTTCCATTTTATAGGTGAAAACTTGGACTAAGAAAGGTATAATGACTTGCCCAAATATACATCTTGTACGTGGTAAGTCAGAAATTTGAATTTATGACTGACTCCAAGGCCTGTGTTCTAGTTTCAGCTTAATTAAGCACCACCAGCTCCTTTGTAACACTTCTGTCCTGAGGGTGGGATCTCTCCTGTAAGCCCGGAGGGCAGACATAGGGGACTTTGCATCATAATAGACTGAAATTGATCTCACCTATCTTTGCAACACTGACATATCTTACATACATCAGCTCTAGCACTTATTACAACATATAATAACATTGAAAAATATAAAGAGTGCTCTCACAGGCAGCAAGGAGCCATACAAGATTTTGACTATTTAAGCAGAGAGTGATTTACACTTAGCTGTGAGAGGAAACACTTATACTAATAAGGAGAGTAAAGGGTCTCTTCCTTTGAAAAGGAAGGGACCTGAAGCAGAGAGATAAGTTGATTAATAATTTCTGATCCAAGTGAGAGAAGTGAGGACCTAACCAAAGGTAGTATAGGGAGGCTAGAAATGAGAAGGAAAGTTTGAGGGTTTATGAAGCAGAATCACTAGGACTTGGCCAGTTGGATGGGGAGAGTGATGACACAATTTTTTTAGCTGAATGGATTGAATAGATTGAATGGATTGATGCATCATCTCAATGAAAATGGAAATATAGAAGAGAGAACAGATTTGAGGAGGAAGTGTGGAGCCAACTATGAAATATGTGTGAGACATGGAGGAGAGGGAAGAAGAACACAACCGAGATCCTGAGTAGAAATACAACCAAGTCTGAGAAATTCTATATTCAAAACTCATTCAATCTATAGAAAGTTTTAGTTCCAATTATTATCTGTTGATTTTGACTCTGTGTGGCAACCAAACACATTTCTATACAAGACTTCTCAACAGAACACTATTTCTCGAGGTCTCCCATGATGAAATAAAAATATATTCTTCAAAAATACTGCATTTTGCTCTTCCCACAAGTGGCCTAAGGTGATCTCTGATAACACTTTGCTATTCACTCGACCCCCAAACCCCCACAAAATCATGCAAATCACATGATTCAAATCTTTGTGTTCCCTTTAAGAACATCTGTGCAACTACCCAGGCCATGGAGTGTATGCATATCTGAAAAGCCACCAAGTATCTGAAAATACCACTTTACAGAAGCTAGTCCATCGTTATAATAGTGGGGTTGGCATGTGTGCTCACACCAAACAGGGAGTGGACACAGGGTCAGTGGCTCCAAATGAGTGATTTTTTTGCTGCACGTGCTTACAAATGCAGAGTAATACTGAACTTGATGGTTTAGATGTAGATTCTCTGATCATTGAGCACTTATGGGTGAACAAAACTACCAAGATGTATTGGCTCTTTACAGACATCAGTGGCAGATGAGCCCATACATGATCTTGCCCTGAAACATTGAGGTGATCTTATGGAAAAGAACAAATTGTTTCCAAGTCACAGAAGCAGGTTTCACAGAAGATATCCCTGAAGAAACTAAAGAAACTTACATCCTGTGAATAAATTTAGCCTAAAATAAATGCAAATAAGGGTAAAAAATAATTTTAGTTAAAAAGAAATTTTCAAATTGCTATTTTAGTTTTGTGTTGCTGAAATGTGATGTGTTTAATGCCCACCAGCATCACTTGTACCCAGTGGCTTCTAGTTCTATAATGACATAATAATCTGGATGTTGCTTTCCAGATATTTTTGGGGAGTATTTAAAAACTAAAGGAGTGCTTTTAAGATTGACTATGAACCACAGAAAACACACATTTGCTATTTGGTAAAGGGGAGAGCATAACATAACTGGCCAATATCACATCAGCATTTTCCAGAGTGAAGTCATGCCACATTCCACACAGGTATATATATCACTTTCCCTCTCTTGGTGTTGACACTGCAATTTTGAAGTCTTATGGGGCTCTGTTGAAGTTTAAAAATAAAAAAGAGGGAGGGGTGATATTAATGATTTTGGATTCTCCTTCCATATTCCTTTTGTCAGATACTATCATGTGACTCAGAATGCTAAAGCTCTTCTCTATTAAAGATGTTATTTTAATCACATATATATTAGAATTTCTGTTCCTTCAGGAGAGTTAGCTGCAATAGTTAAGTTGTACTGAGGAGACTTATAAAAAGTGAAATTATCTTTGCCAAAGTTTCAGCAATAAGTTTGGTCATTAGTGCTCTCTAGTGGAGCAGAGATTTTGTGCTTACATCTTCAGACATCTCTCAGAAAGCTGTGTTCCCAGCAAATCTTACACATTGCTCAGCACGGCCTGATGCTTATGGCCATACAGGCTGTACTGTGGTGCTTGAGTGTGGAGTCACGAGGTGTCAGCAGGGAGTTTTTAGACATCCTGGATTCTGACTGAAATTGCATCATTTTTTTCAAACCTGTTTTGGAAGTGATGTTTCATCCTGTTACTTTGTTAAAGGCCATGCATATGCACATTCCATTCACACTCTAGTAAACATAGAAATGGTATAACTTTAAGCACCAGATCTTACTGTTTCAGCAACCTGTATACTCTCCTTTTATTGTTCTTAAATTATAGTTAATTGCTATTCTAAATGTATCACATTATAGACATTTATTACTCTTAAATTATACAGAGATACCTTGTTTAATTGAGCTCTGCTTTTTTAAAAAAATTTTAATGTTTATTTATTTTTGAGAGAGAGAGAAAGCAAGCACACAAGTGGGAGAGGAGGAGAGGGGGAGATAAACTGAAGCAGGCTCCAGGCTCTGAGCTGTCAGCACAGAGCCCGACATGGGGCTAGAACTCATGAACCATGAGATAATGACCTGAGATGAAGTCAGACGCTTAACTGACTGAGCCACCCAGTCACTCCTATTGAGCTCTGCTTTAATGTGCTTCACAGATATTGCATATTTTACAAATGGAAATTCTGTGGCAACCTTGCATCAAGCAAGTCTATTGGTGCAATTTTTCCAACAGCATTTGCTCACTTTGTGTCTCTGTGTCACATTTTTGTAATGCTCACAATATTTTAAACTTTTTCATTATTATTATATTTGTTTTGGTGACCAGTATTCAGTGATCTTTGATGTTACTATCATTTTCTGGTTGCCACAAATTGCACCCATACAAACAACGAACTTAATAAAATGTTGAGTGTGCTCTGACTGCTCCACAGACTAGCTATTCCTCCATCTCTTTTCCTCTCTGTGGACCTCACTATTCCCTGAGGCACAACAATATTAAAATTAGGCCAAGGGCACCTGAGTGGCTCAGTTGGTTAAGTATCCGACTTCAGCTTAGGGTTCTCACAGTTCGTGGGTTTAAGCCCTGCATCAGGCTCTGTGTTGACAGCTCAGAGCCTGAGACTGCTTCAGATTCTGTGTCTCTCTCTCTTTCTCTCTGCCCCTCCCTTGCTCGTGCTCTGTCTTTCTGTCTCTCTTAAATAAATAAATAAATAATAAATAAAATTAAGCCAACCTATAACCACTCAATGGTCTCTAAGTGTTCAAGTGAAAGATAGAGTTGCAGGTCTATCACCTTAAATCAAAAACTAAAAGTGATTCATCTTAGTGAGGAAGGCATGTCAAAGTTATGACAAGTTGAAAGCTAGACATCTTGTACCAAACAACCAAATAAGTTAGAAAAGGCAAAGGAAATGTTCTTGAAGGAAATTAAAAGTGCTATTCCAGTGAACACAAGAAGGATAGGAAAGTGAAAGACTGTTATTGTTGATATGGAGAAGTTTCAGTGGTCTGAATAGAAGATCACATCAGCCACAACATTTCCTTAAACCAAAACCTAATCCAGAGCAAGGCCCTAGCTCTCTTCAATTCTATGAAGGCTGAGAGAGGTGAGGAGGTTGCAGAAGAGAAGTTGGAAGCTAGCAGAGGCTGGTTCATGAGGTTTATGGAAGGAAGCTGTTTCCATAATATGAAAGTGCAAGGTGAAGCAGAAAGTGCTGATGTAGAAGATACAGCAAGTTACTCAGAAGATCTAGCTAGATAATTAATGAAGGCGGATCCAATAAACAACAGATTTTCAATGCAGACAAAACAGACTTCTAGTAGAAAAAGCTGTCATAGCTAGAGAGGAGAAGTCAATGCCCGGCTTTAAAGCTTCAAAGAGCAGGCTGACTCTCTTGCTAGTGGTTAATGCAGCTGGTGACTTTATGCTCTTTGACAATTTATGCTCATTTATGCTGATTTGCCATTATGAAAATCCTTGGGCCCTTAAGAATTCTGCTAAATCTACTCTTTCTGTGCTCTATAAATGGAACGACAAAGTTTGTATGACAACATAGCTGTTTATAATCTGTTTAGTAACTATTTTAAGCGCACATTTGAGAGAACTACTATTTAGATTAAGAGAGTCATTTCAAAGTTTTACTCTCGTTGACAATGCACCTGCTCACCCGAGATCTTTGATGGAGATGTACAACAAGATTTATGTTGTTTTAATCTGCTAACACATCCATCCCAGAGCCCAGGGGTCAAATAGTAATTTCAGATTTCAAGCCTTATCATTGAAGAAATACAGTTCATAAGGGCATAGCTGCCATAGATGGTGATTCCTCTGATGGATCCATGCAAAACAAATTGAAAACCTCTGGAAAAGATTCACTATTCTATGTCACTAAGAAGCCATTAAGATTTTGTAATTTATGGGAAAAAGACAAAACATCATCATAAACAGGAATTTGGAAAAAGTTAATGCCAACCCTCATGGGTGGTTTTGTGGTGGTTAAGACTTCAGTGGAGGGAGTATCTGCAGATGTGCTGGAAACAGCATGAGAACAAGAATTAGAAGAAGTTTGAAGAAGAGCTAAGATGGCAGAGTAGTAGGGGAGGATCCTAGGCTTGCCTGGTCTTTCAAACTCAGCTAGATGACTATCAAATCATTCTGGACACCCAAAAAATTCAATCTGAGGACTGAGAGAACAAACCACACAACTGGAGGGAAAGTAGAGGCCACACTGTGGAGGGTAGAAGGTGTGGAGAAGTGATTTAGGGGAGAAGCAGATCATGGGTGCTGTAGAAGAGTGGAAGCCCTGGGTCCAGAGAGAGGCAAGAGAGAGAGACAGCAGAATGCAGCACGCAGGGGACTTCACAAGGAAAACACTTCCCAAAGCTATTGACTAGGAAAATGAGAGGGGCTGATTTTTGTGAGATTTTACAACTAGCGAGTCTCAAAGACTGGAGCTTTAGAGGTCTGTAGCATGGCTGGTGTGGAGCTCTGAGGACGCTGCAGTGCTCCTGTGGATAGCCTAGGTTCAGGCAGTGCAGTCTGAGGATCCCCTGGGATACACTGGAAGAGATGGTTACCCACTTCTTGGTATGCATCTGGGAGAAGTGGCATTGCCTCTCCAAGGACAATGGAGCCTGAGGGTGTCATTTATCTCTACCACTCCAAGCATAAACTAACTTAAGTAAGCAACAGAGGCAGCCTAAGTTGCTTACATCAAACCCTGCCACTGTCCCCCCCCCCCCCTGCACTCTCCAGGTGCTACTTTTCTAGGGCAAGTTGCCTGAAAATCAACACAGTGGACCCCTTCCCCAGAAGACCAGCACAATCACCCAGTACTCACCAAGTCTACTGACCACAGAGTGCTGCAAAGCTTCAGATCTAGTGGAAATAACATCAGGTCTCTTTAAACAAGCAGACCAGAGCACATCTAGTTAAAACACAATACACTCTGGCCAATTCTTCCCATTGCAGGCAAGAAGATACTGTGCAGAAGACAGATTGAGGGGAAAAGCAGCCAAAACACAACAGCAGAGTGCCCCCAGCATACACTAGAAACACTTCCTGAAACATCAGGCCCTGGACAGTGTATGACCCCTTCTTTATAAAGCCATTACTCTCAGGATCAGAAAACTTTTCTATAGAAGGAGACAGAGACTCAGACAAAATGACAAGATGGAGGAATTCATCCCAAAAGAAAGAATAAAAAGGGTCATGACCAGGGATCTAATTTGAAGCAGATATAAGTGATATGCTTGAACCAGAATTTAAAGTAAAGATACTAGACGGGCTTGAGAAAAGCATAGAAGACACCAGGGAATCTCTTACTACAAAGATAAAAGGCCTAAAAACTAGTCATGTTGAAATACAAAAATGTTACAACTGAAATGGATGTAATGACCACATGGATGGAAAAAACAGAGGAATAAATGAGTGATATAGAAGATAAAATTATAGAAAATAGGCTGAAAAGAAGAGTGAAAGAAAAATATTGGATCATAAATGTAGACTTAGTGAACTCAGCAACTCCACAAAGCACAATAACACTCATAGGAGTCTCAGAAAAGAGAGGGAAAAAGAGGCAGAGGGCTTATTTGAGGAAATTATAGCTGACAACTTCCCTAATCTGGGGAAGGAAATAGATATCCAAATCCCAGGGCAACACCAAGACACATTGTAGTTAAATTTGCAAAATATATAGATAAAGAAAAAAAATCGTAAAAGCAGCAAGACAAAAGAAGACCCTAACTTATAAGGGAAGACAAATGAGGTTAGCAGCAGATCTTTCCACAGAAACTTGGAAAACCAGAAGGGAGTGGCATGATATATTCAACATGCTGAATGGGAAAAATATGCAGCCAAGAATATTCTATCCAGCAAGGCTGTTATTCAGAATAGAGGGAGAGATAAAGAGTTTCCCAGACAAATAGAAATTAAAGGAAATGTGACACTCAAACCACCCCTTCAGGAAATATTAAAGGAAATTCTCTGAGTGAGACAGAAAGACAAAAAGTGACAAAGGCTAGAAAGGAACAGAGAAAGTCTCCAGAAACAATAAATTAACAGGTAAGAAATGGCAATAAATTAATATCTATCAATAATCGTTCCGAATGTAAATGAACTAAATGCTCCAATTAAAAGACATAGGATGTCAGAATGAATAAAAAACCAAGATCCATCTATACACTGTCTATAAAAACTCATTTTATTTAAGTTTTATTTACTTATTTTTGAGAGAAAGAGAGAGAGGGAGGGAGGTGGAAGGGCAGAGAGAGAGAGGGAGAGAGAGAATCCCAGGCAGGCTCTGCACTGTCAGCACAGAGCCCAGTGTGGAGCTCAAACTCACAAACTGTGAGATCATGACCTGAGCCAAAACCAAGAGTGGGATGTTTAACTGACTGAGCCACCCAGGTGCCCCAGGAGACTCATTTGAGATCTAAAGACACCCGCTGATTGAAAGTGAGGGGATGGAGAACCATTTATCATGCTAATAGATGTCAAAAGAAAGCCAGAGCAGCCATACTTATATCAGACAAATTAGATTTTTAAACCAAAGACTGTAACAAGCAATGAAGAAGGGTACTATATCATAACAAAAGGATGTATCCAACAATAAGATCTAACAATTATGCCCCCACCTTGATATCACCCAAACATATAAAACAATTGATAACAAACATAAAGGAACTCATTGATAATAATCCAAAAATCATAGGAGACTTTAACACCCCATTTACATCAATGGACATATCATCTAAGCAGAAAATCAACAAGGAACTAATGGGTATGAAAGATACACTGGACCAGATGGACTTAACAGATATTTTCAGAACATTTATCCTAAAGCAGCAAAATACACATTCTTTTCAAGAGCACATGGGACAATTTCCAGAATAGATCTCATACTGGGTCACAAATCCAGCCTTGACAAATATTCAAAGACTAAGATCATATCATATATATTTTGAGACCACAGTGCTATGAAACTAGAGGTTAACCACAAGAAAAAATTTGGAAAGACCACAAATATATAAATGTTAAAGAACATATTACTAAAGAATGAATGGGTCAACCAGGAAATTAAAGGGAAAAAAATACATGGAAACAAATGATAATGAAAGCACAATGGTCCCAACCCTTTGTATGCAACAAAAGCGGTTGTAAGAGGGAAGTATATAGCAATACAGGCTTACCTCAAGAAGCAAGAAAAATCTCAAATGTACAGCCTAACCTTACACCTAAAGGAGCTAGAGAAAGAATAACAGATGAAGTCTAAAGCCATCAGAAGAAGGAAAATAACAAAGATTAGAGTAAAAATAAATGGTATAGAAACCAAACATACAAACAAAATGTTTGAGCGATGAAACCAAGAGCTCATTCTTTGAAAGAATTAATAAAAATAATAAATCCTTAGCCAGATATATTAAAAAGAAAAGAGAAAGAATTCAAATAAATAAAATCACTAATGAGAGAGGGAAGAACACAACCAACACCACAGAAATAAAACAATTATAAGAGAACATTATGAAAAATTATATGCCAACAAATTGGGCAATCTGAAAAAAATGGATAAATTCCTAGAGCCATATAAACTACCAAAATTGAAAGAGGAAGAAATAGAAAACTTCAACAGATCAATAACCAGCAAGGAAATTGAACTGGTAATAAAAAATCTCCCAAGAAACAAAAGTCCAGGGCCAGATGACTTCCCAGGAGAATTCAACCACACATTTCAAGCAGAGTTAATACGTATTCTTCTCAAACTGTTCCAAAAAATAGAAATGGAAGAAAAATTTCTAAACTCATTGTACAAGGCCAGCATTACCTTGATTCCAAAATCAGACAAAGATCCTACTAAAATAGAGAATTACAAGCCAATATCCCCAATGAACATGGATTCAAAAATTCTCAACAAGATACTAGCAAATTGAATTCAATGGTACATTAAAACAACTACCCACCAAAACAAAACAAAATGAAAAGGAAACAGCAACAACAACAGAGTATTCACCACGATCAAGTGGGATTTATTCCTGGGCTGTAAGTGTGGTTCAATATTTGCAAATCTATCAACATGATATACTATATTTAAAAAAAGAAAGAATAAGAACCATATGATCCTCTCAACTGATAAAAAAAAAAACAGCATTTGACAAAGTTCAGCATCTATTCTTAATAAAAACCCTCAACAAAATAGGGATAGAGGCAACGTATCTCAACATCATAAAGGCCATATATAAAAAACCCACAGCTAATACCATCCTCAATGGGGAAAAACTAAGAGCTTTTCCTCTACACTCAGGAACAAGACAGGGATGTTTACCCTCACCATTGTTATTTAACATAGTACTGGAAGTCGTAGCCTCAGCATTCAGATAACAAAAAGAAATGAAAGACATACAATCAGCAAGGAAGAAGTAAAACTTCCACTATTTGCACATGACATGAAACTCTGTATACATATCCTGAAAGCTCCCACCAAAAAACTGCTAGAACTGGTACATGAATTTGGAAATGTTGAAGGATACAAAATCAATATACAGAAATCCATTGTATTTCTGTACACCAATAATGATGCTGCAGAAAGAAAAATTAAAGAATCCTCCCATTTGTAATTGAACCAAAAATAGTAAGATACCTAAGAATAAATCTAATCAATAGGTAAAACATTTGGTTTCTGAAAACCATAAAACACTGATTAAAGAAAGATGACACAACAAAATGGACAAATATTCCATGCTCATGGATTCGAAGAAAAAAATCTTGTTAAAATCTCTAAAGCAATGTACACATTTAATGCAATCTCTATTAAAATACCATCAAATTTTTTCACATAGCTAAAACAAACAATCCTAAAATTTGTATGGAACCACAAAAGACCCCAAAGAGTTAATGCAATCTACAAAAAGAAAATCCAAGCTGGAGGCATCATAATTCCAGACTTCAAGTTATATTAGAAAGCTGTAGTGATTAAGACAGTATAGTACTGGCACAAAAACAGACACATAGATCAATGGAACAGGAGAGAAAACCCTGAAATGAACCCACAGTATATGGTCAACTAATCTTTGACAAAGCAGAAAAGAATATCCAATGGAAAAAAAGACAGTCTCTTCAACAAATAGTGTTGGGAAAATGGCAACATGCAGAAGAATGAAACTGGACCACTTTCTTGCACCATATACAAAAATAAACTCAAAATGGATGAAAGGCCTAAATATGAGACAGGAAACCATCAAAATCTTAGAGGAGAACACAGGCAGTAAGCACTTTAACATGAGCTGTAGCAGTTTTTTACTAGGTATGTCTCCTGAGATAAGGGAAACAAAAGTAAAAATAAACTATTCAGACTTCATCAAGATAAAAAGCTTCTGTACAGCACAGGAAACTAAAAGGCAATGTACGGAATGGGAGAAGATATTTGGAAATAATATATCTGATAAGTGGCTAGTATTCAAAATCTATAAAGAACTCATCAAAGTCAAAATACAAAAAAAAAAAAAAAAAAAAGAATTAATCCAGTTAAGAAATGGGCAGAAGTCATGAATAGACATTTTTCCAAAGAAGACGTACAGATGGCCAACAGACACATGAAAAGATGCTCAACATAAGTCATCATCAGGGAAATACAAAGCAAACCTACAAGGAGGTATCATCTCCCACCAGTCAGAATGACTAAAACTAACAACGTAGGAAACAGCAGATATTGGTGAGGATATGGGTAAACCAGAACCCTCTTACACTGTTGGTAGGAATGCAAATCACTCTCAAAAACAGTATGAGGGTTAAAATAACTTAAAAATAGAACTACTCTATGACCCAGCAATTGCACTAGTAGGAATTTAACCAGAAGATACAAATATACGGTTTCAACGGGGCACATGCACGCTCATGTTTACAGTAGCATTATCAACAATAGCCAAATTATGGAGAGTCCAAATTTCCATCAACTGATGAATCGATACAAAGAAGAAATATAAACAGTGGGATATTACTTAGCCATCACAAAAAGAAGGAAACCTTGCCATTTGCAAAGATGTGGATAGAGCTAGAGTATAGAGCTTAAAGTATGTTAAGTGAAAGAAGCCAGTCGGAGGAAGACAAATACCCTATTTCACTCATATATGGAATTTAAGAAGCAGGACAGATGAACATTGGGGAAAAAAAGAGGGGAAGGCAAACCATAAAACAGATGCTTAATGATAGAGAAACAAACTGAGGATTGCTGGAGGGGAAGTGGTTGGGGGATGGGCTAAATGGGTAATGAGTATTAAGGAAGGTAATTGTGATGAGCACTGGGTGCTGTATGGAAGTGATGAGTGAATCACTGAATTCTATTCCTGAAACCAATATTGCACTGTATTTTCACTAACTGGAATTTAAATAAAAACTTAAAGAGAAATGATTTTAAAAAAAAGTGGAGCTTGAAGATGTGACTACATTGCTGCACTCTCATGATAAAACTTAAATAGGCCATTTTTTTCTTATGGATGATCAAAGAAAGTGGTTTCTTGAGATGGAATCTTCTCTCCTGATGAAGATTCTGTAAAGACTGTTAGGTGACAGCAAAGGATTTAGAATACTACATGAACTTAGCTGATAAAGCAGCAGCAGGGTTTAAAAAGGACTGACTTGAAATTTGAAAGAAATTCCACCTTGGGTAAAGTGTTATCAAACACTGTTGCATACCACAGAGAAAGTATCCATGAAAGGAAACGTCAATTGATGCAACAAATTTCATTATCATATTTTTAAAAAATTATTTACTGGGGGGCAGGGGCAGAGAGAGAGGAGAGGGAGAATCCCAAGCCAGCCCTGCACTGTCAGCACAAGGCCAACATGAGGTTAGATCTCATGAACCCATGAGGTCATGACCTGAGCCAAAATCAAGAGTTGGATGCTTAACTGACTGAGCCACCAGGCACCTTATTGTTATCTTATTTTAAGAAACTGCCATAGCCACCACCACCCTGATATGTGAGTACCCATTGACATAGTGGCAAGATCCTCCACCAGCAAAAAGATTACAAGTCATTGAAATTTAGATGATGGTTAGCTTTTTTCACAATAAAGTTTTTTAAAATTAAGGTGTGTATGTTGTTTTTTTATACACAATAATATTGCATACTTAATAGACTACAGTATAATATAAACATAACTTTTATATGTACTAAGAAATCAAAAACGTTCATTTGACTCACTTTATTGCAATGCTTGCTTTACTGTAGTGGTCTGGAACCAAATATACTACATCTCTTTGATAATGACTGTAAATAAACAAAACGTATAATAGGCAAGACAGAATAATTTCTAAGTCTAAATTTATTAAGTTGCTTTGCCAAAATGATGTTTCTTATGATGATCTGAGTCGGAACTGAGGGGAAAACTATCCCCATCTGTTTTGGTTAAGTGAATACTGAAAACAAATTCATTCAAAAGAATACCTCTTGTACTGATTTAACCAAAGTGCTTAAATTTTTCCTAATTGACAACAATTGCGTACCAAAATCCAGCACATTGGTGAAAGATCCAAATAAATGGTGTAAATACAAATGTATAAAGGTGGTTTTTAAAATAGAAAAATTTGTTTGTATGGATGAATCCCAGTGCAGCAGTATATTTTGGAAATTTTTGGTCATGTGCACATCAGAAAGCTGACTGGTAAATTTTTGGTTACTGACCAAATTTTGGTGCTTAAATATTCAACCCACTACTGTAGAGAGTAATGTCTCTATCTCTATCTCTATCTCTATCTCTATCTCTATCTATGCAGAAAATAAATGTAATGAGTAAGAATGTAAGAAACTGAAGTGGTTCAAAATTTATATAGATAGAAACATAGATACATAAATATAGATTCATACATACATGTATACATAGAAAAGAAAGAAAGGAAGGAAGAAAGAAAGAGCAAGAAAGAAGGGGAAAGAAAGAAAATTTCAGCCAGTCTAGCCTCTCACATTTTCATCTATTACATTTCTTTTCCATACCCTTAGTGCTATCAGAGCTTCTAGTAATATCTCTTACCTCTTAGCACAGCAATGCAACAGTGCAGCTTTACCCTTTATCTTACCAGTGCCTTTTCCTATCTCTAAGAAGCTACTTTAGTCCTTCATTTGGGGCAAAGAGATGTATTCTATAGAACCAAGCTTGTAAAATAGAAAGCAATGGATTTGAAAGACAAGACGGAGGTTTAACAGGAGAGTTGATGGTCAGAAAACTAAGATAAAGAAAAAAACATAGAAGAGGGGGAAATGAGGCTTTGGCTGAACCTTTCAAAAGACAGAGCCAGCATAGGGCAAGCGAGGGCAGGGGAATGTAGTGTAGCCTGTGTGTAGTGAAGTGGCTGGCTGGGGGGGAGCTATTTACAGGAACATGGTCTACCACAGAAGGATATCACTTTAAAAAAAATTCATTTCTTTCCTACGGTAGCTGACAAGACCAAATACCCTGAACTTTGGACCTCTAGTGATCTCTATTTTTTAACACCCCACATATCAAGGTATTTCTGGCCGTTTGAATAACAATCCTCACCTAAAGGCTAGCTTCACTGTATAAATAGCATGCAAAAGCAGTTCCTGTGGTGCTATATTTCATAATGACAGTATTGCTAGACTACTTTGCCAACTACCATGGTTTTATTTTATCAACACAGCCTATGCTTCAACTCAAAATATCCCATTCCATTGTTTCTATAGTTTTCTGGCCTTGTATTTCACCCTACCCACATCTGCAATTTTACAATAAATAATTATCTATAGGAACATAGTTTGGATCAACTGTCAGATCACACTAAAGATTATTTTAAAGCCACCATTTATAGGAGTTGAACTCCTGGAGAGCTCTTCTTAGTAAGAAATTTTCCTACATCTCCTCTAACTTACTTAGCCATATGATGGACAGAAAGTTATTAATTCTGTGGCTTTCATCTATAATTCCTGCCACCTGGAAAGATTTTTTTTCCCCTGGTGCTCTAAGTAGGACCAGGCAGGATTGTATATTCCATGGAGAGCCACTCATCTAATAACTATGAGCATCAAACATTACCTTGGAAAGTATCATAATTGAAAAATGTTGTCCATCTTGTTCCAAAAAGAATTTAACATAGTTTCATACACCTAAGTACTCTTATTTATGGCAACCAAAGCTGGGACAGATTCTTCTAGCATCTGGTGAACTAAGGGATATACTTATCAACAAGTGAATCTGGGACCGACCTGTCTGCAGTTCTGGGTACTATCCCTGCCTGGCTCGCTGTTTATTTCCAGCACTGCCTCCTGATGACCAGGTGAGAGAAACCATATCAGAAGCAGTGTTATCTCAAAAGTACACATAAAAAATGCTGTGGAACATCAAAAACATGCTAAGGTGAGAAGAATGATAACTAGAACCCTATCTACTGATAATTATTTCCTTCTGTAGGGGGAAAAAAGTCAGTACCTTTTTGACAAAGACTGTGGCAATTTAGGATAAGTTGTCTGGAAATATAAATAACAGTAAACACAGCTGAAGTAGGCAAAATATAAATTAGGTATTAAAATATATAATTGGATGATAAAAGCTAGAGTGGCTTATCTAATACCAAAAAAAACACTGGTGAATTTTTTGTTTATTTATTTATTTATTTATGTATTTATTTATTTATTTATTTAATGTTTTATTTATTTCTAGGAGAGGGAGAGAGAGAGAGAGAGCGTGAACAGGGGAGGGTCAGAGAGAGAGGGAGTCACAGACTGAAACCGGCTCCAGGCTCTGAGCTGGCAGTCAGCACAGAGCCCGATGCGGGCCCGAACCCACGAACCGTGAGATCATGACCTAAGCGAAAGTCGGATGCTTAACTGACTAAGCCACCCAGGCCCCCCTTATTTATTTATTTTTAGAGAAAGAGAGAGAGCATGAGCAGGGAAGGGGGAGAAAGAGAGACAAGGAGAGAGAGAGAGAATCCCAAGGAGGCTCTGTGCTGTCAGCATGGAGCCTGACATGGACTCCATCCCATGACCATGAGATCATGACGTTAGCCAAAATCAAGAGTTGGATGCTTAACCAACTGAGCTACCCAGGCACCTCAGCACTGGTGAATTTTTATGATTTCGCTTAGGTTGTATGGTTGCATCCTAATTGAGAGTTTGTAGACAAATATGTAGAAGTATAATTTAAGTGCAAACTTAGAATTGTTGAAATCATAGCCAGAAGACACATTGGCAGAATTTTGATAATAACCAGCATATTGTTGTTAAAATATCAGATATTCTGCTGTTTGTTAAGCTCAATGAAGTGGTAGGGCTTATGATATTGCTGTTTCATTAAGCAGAAATATCTCAAGGATGTGTGTACAGTATATGAATAAGTATTTGGGATTGGAAGAAGAATAACACAAATGAAGTTCTAAGGGAATCAGAGTAAAGCCAATTATGCCTCTGATGATTAAGTTCTATGAACATAAGGAACTGGGGTTTCATTGGCCATGACATAAATTCAGAAATTGCTATTCATGTGTACATGAATGGGGCGATAATTTCAGTGATAGATCACATTCATGCAATTAATCAATGTAACTTGTTACGTGTGTGAAGAGGAATGCTTTTCTGAGATTCAGGTATAACAACAACAATATCAGTAATAGTAACAAAGATCCTATCATCACTTTTTTTCCTAGTGATCTTTAATTACTCGATTATAACATAATTTCCTGCTAACATAAAAATGCAATGTGAATGTGAAAATTCTCCTGAGCTAACTCTTCCCTGCCTCAGTGCCTCAAAAACCATCCTCTTATTCGAAGAAAAGCAGAAAAGAATTGTATCTAATTCTAATGTTTTTGTGATCTGTGTACATGTTATTGTGAGGGAGGGATTCCCAAAGATGAAGACGTACCTTAGGAAAGAGATGCTTGAGGAGGTCAGATGTTCCAATGCAGGTAGTTTGGTAATAATAACAAGTGTCGGAAGCATCTCCTAAAGAAAAAAAAGGACTGAAAGTAGGAGGAGGGAAGGAAGGGAAAAGTGAAGTATCCCGATGTTGACTATGTCGGGGCACTCTAGTTAGGGGACAGAGGGAGACACTCAGCAGTGTAAGTGAAGCTAATCAGGCTCTGAAAATTGCAATGGCTCACATGTTAAGTGGTTCGACTCAGGTCATTATAGACCTGAAGTGGCCGTGAAGGGGAGCATTTAGTACCCAGACAGAACAGATGTGGGGAAAGTCTAGCCTGATTTGCCACAGTCTCTCTCCAAAAAGCGCTCTTATACTTCCATGATTTAGGAACCGGACAGAGGCAGAAACCTGGAACAGGCAACCTAAGAACCAGATAAACGTAATCCATGAAGAAAGGAGGCTCAAATATAGGCAGAAAGAAGAGGCTGCCAGGAGTCCTGTCAAGCAATTTCCCATATCATTTGTTACAAAGGTAGTGAGGGAAGGAGATGGAATTGTCAGAGTAGGTCTAGAAATAGAAGTAAATTAGGAGGAAAGAGGAATAAGACAGGGAAAGAGGGTTTGTAATATATTTAATAAATATAGGTCAACAGAATTGATTACTCTAAGAATATAGACATAGATATAATTATAAAGATACAATTTTACTTAACTCTTCATGTTAAGTAAACCAAGCTACCATGATCTGCTTACAGTGTTCTGCTAACTACGTCTATATCTTTTCTTTATTCCAAAAAAGGTCTCTTTTTGATTATAAAAGTAAAATACGCTCTTTGGAGAAGCTTTGAAAAATACATAAACACCTTAAAAAAAACGAAAATCACCTATAACACTGTGATTACTACCCAGTATAATGGCTGTATACATTTTACTATATTTCCTTCCTATCATTTTTCTATGCATTTTTTTCTGAATTGAGAGCATATTAATTATGAGTTTATATTATTAAAAAATTATTGTATAATTTGTCATGTTATCAAAGCCTCTTTTTAAAAATAGCCTCTTTTAAAAATTTTCTAATGAATGCATGATTCTTCATGATGTGGATACACAAAATTTTTATTACTCTAAATTCAATTTACATCAAATCTATGAATAGTTTGTATAAATATTTAATTATTATTAAATTTAGTACAATTATTAAATTTACATTTATTAATATTTTACTTTGGCAATTTGAAAGACATTAAGATTTCAATGTGTAAATTTGTATTGCTTAATAGAATTTAATATTTCCTCTAGGTTTATAAGCTTTTTTTATGTCTTATTTTGTGTCCTGGTTAGTTATTTTATTATTACGTTAGGACATTAGTTCCTTGAAGCTTTACTCATGATACATAATATTTACCATGTGTGTCTCTTTTTATGTTATATTTTTAATGTTTTATGCCATTGATAAATTTAAGTTTTTCTGTGATCTAGTCTGTTTTCCTTGTGCTTCCCCCCATTGCTTCTAAATTTAGAAAATTTGGATTTAGAAAATCATCACTCAGACCCACAGTCAAAACATATACACTTATATTTTCTTATTCATTTCAATACTTTGACTTTTTAAAAAATATTTAACTATGGAAAACTAAAATTTATTATGGTGTAAAGCATAATTTCAAACTACTTTTTAGATTTTCTTTCATTTACTTATATTCATGTAACTGATGGTGTGTCAGGCTCTATATAGTAAACTCTTAGGATGTCAGTGTACAAATCAGACAAAGAACTGTTCCCTTAAGGAAGCTTACATTATAGCCAGGAGGTGTAGATAGATAGATATACATATACATATAGATGTATTTATATATGTATATTTACTAATATGTACAGATAAAATTCTCTACACAACCGTGTGTGTGTGTATATATATATGGTATCTATTTGTCTATCTATCTAATTTTTATTCCTCAATGTTTAATGCCCTCTATGAAGCAGGAAATAGAAAGCAAAATCAACAACTAGTAGTAGATGGGGAAGGATGGGCTTGATGTTCTAGAGGAAAAGAGAAAGTAGGAAACTGTCACATGGGGGGATGGCAAAGTAAAGAAACTAAGTAAGTATAGTATGATTTCCTAGCAGTGTGGAGATCCTACTAGGGCTTAGTAATCATTAATGTGGGGGAAAAAAAACCATTCAGCATGATTATATGCTTTTCTCCAACCATATTCACCTGCATGGCTGCAAGTGTAAAGTAGGCAGAGTTGAATTTATTCAAGTCTGTGGTTTTTTTGTTTTGTTTTGTTTTGTTTTGTTTTGTTTTGTTGAGTATAAGGAAGCCAGAAAAGGGCAAGGAAGTAGAAGGTGTATATATAAGCAGATGCTGCTGCTGCTGCTGCTGCTGCTGCTGCTGCTGCTGCTGCTGGTAGAATTAAAGATACTAATAAAGAAGTGAAGGACTCAAGAAGATAAAGGGCAATTAAGGTAGCAGGAACAATCAACTGGTGGGATTGGTGATTCACTGGACTGGGGTTCTAGTATAGCTGAGTCAGGAATATAGGCCATGGAGGTTATCAAGTGGTTGAAGTTATTGGTAGCGAGGAGAAACTGGCCTAACCCTGAGAGTGAATGCCTCCTTAAATTTTGTACTTGCCTCATCCTAATCTCATTCTTGCTGAAATACTAATATGGTCTACACTAAGAAGACATTATTGGATAGAATATTAAACTGAGATAATTTTTTTAAATGTGAAAAAGAATGTCCTGAAGAATGGCAGATAACAATAAAAATGAGGGATGGCTGGTGATGTGCTGTGATGACATATGACAATTCAGCAAGAAGACCCAGTCGGGTGATCCCAGGAAAAGGAAGTACAGACCACTGAAAACAGAAACGTAGCAATAGTATTCAATGTTCATAACACTGGAAACTGGCCCTTGAGCTCCCATAGCTACCATCTGTCTCAGCCTGATCTCTTTTTGTCTCTGCAATCTGCTGTCTGCTCTAGATTTTCCAGTTTGGCAAACCAATCGTTCAGTTTCTCTGGCTCTCTACTGTTTCTCTTCATTTCCCAGCTGATGGCTTAATTTCCCCTCTGGCCTACCACTTGTTTTGGAAAATGCTTCTTTGCCTTGGCTCAGAGACTTGCTTTGTGTACATGCCTCAGTAGTTCTGTAGGATATGGACAGGAATCATGGATCGTATACCTCTGTCCTTTGCTTAAACACAGACAGCAAGAAAGCACACTCAAGGGGCAATTTTAACAAAATGATCTTGATTTCAATCATTTTGACAATGATATAACTTCATCTACTGTCCATTTGCCTCATGAAAATTTACAATGAGAACTGAAAATAGCAAGAAGCTAAAATTCTACATCAGTTTCTCAAAAATAAAAATTACCAGACTGACTCTCAATCTATCTCTTTAGAGATTCCTGCTAAAGTTATGTCCCTTCAACCTCAAGCCAAAGGCAACATTCAAAATTTCATTTCTTAAGCAATAGATATTTATTGCAAATACTATTTCAATATCCAGTAAATGTGGTTCCAGGTTTTTGGCTTTTTATATATAAATTTATTTTTTTAAGTTTTTATTCATTTTGAGAGAGGGAGAGAGAGAGAGAGACAGAGAGACAGAGAGACAGAGAGGCAAGGAAGGAGAAACAGAGAGAGATGGAGACAAAGAATCCCAAGCAGGTTCCACATTGCCAGTGGGGAAACTGATGTGGGACTCAAACTCACGAAAAGTGATATCCCCATCTTATTTGATCTCACTGTGCTATTTGAGACTGTTAACTCTTCCTTCATCTTCATATCATCTGCTTTTTATGCAATTCCTCCTGCATCTCTGTTTTTTCTCAATCTCTTTTGCAGGTCTGCTTTTCATATGCTTACTTTTTGTAGGATTTGTCAATGGCCCTCTTATGTTCTGATTTTAAAGTAATATGTGGTGGCTGTGATAGTATATTAGATATTAAACATTAACTTTAAAGTAACATACAGATTTACAATCATGCATAATCATGCCACCTGGCAATTACTATTGCCATCATACTGATATTCGCTCTTCCTTCTCTATGCCTAATGTATTTAGCAGAAGTGAAAAAATATCCACATTTAGTTTTTTCCTACTTTTTAATTAAACATTATTTTATAAAATTTCTAAGAATTATTATTAAATATTTTTAGATGTGATTTTTTATGATTGGATAACATTAAATATATAGATTTGTACTGGTTTATTTAAGCATTTTGCCTCCCCCATTATTTGACATTTAACTTGATTGTATATGTAAATATATTTTAACTCAAAATAAGAATTGTAGCTTTTTAACTGTAGAGTTTAATTTATTCACAGTTATTGTCATAACTAATAACTGTTTTTCAGTAAAGGTAAGAATGTGGTTTTTCCAAGCACTTACATATTAGAGAACATGTAATTCCTGCATTCATCATAAATAGTTAAGTACTTGGCTTGCCATAGAATTCTTAAGTCATATTTTTGCTCAGTGAAACTTGATATTTTGGATTATGTTCTGGAATTTAGTATTGTGAAGCAGAAATATCTGGCCACCATGTTTTTATTTTTCACAGGTATCTTTTTTTCCCACCTCTTGTTTATAAGGATTTTTCTTCATCCGCAAACTTAGCAATTTTTACTAAACTATGTATAGGATTAATTGTTTGGAATTTTAACTTTAGTAGAATAACTTCATCAGGGGCCAGTACTACAAAGTAATTATGTGTTGGCATCTTCCTCTTAAGTCATAAAAAGAATTTTCAACACATTCTTAGGGCAGAACTACTCACGTATCAAACAACAGTAGTATTAAATGTGTGATGCTGATAAACCTTCAGACTTGCATAGCAATATAAACTTAGAGGGATTTTGGCAAGTTTTAAGATACGTATATCACTCAATTCTGCCCCAGGAGTTATTTGCTCATTTTTATGTTTCCTAGTTATAATATATTTGCATGTAACTGAATGATTTAGAAGAACATGCAGGCACATCATTAAATTTGATCCTCATCACAGCTATGAGAAAGAGGTTTGGTTATTATTCTTCTATCTTGTGGATCAGAGAAAAGATGCTCAGAGCAGTTCAGTGACTCTCCCCAGTTTATCCAACTATTAAGTCGTGGAGTAAGATTTGTAGGCCAAGTCTTCTGATTCTAAATACTGTCTGTTATTATACCTAGCATGTTGGTTTTTATATACAATTCATGTCATTATGAGCCTAAGAGACAGATGAACAGCCTCCATGGACTGGAGTAAGAACTGATGTCAGTCTCAGTGTATGTGGAAAAGTTTCATTCTATCTACCTGAGATGCTACCATCTTGGATACATTAAACAGGCCCGTGAAGAATTTTCTTCTTTATTTCTTCAGAAAGCCTATGTAAAATATAAGATTTCCAAGAAAAATCAAGCCATCCTTTCCCTTAAGGAAAAACCTTCTGCATGTACTAGTAAATAGGGAAGAAAAGAACAACGAGTGTGAGAAATGTATAATGATCAAGCTGAAAGGGAAGAGGTACTCATTGGAAAAGAACAGGCTAACATACTTCATTTAGTTCAACACATAACCTAGTAATACTTCTGTTTGAAAGTACTATAATATGTTAAATATAACTCACATGATTTGCATTATCAACTCATATGAAGTTTGTCCTTCACATTTCAATATATCTCAAATGTCATAGGCATTATAAACCCCTAAAATATACAGTTCATCAGATTTCTTGTATTAAATCTGATGTAGCATTGCTAAAAACCAGTACACAGCATATACTTTTTTAGAGCTTTAAAATTATTTAAAAATCAGGGCACATTATACTGTAACAACTATGTAAACTTTGTGCCATAAGAAAGTTGATACACCTGCTGCTTTATTACTGTCAGGGTACACACTATGATTAAGTTGTCTGGTAGTAAAGGGTGTCCTCACTTTCAAGTTGTATTTTTTTTTTTTTTGTCTTTTTGTATTTTTTCCTGATGATCATTGTCAGGGACTTTGAAGAATCTGAGACTTCACCCAGCTTTCTGGGTAACAAGGTAGTTTGCCAGAGTCCCATGAATGCTGCCCCACGCTCATGCAGTTTCTTGGGGCGCCTGGGTGGCTTAGTCGGTTAAGTGTCCGACTTTCGCTTAGGTCATGATCTCGCGGTTCGTGGGTTCGAGCCCCGCGTCGGGCTCTGTGCTGACTGCCAGCTCAGAGCCTGGAGCCTGTTTCAGTCTGTGACTCCCTCTCTCTCTGACCCTCCCCTGCTCACGCTGTCTCTCTCTCTCTCTCTCTCCTAGAAATAAATAAAACATTTAAAAAAAGAAAAAAAGAAAAAAAAGGACTTTTCTTACTCATGGTAATAGCAACAGCCAGAGTATCAGCATTTTATTGTGCAGGTTCCTCAAGCTCCATTTTCCACAGAATAATGCTAACAGGGCCAGGTGACAACTTCACATCCAATGGGTTACATTACAGAAGAACTCTAAACTTACAGATTTTGAGTGCTTCATAATGTGAAGACACCATGTCTGCCCTCTACTCTGGAGGAAGGCATTAAGTCTAATTCCCAAGGATGTTTGCTATACAAAAAATCTTTACAAGATGGTCCAGGACAAAGGACAGGTAGTACTTCACTCGCAAGATGTGCAGAAATGCAAGATACTCAAGATACCCAATAATCATTTGCATTATGTTTAGCACTTTGCGATAATTTCTGACCATACAAAATAAGTACTGAACCACATATGTACATGAACCTTAGTGGTATATATGACCTATTGACCTTCTTTTCTTTTACAGCTTCAATATTTTATGTCTAGTGATAATACCGGTATATGTTTTAAGATTTTGAACCTGTTGTTAGCTTCTCAAATAAATAATGTATATGTATGTGAAACCAGTTTTTGGCATTTTTAGAGCTAACTTTGTGCCTGTGTTCTTTTCTGTGCCATGGACTCTTGTAAAAAGGAGTTTAATATTTTTAAAGAATAAATCTCCAAATAAATAGGTCAAACATATATCTCAGTCAAAATGCAAAGAAAAAGTCAAAATAAGAAAATAATACTTAGAATTATATTCATGACATTTATATTAATATTTTTAATTCACATAATCTCATTATATGAAAATGAACACAGATATTATTTTATGAATAATATTTATGTGAATGAATATTGTTTTTTAAGTAAAAGTGAAATTCATATGCAATAAATAAATCAGTTTGCTACTGATACACCTACACACATAATAGATACTATATTTAGGATGTTTACATCTCCAGAAAAGAAAAACACAAAAACCCAAACAGTGTGCCATTATATAACAAATGTGGCCTCTAGTTATCTATATAAAATACATAGTATATTATATCTCTTGCATATGTAATAAATAAGATTATCTATATAATATTTTAGTATGGACAAACTTGTTTTTAGTATTTTAGATTCTCATATTTTAATCATACATGTGATTATGTAGCATCTGTTTAATTGAAAAACCCTGCTTCTCATCCTGCTTTTAAGAGTCGTTAAATACAATTATGCTCTGTTAAAATGAGAACATTTGAGAGGGGTTTGGGAGAAGCTGCAGACGAAAGAGGCTAGACAATCCTTCCTCAAAAAGTAGATCTATCCACTATTCAAGAATGATTCAAACATTCATTATCGCTTAAATACCTGCCAAGTAATTGAAATCCCTCTAATTGCCAGGACCCTACATGTAGCTTATTGCCTCTGTCTCCCGTCTCCTGACTTCTCTGGGTCATTTCATTCGCACCTCTCCTTCAAGCCATCTGGGATCCCGGGTACAGCCGCGTTTTAATGCCGAACACCTGGCCTGACAGTGTTTGCTGCTCCCTTTCACCTGCCAGCCCTTTGTTCCTCCCCAAGATTGAATGAGCACTGCAAGCCCTGTCAGGCACGCACACACAGCGGCTTTCCTTGCTTTCAGTCTCTTCCTCTGGTCCTTAAGTCTGGCAAATCCTTTTATTATTTTGCCTTTCCCGTATAGCTGTTCCATCTACTTTGTGATCTTCAGGAGCCAAAAATCCACATGAGAATTAAATCTAGATAAATGTGATACCTCCAGAACACCAAGAGTGCTAGGGAGGAAAAGCATAAGTGAAGGAAATCACATAAAAACTCCCTGCTCTTGCTATGAAACAGTTATAAATCATCTGGGTTTGCACTAAAATTTAAAAATTCAAAAGCTATGGGATTTGAAAAAATGTGTTATCAGTACTTAGAGAAATATCAAATAGCTCCTCCACAAAGCAGAGAAACCCAACTTACCACCCAAGCCTTGGTTTCTCATTCTTTGCCTAGTACCTCGCGGGATTCATACCCCACCTCTTGAGCTCCTCCCACACACAAAGCTCCTTTTACGCTTCCAAAAATAATTTCTGATCTGACATTCCCAGTGATATTGAGTCTACACCTCAACTTCCATCTGTTTCCCACTCTCAATTTCTATAGACTATACAACTAAGAATATGGTTCTTGGCTTAGCAGTCATTCTTCTTAATTATTCAGAAGTCTTTCCAAACTTTAGCCTTTTCCAAGTTTCTTCTTTCAGTCAATACAGACAACTTTCCCAGTTTAACTCAGACACAATTATACTTCCCAGAGGCTTCTGTTAAAATGAGATCATTCACTTCAGGGCTCCATACAACAAATGTGATTTAAGATTTCAAACCTTGAACAACTGAGAGCAAACAGGACCCAGGGGTTCATCTGGTATAGGGCTGACTCCGAGGTATGTAAACATCGATGGCCTTCTTCAGATGCATAAGGAGTAAAAACATTTTTAAAAATGTGTAGGGGAATTTAAAAATCTGAAAAACTATTTTCCATTATAACTGTAATGGATAAAAGAAAAAGAATACAAAAATCCTAGGACTTTACCGATTATAACCTAAAGAAGCAAATAAGCCAGAATGTCACAGAATCTTAATGGCAATCCTTTAGTCTAACTGGAATATTCCATAGAAAACTATGGGGATGCCAGCTTTGGGAATGAGGTGAGCAGAGTTATTTTAAATTATATAGAAATCATGAGGATAAGGGTCCTATTACAAAGGGCTCAGAACCGATTAGGCAAGGCTTAGTTTTTGATGACTTATTTTGGATAAACCAATTCCAGAGAGATTTTTTCACAATGTACAGGGGTCAAGGGAGCACCGACTCAGTCATGTGACTGTAAAGAAATGTTAAACTCTGGTTCTTCCCCTCCTTTTGCTCTGTACACCTGCTCCCAAATTCCTGCCTGCTGTCGCTCCTGTCCATGTCACATTGCTTGCCAGAAATAAGCTGACTTTCATAATTAAGAAAAAAAAAATTCAGAATTAATGTATTAGAAATACAGCTCTGAGAATTCAGGTAATATTTTAAACACTGAGAGAGGGAGAAGAGGAAATTCTAATCTAAGAACTGAGGAAGAGAGAGGAACATTTCCAAATATAATCTCCATGTGTACTATGACCTTTGTTGGATAAAACATAGGATAAAGAGTATCGGTGGTGAAAGTGACTTATAATTCACCAGAACATATACCGGGGATGGTGCGAGAGACAAAACTTGCAGCCTCATGTATGTCTGGTATATAAACTTAGTTAACTTGAGATTTTAAACTAAGGAACTAAAAAAAAGAACTGAACTTTTGTGAGACAAGGCCATATGTGGAAAGTGGAAGTAGAATGATTTTGGTTTAAAAGAAAGAGATGGGAGTGGGAGTAGGGGTAGCAAAGTAGCACAAAAATCCAAGGGGCTCTATAACTGCAGAGAATCCCGTGGGGTACGGTGGGGGAATTTAAATGAAAGACAAAGGAGACATGAATATAAGTATACTATAGGTCACCCAGTTGAGCCTAGAAATTTTCACAGAGCAAAACAACACCCGAAAAACAAAAACAAAACATGCTGAAGTTTTAACTGATGGAGAGGCTTTGGGCAAAGGATTTCAGTAGCACACTTTATGAACTCTTTTATTGGCTCTGTTCTAACGGACATTTTTAAAAATTTTTTAAATTTATTTTTGAGAGAGAGAGGCAGAGTGTGAACAGGAGAGGTGTCAAGAGAGAGGGAGACACAGAATCTGAAGCAGACTCCAGGCTCTGAGCTGTCAGCACAGAGCCTGATGTGGGGCTTGAACTCATGAATTGCAAAATCATGACCTGAGCTGAAGTCAGATGTTTAACTGAGCAACCCAGGCACCCCTGTTCTGATGGACATTTTTATCGGTGATTTGGAAGAGGTCACAAATGACAAGTGGATATATCTGCAGTAAGGACAAAGTGGGCAAGGGTCCTAATATCTGGTTTATCAGTTTTTCTCTTCTTCAGCTAGTCCCTCACTTTTCTCTCACTACTGGTCTTGATTTCCCTCTACTTATTCATCTTTTTTCCTTTCTATACAAACTTCATAACAACTTTTCTTATACCCATGACAATGTTTCCTCAACAATATTCACATCTCCGGGCTCTGATTAACACCCCTATGATCCCACCACAACAATCCTTGTTAGTGTCCTTATAATGGTGTCCTAGTTGTCAAATATAATGGACTTTTCTCAGATCCCCCTTCCAGCCTTCCTGGTATTTACCTCCTTAGGCCAATTCACCCTTGTTGTATTCTCAGTCACCTTGTTTGGGTCCTTCTCTGATCCTGTTCAGACTGGAGCTCTTTTCAGTCCCCCTTTCTTTGTCTTCTCATGTTCTGCTGGTCTTAGGACAACCTCATACACTTCATGATTGAAACAAATATCTATGGCAATTATCTATTCTGAATCCTAGGCCACATATGTCCTTCTGAATGTTCTAGAAATAAACAAGAAATAACAAAACTAATACTTTCATTCTACTCCTAACTCTTCCAGAAGGCACCGACTCAGAAAAAAGAATGAGAAAACACACAGTCACCCACATCATAGTTTATAAACTCCTTCCTAACCTCATGTTGTAAGTCCAGTGAGTTGGGATTTAGTTGACTATGGACGTAACCAACTATAGTGTGTGTAGAAACAAGGAAGGCAATTCAATTGCAGGTCACTTTTATTCTTATAAAGTTAGCATTAAAATATCATCATTCTGAAGAAAAATAAAATATCCACTTCAAATTCTTTGCCCATTATTTGTTTACATTATTCTTACTTTCATTATGTCATAAAATTCGCAAACTTAACTTTCCCCATTTTATCATTCTTATTCCAAGGATAGAAAGTTTATGTACTGTAAGAGATGTCTTACTGTTATTAGAAAAATACAAATTATTTCTATATAAAAAATTGCATGTTTGTGTTTCAAAGAAAATAATGTATCTTAATTTAAAAATAGATGCTTCTGAGATACCTGGGTGGCTCAGTCTGTTAGGCGTCTGACTTGATTTCGGCTCAGGTCATGATATCAGTGTTCAGGAAATTAATCCCCACTTCAGGCTCTGGGTCTACAGCATGGAGCCTGCTTGGGATTCTCTCTTTCTCTCTCTCCCTCTCTCTCTGCCCCTCCCCTGTGCTCATGCTCTCTCTCTCTCTATCTCAAAATAAATAAACTTTAAAAAATAAAAATAAAAAGATGCTTTTAAAAATGATATATTTAATTCTTCCTCCTGACATGTGGATGATATAAACATATATGCATTATTATTCTGGTGGGGACCATAAAGGGTTCACCTACAACTAAACAAAACTTCCTTTTTCCTCTTGTATGCAACCTTTTAAAGTAGGGCAGAGAATAAGCTGGTTTGCCAGATTCCAAACACATGAAAACCATTGCACCTAAATTTAGAATTTTTAAAAATCTTTCCATATTCCAATTTGGCTTGAAAATTTTTGAATTCTTCAGCTGCACTTTAAAACTTATTCTTTTTTTTTTTCTAGTTCTAGGCCCAGGAGCATGGTAACACTGTTTGTTTATATAGCATTTTATGTCATTATATGTGTTAAGTCTTATCCGACAGAGGAAGTGAGTTGTTATAAAGTCCCCCAAGGTTCATTGGATTTGATGCAAGGAGTAGAATAGCAGAGCAAGAGGAAGAATTATTTTACCCCATTCATGGATGCCATAGAGGAACTAGTTCCTCCTGCATGTTCTCTTGGCCTGTACTATGAACTTGGAAGCCTAGGTATGAGAAGACTGGGGATAATTTGTTGACCACAAATAAACAGTGATCTTTAGTTTCAGCGTTCTAACCATAGGTTTTCCCACTCAAAAAATTTGCATGAGTTCAGTTACTCAAAAGTCTTTGTCCTCTTGTATCACTTAGCTATTTCTGTGTAGCCAGCACTCCCTATTCGCCACCTCATCCCACTCTGAATAAAAGAAATTCACTGGCTTGAAATGATAAATATTTATTATTTCTCACAAGCCTATAAGTCAGCTGGCTAGTCTTTCTGGTCTTAGCTGGGGTCCCTTGTGCACATGGGGTCAGCTGCAGGTCAAGGACATAGTTCCAGTGATCAAGACTGGGCGCTCTCTCACATGATTGATCATTTTTAAACTGGTCTGGGTCATTGATTGCCCATATGGGTAGCCCAACCTTAAGGTGCAGACATGGCTCCAAGAGCAGAAGTACACAAGGTCTCATAAAGCCTAGGCTTAGAACAGACACATCGCCGCTTCGACCTCATTTTTGGCTCAAATTCAAGGGATGGAAAATAGACTCCACTCTTTGATGGAGGAGCTGCAAAGGCACATTGCAAAGAGATTTGCAGTTATTATTGTGGCATAAAAACATCCCCCCAAAACATAATGGCTTAAAACAACCATTTCATGTTTCTCACAGACTCTGTGGGTCAGGAATTTAGACAGAATGCAGTGGCTCCTGTCTATTCCACTATCTCTGGGAAGACTTGAAACCTAGGCGTGGCAGCTGGGGGCTGGAGTCATCTGAAGATTCCTTCACTTCCATGTCTGGGACCTGAGCTGAGGTGACTTGAAGGATAAAAATGCTAATTGAGGAGTCTTTGTGTGGGCTTCCTCACAGTATGGCAGCCAAAACAATCAGTCTCTTTACATGGTAGTTGAGGTCTTCAAACCCAGAGATCCAAGGCAGAAGCTGCATTGCCTTTTAGGACACAGCCCTGGAAGTCGTGCAGAAAAAAAAATCCCACCATTCTTTATTAGGGCAATCACAAAGCTTCCCTTTCTCAAGGGAAGAGGAATCAACCTCCATCTCTTGATAAGAGAATGCACGAAGATTACACTGTAGATGATTATGTAGGACAAGAGATACTGCTTCAGTCACCTAAGAAAAATGCACTCTGCTATAATCTGAATGTTAGATATATTAATTCACATTGCCCCTACAAGCAAAATACATTCACCTCTTCCCCCAAGTCCTTCATTATGGCATTAGCATGAAATCCAGTGGCTCATTATCTAAATCAGGTCCAGTTGTTGATGAGACACCATAAGTGTAATCCCTTGAGTATAGCTTCTAAAATACAGCTCCTCCAGTTCTCTCTAATTCTGAAGACCTTTCAGTTAAAGAGTCTCCCTGTCAGGCTGATGTGGAACAATACACTTAACATTTTTAGGAGCCCTAATTTTTAACAGAAATCTTCTGGTAGGCATGCCCTTAAGTTTTTGGAAGGACTTCTTTCTGTTTGAAGGGCCTATGAAGTATGTCTGCGAATCTTTCTGAGGGCTTAATAAAGGGTTATATCATCAGACCCTTGGCTTTATCCTGACCCTATTTGTTGAAACAGTGATAAGCCCAATCTACCACTTGATGAGAGTGTAAGATTATGTTATAGAAGAACATAAGATAGAGGAGATATTGTTGCAGCCATCTTTGAAAACCATAACCTGCCACAAAAGTGATACCAGAAGGTCATTAATTGGATGGGATAGCAATGTAGTTAATTTACCAGACCCTGCCTATAAAGTTAATTCATCTAGTTTTGGATGTTTTTATTTATTTTTGAGAGACAGAGGAAGACAGAACATGAGCAGGAGATGGGCAGAGAGAGAGGGAGACACAGAATTTGAAGCAGGCTCCAGGCTCTAAGCTAGCTGTCAGCACAGAGCCTGATGCAGGGCTTGAACTCATAAACCGTGAGATAAGACCTGATCTGAAGTCGGACACCTAATGAACTGAGCCACCCAGGTACCCCAATTCAGACAGATTTGGAAAAATATTTAGAGTATCTTCTATGTTTTGGGTATAGTTCTGGGCATTATCAATGAACAAAACAAACATTCTACCCTCATAGCTCTTTACATTTTCATTAGAGGTCAGACAAGAAATAACGAGCATAATAAATCATGTGTTATATGTGGTACATGCAAAGAGGAAGAAGAAAATAATCACAGCATGGGAGATGGAAAATACATGTGGTGTATCCCAAGTTTAGATAAAATTACCAGGGAAGGTCACACTGAGAAGATAAATTTTGAGTAAAGACCCAAAGTAAAGGAGGTCAGACAGTAAGCCATATGGATATTGAGGAAAGAGGACTCCAAGTAGGACGTATAGTAGGTGCAAAGTTTCTAAAGCAGTACTGTGCCTGCTAAGTGTTGAAGAAATAACAATAGAGTGAGCAACAGTCAGTTAAGCATCCGACTTCGGCTCAGGTCATGATCTCACAGTTTGTGGATCTGAGCCCCACGTCAGGCTCTGCACTGACAGCTAGCTCAGAGCCTGGAGCCTGCTTTGGATTCTGTGTCTCCCTCTCTCTCTGACCCTCCCCTGCTCACGCTGTCTCTCTCTCTCTCTCTCTCTCTCTGAAATAAATAAAACATTAAAAAGAAAACAATAGAGTGAGCAAGGGGTAGAAAATGAGGTCACAGCATTAATGTGGGCCAGGTCATGTAGGGACCTATTGGCTATTGTAAGTAATTAGACATTTACTCTGAGGGAGATGAGAAATTCAAATAATGGATTTGTAGCTCATGAATAAATGAACTAACTTCCTTTTAACAGAATCATTCTGGCTCCTTTGTTGTGAATAGATTGAAGAAGGCAAGAACAGAACAGGGACATTGGTTAGGAAATTGTGGACTTATCACAGATTAATGGGCTAAAATGGTAGTGGTGGTGATGAGTTGTTGTCTGATTCTGTATATAGTTTGAATATAAGGACAATAGGACTTGATGAGGTAGTGGATGTGGATGATAAGTAAAATATTGAGGATAATGCCAAAATGTTTGGCCTAAATGACAGGGTGGATTTATTGGAGAGAGGAAGATGGTAAAGTATGAGAAGAAAGCTGGGTGCCTGAATATATTCTGCTGGGGTTTAAGAGTAGCATCAGATCACAAATTGGTTATTCTTTGCCAGACGAAGAACACCTGTGAGTTATTTGTTTAACAAACAAAGGCATACATAAATGAATTCTATCCTGTGACAGAAGGGGAAACCTTTTCATCACCCAGTGTTATATCAAACAAAACTGTTCAGGAGTGATTCAGGCGGATTGTGTCTTTCCAACACCTCAACAATTTGCTTGTGAATGGCTTCTGCATATCTAAATTTTCTACCTAGGTTCCCACACTTTTTACTTTGAATATTTTCAGCTTCCAAATAGCTAGGCTTCTTAAGATGTCAAAAAGCTTTCTCGGTGAACATAGCGTTATCATAAATGGGACACTATGAGGCATAAATGCTGAAAGGGACAACTTCTCTTTAATTGCATTGATTACTATCAGTTGCCAGTCAGATATTACTTACTCTACCTGCTAACTAATCCCAAAGTACACTTATCCTAGACAAAAGCAAAAATTAAACTCAAAAGGCTGACAGTTTCAGCTGCTAATAATAGTCATTAATTAACCGTTTTTCAGAATATCTTATAACTATTCATTGAATCTTTATTTTTATTACCAGTGCATTTACTGAGCATCTACCAAGTGCTAAGCATCCAAAACTGGTATAAAATCAGCCACTGCTGTTGCCTGGATAACAATCCATTAAACCACAAACAAAATGTTCCGGTTTCTAAATTTGTTCAAGGTTCTAGTGTGTATCTAACTATATTAAGCGGAGAGAAAGGAAACCAAAGGCAAGAGAGGACAAACAGAGGGAAAAGATAGACCGTTTACTATGCTTGCATGAAGAAATGTTTATCTAAAGGCTTCTAAGTGATGTTTTGATGAAAATGGTTTATCTATGAGATCCAACTCTATCAGTGAGAACTTTCCTCAAAACTTGCTCTTTCTGTCTTTCTAAAAGGATTATTTTTGATACACAGAAATGCCATTAATGCATTTTCTAATGGCAGAAACAGAAGCCTAAGGTGATATGAGAAACAGTAAAAGGAGAAAGAGTAAGAGCACCATAAAGATAGGGATTATGATTGCAAATTCCCAGGATTCAGAATGCAGAGTGACACATATCATTGACATTATAGCAGATGCTTTAGCGTAAATATTTCCTAAAGAATGCATGGATGGATGAATAGATGGATTGATCAGTGAATGGGTGGATAAAGATGTGAATAAGCTGAATGAAGTCATCAAAATTGCAATGATGAAATGTAGACCAAAAAATTTCATTTGGGATATAGGATGCAGGACTTTTCCTTTAATTAGTTAGTGACAGAGCTATGAATCTTGCTCTCTGGTTTATAATGCCCTTATCTCTCAAAGGAAGTGATTGGATATTTAAAATCATTTCTAGGTCTAAAATAAAGTACTTTCATAATAATGATAATTTTTAAGTTTTTCAAACATATTCAGCCACAGTTCATCTCTGAATCAGTAACCTGGGGATCTATTTTTATTTTTATTATTTTTATAGCATTTTACTTGTATCTGTTTTATTAAATGGCTTATTATTTTATTTTGGGAGAGAGGGAGCTGGCAAGGGGCAGAGAGACAGGGAGAGAGAGAATCCCAAGCAGGCTTCACTTTGTCAGCAGAGAACTTGACATGGGGCTTGATCTCACAAACGATGAGTTCATGACTTGAGCTGATATCAACAGTTGGACACATGGGGTGCCTGCGTGGCTCAGTTGGTTGAACATCTGACTTTGTTTAGGTCATGATCTCGCATCTGTGATTTCGAGTCCAACATGGAGCTCTGTGCTGATAGCTCCGAGCCTGGAGTCTGCTTTGAATTCTCTGTCTCTCCATCTCTCTTGCCCCACCCTATCCTCGTGTTCTGTCTCTTTCTCTCAAAATAAATAAACATTAAAAAAAAAAAGAGTTGAACACTTAACTGACTGATCCACCCCAGGAATCTATTCTTAATAATAACAATATTAATTTTAACTTACTGTATACATTAGTTGGGTATTTGAATTTAGCAAATCCACAAGATAAGAGTCATTATGTGCCTCATTATACAGATGAGGAAGCTGAGGTTTAGACACATAAATAAGGGCATAGCAGACCTGGGACTCTGGATCACATCTGTCTGGCTCTGAGTCCCATGTCCTTAATTGCCGTCTACTTATTATTCCAGACAACTTCTTTTGTACGAATGTTTTTTTGTGTGAAGCACCAGTGTTGCTGGGCTGGGCACGGGATTAGGACTAGAAAGTGCCACCAAGCATGAAACACAGCAAGGATAAATATCCTGCGTCAGTATGTTCAGGAGTCAGCCACAAGTCAAAAGGACAGATAACAGGGCACAAGGAACGAAGAATAGAAAGCATTTTGGAGGGATTGAGGTGGAGGGCAATTTGAAATCCTAGACAAGTGGGCAAGGAATATATCAAAGTAGAAAGGGTCAGAACAATAGCAAGAGGAGAGCATAGCACAGTGTAGAGTCCGTCGACCTTAATCACTGAAGCTTACCCCTCCCCTGGGATTTTTTACCATTGCACGGAGCAGGCACAAATTCTGGATTGCTGGTCGAGGCACAGCATGAAGAAGCAGAATTAGCAGCTCTGGGTGAAGGGGGCAGGGGATCAGTAGCAGCTGCTGGTGTGCAGCTCCTGACACCTTAGCATGCCTTCTTAGCTCCTGAGAGTTTTCGCTATCTGTTCAGTACCTCTTGCAAGAGGGAATTGGTTCTGCAGCATTTATCGTAGCTTCCCAGCTTGAAGAGTGCAATTATGGAATGCTGGAGTCTACCACATCTGACAGGTTCTTTCTTTTTTTCCCCTGTCAGGAAAAAGTGACTCATAGCAACCATATATTGGTGTCATACACATGACTCTCTCCTCTCTGTGCCTCTGACCCCTCCCCCCACATACTTACTCACCTTTGGCGTAAATCTACTTTTGCAACTCTACCTTGCAAGTTGCTGGTATTTGCAAGAAACGGTGGTAGGTGGAGGATATGAAAAGATAAATGAGATATTATTTCTACCTCTGAGGAGTTCATAATCTCTGAAAGAGAGATACATGACCCAGTAATTATAGCTAACGGATATGGAGTACTATAATGAGACATGGGGTACTTATAACAGGGCAGGTGCTCTTATTTTTATTATAAATACTAACTCATTCAATCCTCAAAGCCACCCTATGAGTCAGGAACTGTCTTATCCTCACTTTCAAGATAAAGAAGCTGAGGCATGGGGGTGCTAAATAAATCACTCAAGGTCACTCAACTAATAAGAGTCAGAAGCAGGGTTTAAAACTAAACAATATGGCTCCAGAGCCTGGTTTTGAAAGATAATGACTTATTGCCTTCTTACAAACAAACAAATTGCCAAATTCAATTATAAGGGCAAGAAATAAGACCCGCAGAAGAGGCAAGATGACTGCATTAAAGTGCAGAATTGGAGTGAGTGGCATAAGTGGGGCTGTTGTATGACTTTGGACACATTCCTCAATTTTCTGGGTCTCAAGTTATTCGTTGAGAAAATGATACTTACCTTCAGGTCTTATTGTAAAAATAGTAAGACATTGGAAATACCTACCACAGTGCCTGATGCATATTAGGTCCTAGTAAGTGATGCTTGCAATTGTTGTGATTGTTACTGTTTTGTTATCAGTGTGATGACGTACTTAAGTACTGTGGGGACACAAAAGAATAAATGACTGATTCTAAGTGAGCAGGAAAGGTGGTTTGCAGCAGGTACTATGAGGTTTGCCAAGGAGGGTGGCATTTGAACTGCATCTTAAAGCATCAGCAGAAATGTTCTAGGCAGAAAAAGGAAAGAAAAACATTCCAATCATGGGAACAAAATGTGTAGAATACGTTTGGGAAATATCAAGTTTTGTTGTGTGGGTAACTTATGGTCTGTGTGTGAGCATACATGTGCCTGCGTGCACACGGATGTATGTATGTGTGTATTGGGAGGGAGGGACAGGAGAGGACACTAAAAATTTGGAAGACACAAATTACAGAAGGCCTTTGTTGAATTTAGCCCTGAAGGCACAAAACATTAAAGGTTATATGATAACCAAGTCGGCAGTTTCTTAGATCCTCCTAAACTATTATTTTTTTAATCGTGTGTTGTCTTTTCTTCCTCCTAAATATTTTAAGACACATTAACATGGCTCCACAACACAGGTATAGAGTGTTCTGTGACTAGGCTGACTTTGTTCCATTTTACCCTCGAGTTAAGATGTGTTCTCCACTATCCATCTACTACAGCTCATTGAACAAATCAGCCAGTGTACAGACGGGGGTGATAAAGAACAAATGTTGAAAGAACATTCCCTTTAATTACTCATTGGAACTGTTGCCTTTACTGATCACCCTACTTTTGTCAGACAAAAAATGTCAAAACATCATTTTCCACATATTGGATAAGAACCTTTTTTTTTTTTTTTGGTTGTTGTAAAAATTAATTCTTCCTGAGTAGGGTGCACTGTCCATATGTATAGGACAAACTCTTGCTTTCATAACTATTGCACACACTCAACATCATTTGCTGTCTGTATTTCTTAGGATTAAAACAAAACAAAATAAATGCATACCAAAAAAGAAATACATGAGGAAGACACCACTTTTTGAAACAACTGTTGAGTAAAATAAGCATATCACTTTTTCAAATAATGAAAAAGTGGAAGAATAAAATGCTATCATTTTCTTGGAGCTTTAGTCAGAGGAATGATCTCAGCTGTACTGGTTTTGTAAGCACACGTAAAAACTGATGAGAAAAACTTCCTCTGTTCTCATTGCCAAGGTGGCATGAGATTTCCAACTGTTCTGCAGTTACTGCTGGCTGTAACTGATTCTTTCTAATTTTTTTTATGTGTATTTATTTTTGAGGGGGAGAGAGAGAGAGAGAGATTGAGAATGGAGGAGGAGAGGCAGAGAGAGAGGGAGACACAGAATCCGAAACAGGCTCCAGGCTCCAGGCTCTGAGCTGTTAGCACAGAACCCGGCATGAGGCTTAAACTCATGGACTGTGAGATCATGACCTGAGCCAAAGTCAGATGGTTAACTGTCTGAGCCACCCAGGTGCCCTATAACTGATTCTTACTTCATTACCTTCCTTTTCTCACATGGCTCCTAGAAAACACCAAATGATTACATGCTAAATACTTATATAACATGGGACAACTGCTTATTTACCATTCTATCAAAGTTATCATCATATGTGTTGTTTTAATGCAGTACTAGATAATCTGGATTATTCAAAAAAGTACCTAGAACTTTCTGGGGTATTTTTGTTTTGTTTGTTTTGTTTCTGTTTTATGCCTGGCACTTTTTTTTTTTTTTAATATTTTTATTTATTTCTAGGAGAGAGAGAGAGACAGCATGAGCAGGGGAGGGTCAGAGAGAGAGGGAGTCACAGATTCTTAATCAGGCTCCAGGCTCTGAGCTGGCAGCCAGCACAGAGCCCGACGCGGGGCTCGAACCCACGAACCGCGAGATCATGACCTAAGTGAAAGTCGGACGCTCAACTGACTAAGCCACCCAGGCGCTCCCATGCTTGGCACTTTGAGTGAACAGAGTCTTACTGTCCTATCCCTTAGTGAAGGAAGTTATTACACACTGCCCCTTATACTTATATTCTTAGGTTTGCAGACTACAAGATTATTTTAATTTTTTCTTAGAAGTTCACTAGGTTAACCCCTTATTTTTATTGCTCATCTTATTTCAGGTGTATTTAATTCTGTTTTCTTATAGTTGGGTGCATTGATAAACACCAAATTGTTTTCAGGAATTAAATATTGGTCTCATCAGAAATATAGAGAGAAATATAGTGTTTTCCTCCCACTGTAAAGTAAACATTTAACATAGGTAGTCCTCAAGTATTTATCTGATTTTTTAAGTAAAATGTCATTTTTTCTCACATATACCTCTTTCAAAATCATTTATCCATGCTGTCATTATGCATGCTAACAGAACCTTCAATTGAAGTATCATCTGCAAATTTTACTAATATATTGTTTACTCCCATTTCTGAGTGATTAATGTAGATATTAAACATGGTTATACCTAACATCAATCCCTTCATGACTTGGTTGGGTATTTCTTCAAAATAGAATAGCATTATTCATCATTACTCCTCATTTGTAGTTCTTTTATCAATTTTCTTTTCTGGTGGCACCAGAATATTCAACACAACTTAATTTTAACTTTTAAGATTCTATCTCAGATTACTAAAATCAAATATGTTCTTCCTGCTACATTTCTCACGTTTATTAATAATTCTGTAAAAACTATAGACACCCTTGGCCTACAAAATTAATTTACAAATCCATCCATGAAACACAATACCATCATCTTGGAGAGGTTTAAAGGCCTACGGAGTATGTTTAGGGCTTTATAATATTACCGGTCTTCAAAACATCAGTCTGAGAAGTTTCCAATATTAATTTCTAGGCAACTAAGTCAGACTTGTGTTTTTTTGTGCATGATATGAATATGAAGATTCCTCAATAGAATTCAGTTGGTTTTTTGCTGCATTCTAATTGTATGTGACTTCTAATTTGAATGATTGTGGGAAATATTTTTTCTAGTTGAGGCAGATGAAAAAAGGGAATTGTGTATTTAGTTATTCACAGTATATTTTCTCCCATAACAGAACTGATATTCAGATAGTAAACTCTAGTCTTCAATTTGTTTTTTCTTTCAGTTGGCCTCCATTTTTATGGAGTGGAATGATAACTAATCTTTTTTTTATATCCCTTGCAGTCCACAAATTAAAATGTCCAATCATAGGCCACATAAAAATGAGAATTTGAATGAAAATGTCTTACACATAGCTGCCAGGATGTTCTAAATATATAACTTAAGGAGAGAGGGCAAGATGGCGGAGAAGTAAGGAGCTCCGTACTTGCACTCGCGCGCATACATCACACAGAAAATATCTGAAGATATTGGAAACCTTACAAAACCTGAGAGATTGGGAGAAAAAAGATGCAGAATCCACTGAGAGAGCCTTCTAATGTGAGTGCGAACCGGGGAAGATAAAATCGGGC